>NW_006921745.1:2070819-2078183 GCF_000298275.1 Orycteropus afer afer | reverse complement strand
AAAAAAAAAAGAAGAAGAAGAAGAAGGTGGGGACCAGGTTTGCTGGTCCAATAGAGCCTGGTGGAACCACTGAGACTATGGCCCTTAGCTGCCCTTCAGGTCTGGAATTGAACCCACACCTGTGGTTTCCAGCCAAACAAAGTTCAGGCATGTGAGTTAAACATTTACCTCAAGTAAACACACGCCCTGGAGAGAACAATCATGGGAGAAGGAAGGGCTGCTTCTGCACAGGGAGACAGCTCAGGGGTCAGGAGAGTATGGAGGGATGGTCACTGGGAAGAGGTAACTATGGGAAGGAAGTGGGAGGGGAGCTGTGGCATTGTGGTAAACTGTGGTCAATGACATGAGACAAAGTATATGTGAACTGCTGTATGGAAAGTGAATTTGCTGTGTAAATCTTCACCTAAATCACAATAAACAAAAAAATAAATTTTTTATAAAAGTGAGACAAATCCCCTTAGAAAGCAACTGAGACCCTTTGTTCTACAAGCACTGCTGACATTAGAGCTACAAACTCTATATTCAGCAGCTCTGAGTTCACATTATCATCTTTCTCTAAAAATTTATAAAGGAGCAGTTACCAAGGCAAACCAGAATCAGGTATATGGAATAAAAGAAAAGCTTGAGTAAGAGTCTATGCCCAGCTTTAAGTATGGGTTCTACATTACCCAAACTTTGCCAAAATGTGGTGATGAAAACTCTGTTTTGTGTGACAATTCCAAAGCAAATAGACTGACACATTATACTGTGTTAGAGAAAATTGTGGGAGATGCCTACTTTATTTATGAGATTATGAGCTGTTTTCATGAATTTTTTTTCCAATTAAAATCAAGTCATTAACCTTCATCACTACACATGCTTTTGTGTTGAGTAGCCTGTCATGAGATTTTTGAACCTCTTTTACTAAAATCTGAAATTAATTAGGAGTGTCTTTTCTCTTGGACCATTAACAAATAATGTAGCCTATCGTATTTCAAACAAGTGCCTGATGAGCAAGGCAGGAAATAGCTAATAAAATGCATGAAATAATCGCATGTCTCTCTTTTTGATTTTTTTTGATTAAAAAAAAAAATTGGGAAATAGTATTGAACTAAACTAAGATTTAGCTAAGAAGCCATCCACATAGACCCATTAGTTAGAAGTGAAACAACTCTAAATGATGGAAGCGGTTTAATCCAATAGCTGCTCTTATTAGATTAGAGAAAAATTTTGAACTCATTTGTTTTACATACACTCCTCCATTTGCATATATTATCTAGACTTGTTCTGTGACAATTTTAGGCTGTTTTTGGAGAACCCAAACAATAACCACCTAGAAATTTTTATATTCCATCAGATAGAAGTGAGCCTCAATTTTCCTAGCCATTGCCTTAAGAATGTTGCAAATAATATAAACCTACTCAAACAATCTTAAGCAAATGTTTTTTAAAGACATGGGAGTGGATATCATAATGGTGCTGTAGGATTTTTCACAGCACAGAATCCAAGGCAAGAAACCAGCCAGTGCTTAGGAAGAGACTGGAAGCAGGAACCAGAATGTTCTCAGAAACTCTCCTTCACACATCCAGAGCTTTGAAGCTATTCGAAACAATTCAGTCATGGCTGACGGAAACAAGGGCACAGCAATCAAATCTATTGCACATTGGATTTTAATCCAAGCAGGAAGCCCACTCAAACATGGCAGCTGAATGTACTGCTTTGAACGTGTGTCAGATGTTACCTTTGAGCAAAGTACTCAAATAAAATGCATGAAAAAATTGCATGCCTCTCTTTTTTCTTTTTGATTAAAAAACAAATTGGGAAATAGTATTGAAGTAACCTAAGATTTAGCTAGGAAGCCATCCACATAGACACATTAGTTAGGAGTGAAACAACTTTAAATGATGGAAGAGGTTTAATCCAATAGCTGCTCTTATTAGATTAGAGAAAAATTTTGAAAACACTCATTTGGTTTACATACACTCCTCCATTTGCGTCTATTATCTAGACTCAAGTCTCCTACTTGAGTCAAAATCTGATGTGCAAGAGATTTGATTGCTGTGCAACATATATGCTACCCTTATTTCTGTGGCTATGACTGAACAGTTTTGAACTGGTATGAAGGCCTGCACACATCTCTGTTTCTTCTATTCATCTTGTCTTACTCATATTGAGGTCCATTGGTCTCTCTCTTTAGCCCACTGAGTTAGTGGAATAAAATAACTATACAAGAGTTTTCATGGTTTTTAAGTTGTTGTTGGGTGACGTTGAGTTAATTCCAACTCATATTGACCCTATGTACAACAGAATGAAACGTTGGCTGACCATGCACCATCCTTACAATCATTGCTGTGTTTGAGGCTACTGTCGCAGCCACACTCTCAATCCATCTCACTGAGGGTCTTATTCTTTTCTAGAAACCCTCTACTTTACCCAGCATGATATCCTTCTCCAGGAACTGGTCCATCATGATAACATGTCCAAAGTAAGTGAGATGAAGTCTCACCATCCTCCCTTCTAAGGAACATTCTGGCTGTACTTCCTTCAGACAAATTTATTTTTTCTTCTGACAGTCCATAATTCAAAGACATCAATTCTTTTTCAGTCTTTCTTATTCATTGTACAAGCTTTTCCATGCATAACAGGCAATCAAAAATACCATGGCTTAAGTTAAGTGCACTTTAGTCCTCTTTGCTTTTTAACACTTTAAATATTTCAAAGGGTGCCATGAGAATACAAAGTAAAGTATTATAATGAAATGTACAAAGACTGGAGTTGGAAAACTAAAGGGAAGAACACACTAGGTACTTCTCAAACTGAAATAATTGAAGAAATAATTCTAGTCTCAAGTTGCAATATTGAAGAATTCTACGGACAAAATATTGAATAATGCAGGAAGCATCAAAAGAAGATGGAAAGAACAAGCAGAGTTACTGTACCAAAACCAATCAGTCGACCTTCAACCATTTCAGGAAATAGTATATGATCAAGAATCAATGGTATTGAAGGAAGAAGTGTAAGATGCACTGAAGACTCCAGGACTTGACCCTATACAAATTGAGATGTTATATAAATAGATGCAAACCTGGAAAAGCTCACTTATTTATGCCAAGAAATTTGGAAGACAACTACCTGGCCAACTGACAGAAAGAAATCCATATCCACGTATTTTTTTTTTTTGTGTGTGTGTGTGTTTGGGTGGAAGTTTATACAGAAAATTAGGTTCCCATTTAAAAATTAGTATACAATTTTTTCTTTCAGTAGCATTGATTATATTTTTTCACAATGTTGCAACATTCTCATTAATTTTATTCTGGCTGTTCTGTTTCCAGTAACCTAATTTCCTGTCCCCTTACTCTCCCATCTTTGCTATAGAGTAATCATTGATGCTTTAGTCTCATATAGATTATTTTTCAAAGGCTCAGAGTATTTATGGTGATATTTATTTTATGAGCCAATCTGTTATTTAGCTGAAAGATGACCTTAGGGGACAATTTTCGTTCAAGGTTTAAAAAGTATCTCATGGTGATAGTCTCTAGAAGTTCTCTAGTCTCACCCTGTTCAATAAGTCTGGAATTTTTAAGAATTTGAGTTTTGTTCCACATTTTCCTCCCATTCCATCAGGCACCATCTATTGTGGCCCTTATCAGAAATCCTATTAGTAGTAGCCAGGCACTATCTAGTTCTGATCTCAGGGTAGATGATGTCTTGGTTCATGTAGACTATTAGTCCTATAGAGTAGTTTCCACTGTGATTCTTTGGTTTTCTCCTTTCTCTTTTGCTCTAGATAAGTAGAGACCATTAGTTGTATCTTAGGTGGTCATTCAAAAGCTTTTAATACCCCATATACAACTCATCAGACTAGGATGTAGAACATAAACTTTATGAACTGTATTGTGCCAACTGACCGAATTGTTCCATGAAACTTTGGTCCTAGCCTTCAAACCCAAACAACTAATTTCATGAGGGGTTTGACTATGTTTAAGAAGTATCCACTACTGTGTCCCTTATGTGGTTTATTATATATATGGAAGTATATACATGTTTACACACACACACATATATAGATACATCTATAAGTGCACATATATGTACACATGTGTACATGCTTATATGCATACATACATGCATATATAACCACACACATACTTTTTGGTTGTTTGTGGTGTTGTTGCAACATTATACATGTTATTTCCTTTATCAAAAATGTCCTTTTCTCCTGTGTCTTCTTGCTCAAGGCATCCACTCTTCACCAGTATTTTGTGCTACTTTTCCAATTATATATATATGTATATATATATATATTAAAGACTACAGTCTACAGTATGGATTACACCTCAATATAAAGAAGACAAAAATCCTCACAACTGGGCCAATAAACAGCATCACGATAGATGGAGAAAAGATTGAAGTCGTCAAAGACTTCATATTACTTGGTTCTACAGTCAGCACCAATGGAAGCAGCAATCAAGACATCAAAAGACATTGCATTGGGTAAATCTGTTTTAAAAAAACTCGCTCAAGTGCAGAAGAGCAAAGATATCTCCTTGAAGACTAAGATGTGCCTAACCCAAGCCATGGTATTTTCAATTGCCCCATATGCAAGTGAGAGCTGGACAATGAATAAGGAAGACTGAAGAAGAATTGGTGCTTTTGAGTTGTGGTGTTGGGGAAGAATGCTGAAAGTACTGTGGACTGCTAAAAGAACTAAAAAATCTTTCCTGGAGGAAGTGCAGCCAGAATGTTCCTTGGGAGCAAGAATGGCCAGGCTTCATCTCACCTACTTTGGTCATGTTGCCAGAAGGGACCATTCTCCGGAAAAGGATGCCATGCTTGGTAAAGTGGAGGGTCAACGAAAGAAGGAAGGCCCTCAACAAGATGGATTAAACATGGTGACTGCAGTGATGGGCTCGGGTATAAAAGGGATCATGAGGCTGGCACAGGACCAGGCAGCGTTTAGTTCTGTTGTAAATGTGGTCTCTATGAATTGGATATGACTCAACAGCACATAACAACAACAACAACATATATAGGAGCTCTGCTGGTGTGGTGCCTAAGGCATTTGACTGCTAACCAGAAAGTTGGCAGTTCAAACCCACCAGCCGCTTCATTGGAGGAAGATGGGGCAATCTACTTCCATAAAGATTTATAGCCTATGGGGAAACCCTATGGGGTCACTATGAGTCAGAACTGACTCAATGGCAGTGGGTTTTGGTTTGTTTATATACATTTGTATATAATATATATATATAAAACAGAGAGTTATTCTCCCTCTCCCTTCCCCATCCTTGGTATTCACTAATGAACATTGGTCTCTATTTGTATACCTTTTGTTGTCTTCTTATAAAAGTGCAATCATAAAATATTTCTCCTCTTGTGAGTGAGTCATTTCACTCAGCATAATGTCCTCCAGATTCATCCATGTTATAATGTGTTTCAAGAACTCATCATTATTCTTGATGGCTGTATAGTACTTCACTGTATGTATGTACCACATTTTGTTTATTTATCCATCTACTGATGGACACTTACATTGTTTCCATCTTTTTGCTATTGTGAATAATGCTGTAATGACCATAAATGTGCATATGTCCTGTTGTGTATTTACTTTTAGATCTCTAGGGTATACACGTAGCAGTGGGATCACTGGATCATAATGTTTTTCTATTTCTAGTTTTTTTGAGAAAACACTATGCTGTTTTCCATAGTGGTTGTACCATTTTACAATCTTGCCAGCAGTGGATAAGTGTTCCAATCTACTCACATACTCACTCACATTTGTTGTTTTCTTTCATTTTTTATCATTGCCATTTTAGCAAAGGTGAGATGATATCTTGTAGTTCTGATTTACATCTCTCTAATGACACTTGCCTGCTAACCAGACGGCTGGCGGTTCAAACCCACCAGCCACTCCTCGGAAGGAAGGTTGGGCAATCCTACTTCCGTAGTGATACTGCCTCAGAAACCCAAGGAGGGGTCGCTATGAGTCGGGGCCGACTTGACGGCACATAACAACAACAACAACAACAATGGCTAGGAGCTCTGGTAGCATAGTGCCTAAGGCACTTGACTGCTAACTAGAAGGCTGGCAGTTCAAACCCACCAACCATTCCTCGGAAGGAAGGTTGGGCAATCTACTTCCGTAGTGATACTGCCTAGGAAACCTAAGGAGGGGTTGCAATGAGTCGGGTCTGACTCGATGGCACACAACAACAACAACAACAATGGCTAGGAGCTCTGTTGATGCAATGGTTCAGGCATTCTACTGCTAAGTGAAAAGTTGGTGATTTGAACCCATCAACCGCTCTGCAGGAGAAAGAAGAGGTCATGCACTTTCATAAAGATTTATAGCCCTGGAATCCCTATGGGGCAGTTCTACTCTGTTCTATAGGGTCACTATGAGTTGGAATTGACTCAAAGGCAGTGGGTTTGCTTTTGGTAATGGCTAATGAATCTGCTAACTAGAAGGTTGGTGGTTCAAACTCACCATCCACTCCTTAGAAGCAAGACTGGGCAATCTATTTCCATAAAAATTTACCGCCTCAGAAACCCAATGGGGATTGCTATGAGTCAAAATTGACTAGATGGCAGTGGGTCTGGTCTGGAATGATTGTGAACATGTTTTCATGTGTTTGTTGACCACTTGAATGTTCTCTTTGGTGAAGCGTCTGTCCTTTGCCCATTTTTTAATTGGGTTAGAGGCCTATTTTTTTTTTTTTTTTTTTTAATGTGATGTTCAAAAAGAGGGTTTTGCCTTATGTTTAAGATTTAGGAAAACCAACTGAATCATCTCTTATTTCAATCAAGGTGAAGGGGATGAATTTCATTGTTTCATCTTGATGCCTTCAAGACAAAGATAAATTAAGCCTGTGCATGATTGGATACGCTGCAACTGTACGAACTGCTTAGTAAATTTACTTGGGAATGTTTTATGCCTATCTACCAATACAATTTTTAGAGCAATTTGGACACCAGCCATTATTTTATGACTTATGTAATAATCTGAAAGATGTTCTAAACACTTGAAACAACTTGTTTGTTAAAAGAAAAGTAAAATATTAAATCTATTTTCAATTGAGGACTTTAATGAACAATAACTTTTAAAAATTACTTTTTAAAAATCTAGGAAAATACATTCACTTGCAAACTTTTTCCTTTTACCTTGTTTTAATAGCAAGCAATAAAGTTCTTAACAGATATTCAGCATTTTTAATGGAGGAATTTCTACATCTGATCCTATTTTTCCTCGAGATAGTAGGGGTTTAGATATCTTTGTTCAACAATACACACATAGAAACTTGTCTGGAAATATGTGAGGCACTGATTACAGAGATTGTCTCTGAGGAACAGCAGAGGAAAAGATGGTACCTTTTCCCTGGGTACTA
>NW_006921745.1:2064152-2068014 GCF_000298275.1 Orycteropus afer afer | reverse complement strand
TGGATTGTTTGTCTTTTTGTTATTGAGGTGTTGAAGTGTTCTATAAATTCTAGTGATAAGTCCCTCTGACATGGAACTCTTGGTCATAGTCACATTTGATGATCTATGTTCTTCTGGTCAAAATTCAATTCCAATGACTGCAGATGATGTTTTATGATGTTCGCTGCCCCAGACAAAAACTAACCTTGACAGTGGACCATTTTACAATACTACAAAAATGGAAAAGTTATAAACATTTCTTTATTAATTTATAGTTTTAGGTATCCATAGATTACAATAACTTTGCCACCACCATCCGCCTTGTATTTTCTTGGCAGTTTCCTTTCCCATTGCCCTGGAGTGTTGAACTCTGCTGTACAGGAGGAATTTCTTTGCTCTTGGTTTTTAAGGGGAAGTTTTCAGGAAATCATAAACTTCACTCATCATGTTTCATCACCACTAAAATGTTTAAAATTATCTGATATAAGCAAGTGTATCTGTTCAAAACTCTGGGGTGGCTATGAATTGAGATAAAAAATATAAATATGATCTGAAATATCTTTCTCTTAAATTATCATCAACTGGGGAAATTTTCCAGGCAATCCCTGAAGGCATTTAAATATGTTCTCTTCACTCTCAGAAGGAAGGAAAAAGAAGGAAAGGTAGTAGGTACAACCAAGCCTCTGTTTTCCACAGGCCACTGAAATAGTCATTAGTGGTCATTAGTCCTGAGGTAGTCCTTAGCCCTGGTCGCCATTTTAGTTCTCTGTCTTTTGGAGATCTGGTGGTGTGGTGCCTGAGGCATTTGACTTCTAACCAGAAGGCTAGCGGTTTAAACCCACCAGCCACTCCTCAGAAGGAAGGTTGGGCAATCTACTTCTGTAGTGATACCGCCTCAGTAACCCAAGGAGGGGTCGCCATGAGTTGGATCCGATTCAAGGGCAGTGCGTTGTGTTGTTTGTTGTGGTACCAATGGGTGGCTCTTTTCTTTCTTTCTTTCTTTTTTTTCTAATTGTGATTTAGGTGAAAGTTTACAGAGCAAATTCATTTTTCATTCAATAGTTAATCCACATTTAGTTTTGTAACATTGACTGCAGTCCCCACAATGTAATAGCTCTCTTCCTACTTCCTCCCTGTGGTTACCTTTTCCCTGTGTCCTTCTTTCCTATGCATCCCTATCCTCTAAGTTACCTACCTGTGAAAATGCCAGCTACTCCTTGGAAGGAGGGTTGAGCAATCTACTTCCGTGGAGACACTGCCTCAGAAACCCAAGGAGGGGTTGCTATGAGTCGGAAATGACTCATGGGGAGTGAATTTGGTTTGGTTTTGGTCTTTTGGGTAAATGGCAGTGAACTTTTCCATATATTTGGAAGGTATATGTGGCCATATGACTTTCTGTGGCCAAAGAAATGTAAGTGGAAGAGGTGTATATCACTTCTACATAGAGGTGTTAAGAGTGAATATCCAAGCAAGAATACTAAACCTATGGATATAAAGTTGATTCCAACTCAGCCAGCATATTAGGATAGAGTATAACTGCTGTGTCGGGTTTCCCAGGCTGTAAATCTTTAAGTAAACACACTGCCTCATCTTTTTCCCTGGCAATGGCTGGTGGGTTCAAACCACTGACTTTTTGGTTAGCAATCAAATTCTTTTTTTTCCACCCCTGTGGTACCACTAGAAACTCTGGTGGTGTAGTGCCTAAGGCATTTGACTGCTAACCAGAAGGCTGATGGTTCCAACCCACCAGCCACTCCTCAGAAGGAAGGTTGGGCAATCTACTTCTGTAGTGATACTGCCTCAGTAACCCAAGGAGGGGTCACTATGAGTAGGATCTGACTCAACAGCAGTGCTTTGTGTTGTTTTTGTTGTGGTACTACTGGATGGCTCTTTTCTTTCTTTCTCTTTTTTTTAAATTGTGACTTGGGTGAAAGTTTACAGAGCAAATTCGTTTTTCATTCAATAGTTCATCTACATTTAGTTTTGTAACATTGACTGCAATCCCCACAATGTAATAGCTCTCTTCCTACTTCCTCCCTGTGGTTACCTTTACCGTGTCCTTCTTTCCTATGCATCCTTATCCTGTAAGTTACCTACCTATGCAAATGTTTCCCTTCTGATCTCTCATGGTTGATTGTTCTAAAGAGTCCTATCTATCTGGTATAATTGTTCACCTAGTAGTCCTGTCTATTGTTTGGGTGGAGGTTAAGCCATGGGAGTGAGTTTAATTCTAGGTCTAAAGGTGACTGGGGGCCATATTCTCCAGGGTTTCATTCATCTCTACCAAACAGTAAACCTAGTCTTTTTTATGATTTTGAGTTTTGTTCTACATTTTTCTCCCATTCTATCGAGGATCTCCAATTCTGATTCCTTTCTGAGTAGTTGGCAGTGTAGCCAGGCAGCATCTAATTCTGGTCTCAGCATAATGTAGGCTGAGGTTCCAAGGGTCCACTAGTCCCTTGGACTAACTGTTTCATTTATCTTTGATTTTCTTCACTTTCCTTTGCTCCCAAAAGGAGAGACCAATTGTTGCATGTTAGATGGCCACTAGCAAGCTTTTAAGACCCCACTCACTACTCATCAAAGTAGGATGTGGAATAATATTTTTGTGTACTATCTTATGCCAATTGAGCTTAATGTTCCCTGCAACCACGTTCCTGAGCTGCAGGCCCAGTGACTCACTCCCTCAAGGTGTTTTAGCAGCGAATTCTTTAACTACTACACCATCAGGAGCTCCTTAGAGCCAATATGTTGTTGTTATTATTAGGTGCTGTCGAGTCAACTCCAACTCATAGTGACCCTATGTACAATAGAACTAAACACTGCCCAGTCTTACACCATCCTCACAATCCTTGGTATGCTTGAGCTTATTATTGTAATAACTGTGTCAGTCCATTTCATTGAGGGTCTTCTCTTTTTGCTGACCCTCCTCTTTACCAAACATGATATCCTTCTCCAGGGGCTGGTTCCTTTTGACAACATGACTAAGCTACATGAGATGAATTCTGACCCTTCTCTCTTCTAAGGAGCACTCCAGCTGTACTTCTTCTAAGACAATACAGAATTCATTAAATTCTCTTCCCCTGTCCTTAGGGTACTCTGGTATCCAAATGGATAGTCAACCAACATTGTTAATGTAGCATAAGTGAAAAATAAACCTTATTTTAAGCCACTGAGATTTGTTTCTATAGCATAATCTAGCCCATTTTGTCTGACAGAGATACCTTCATTCCTCCAATCTCTGCCAGCCTGGACTCAGTTTCCTCATTCTAGTATTCTATACATATTTACAAGGAAAGCCTCTCCCTTTCTTGAGGACTCAATTAATGTTAAAAATGACACAAAGTCTGTTTTTAATTGTTGCTGTTGTTAGGTGCTGTTGAGATGGTTTCAACTTATAATGACCTTATGTAGAAAAGAATAAAACACTGCTTCATCCTGCACCCCGTTCACAATCATTGCCATTCTTGAGTCCATTGTTACAGCCATTGTGTCAATCTATCTCATTGAGGGTTTCCCCCTTTTTTGCTGGCCTTCTACTTTACCAAGCATGATATCCTCTCCAGGAACTAATCCTTCCTCACAACATGACCAAAGAACGAGAGACTGAGTCTAGCCATTCTTACTTGTAAGGAGCATTCTGGGTGTACTGCTGCAAAGACAGATTTGTTCATTCTTTTAGCAGTCTGTGGTATATGCAATATTCTTCACCAACACCATAATTTAAATGCATCGATTCTTTTTCAGTCTTCCTTATTTATTGTCCAGCTTTCACATGTATATGAGGCTATTGAAAATACTATGGTTTGGATCAGGTGCATTGTAGTGTTCAAAGTAACATATATGCTCTTTAACCCTTTAAAGAGGTCTTTTGCCCAATGCA
>NW_006921745.1:2053919-2064052 GCF_000298275.1 Orycteropus afer afer | reverse complement strand
GTGTCCTTCTTTCCTATGCATCCTTATCCTGTAAGTTACCTACCTATGCAAATGTTTCCCTTCTGATCTCTCATGGTTGATTGTTCTAAAGAGTCCTATCTATCTGGTATAATTGTTCACCTAGTAGTCCTGTCTATTGTTTGGGTGGAGGTTAAGCCATGGGAGTGAGTTTAATTCTAGGTCTAAAGGTGACTGGGGGCCATATTCTCCAGGGTTTCATTCATCTCTACCAAACAGTAAACCTAGTCTTTTTTATGATTTTGAGTTTTGTTCTACATTTTTCTCCCATTCTATCGAGGATCTCCAATTCTGATTCCTTTCTGAGTAGTTGGCAGTGTAGCCAGGCAGCATCTAATTCTGGTCTCAGCATAATGTAGGCTGAGGTTCCAAGGGTCCACTAGTCCCTTGGACTAACTGTTTCATTTATCTTTGATTTTCTTCACTTTCCTTTGCTCCCAAAAGGAGAGACCAATTGTTGCATGTTAGATGGCCACTAGCAAGCTTTTAAGACCCCACTCACTACTCATCAAAGTAGGATGTGGAATAATATTTTTGTGTACTATCTTATGCCAATTGAGCTTAATGTTCCCTGCAACCACGTTCCTGAGCTGCAGGCCCAGTGACTCACTCCCTCAAGGTGTTTTAGCAGCGAATTCTTTAACTACTACACCATCAGGAGCTCCTTAGAGCCAATATGTTGTTGTTATTATTAGGTGCTGTCGAGTCAACTCCAACTCATAGTGACCCTATGTACAATAGAACTAAACACTGCCCAGTCTTACACCATCCTCACAATCCTTGGTATGCTTGAGCTTATTATTGTAATAACTGTGTCAGTCCATTTCATTGAGGGTCTTCTCTTTTTGCTGACCCTCCTCTTTACCAAACATGATATCCTTCTCCAGGGGCTGGTTCCTTTTGACAACATGACTAAGCTACATGAGATGAATTCTGACCCTTCTCTCTTCTAAGGAGCACTCCAGCTGTACTTCTTCTAAGACAATACAGAATTCATTAAATTCTCTTCCCCTGTCCTTAGGGTACTCTGGTATCCAAATGGATAGTCAACCAACATTGTTAATGTAGCATAAGTGAAAAATAAACCTTATTTTAAGCCACTGAGATTTGTTTCTATAGCATAATCTAGCCCATTTTGTCTGACAGAGATACCTTCATTCCTCCAATCTCTGCCAGCCTGGACTCAGTTTCCTCATTCTAGTATTCTATACATATTTACAAGGAAAGCCTCTCCCTTTCTTGAGGACTCAATTAATGTTAAAAATGACACAAAGTCTGTTTTTAATTGTTGCTGTTGTTAGGTGCTGTTGAGATGGTTTCAACTTATAATGACCTTATGTAGAAAAGAATAAAACACTGCTTCATCCTGCACCCCGTTCACAATCATTGCCATTCTTGAGTCCATTGTTACAGCCATTGTGTCAATCTATCTCATTGAGGGTTTCCCCCTTTTTTGCTGGCCTTCTACTTTACCAAGCATGATATCCTCTCCAGGAACTAATCCTTCCTCACAACATGACCAAAGAACGAGAGACTGAGTCTAGCCATTCTTACTTGTAAGGAGCATTCTGGGTGTACTGCTGCAAAGACAGATTTGTTCATTCTTTTAGCAGTCTGTGGTATATGCAATATTCTTCACCAACACCATAATTTAAATGCATCGATTCTTTTTCAGTCTTCCTTATTTATTGTCCAGCTTTCACATGTATATGAGGCTATTGAAAATACTATGGTTTGGATCAGGTGCATTGTAGTGTTCAAAGTAACATATATGCTCTTTAACCCTTTAAAGAGGTCTTTTGCCCAATGCAATTCATCATCTGATTTCTTGACTGCTACTTCCATAGTGTTGACTGTGGATCCAAGTAAAAGGAAATCTTTGACAACTTTTATCTTTTCTCCATTTACTGTGATGATGTTTATTAGTCCAGTTGTGAGGATTTTTGTTTTCTTTATGTTGAGGTGTAATCCATACTCACAACTGTAGTCTTTGCTTCTCATCAGTAAGTGTTTCAAGTCCTCTTTACTTTCAGCAAGCAAGGTTATGTTTTCTGCATATCTCAGGTTGTTAACGAGTCTTCCTCTAATCCAGATGCCACACTATACTCTTCATATAGTCCAGCTTCTCAGATTATTCGCTCAGCATACAGATTGAATAAGTATGGTGAAAGGATACAACCCTGGTGCTCACTTTTCCTGATTTTAAACCACACAGTATCCCCTGTTCTGTTTGAATGCCTGTCTCTTGGCCTATATACAAGTTCTTCATAAGCACAGTTAAGTAGTCTGGAATTCTCTTAGGCTGAATTCTCTAGAGAAGCAAAAACAGTGAAGCTTATACGTATATACATATAGAAAGAGAAATTTATCTCAAGGAAATGGCTCAGGTAGTTATAGAGTCTGGCAAGTCCCAAGACCATGGGTGAAACATTAAGCTGGAGGCATCTCCTGATTCACCCAGATGCAGGGCCTGACAAATTCAAGATCAAAAAGGAGTATAGCAGGCTTCTGGCTTCAGGACCTGATGAATCCAAGATCACCAGGTAAAATGGCAGATTGTTGACTCACAAGCTGTGAAGGTAACAATATCAAGATTAGCAGGCAGACCACTGGTCCATGTCCAGGAGCAAGAGATGATAATGAGCTTGATGCAGGATCGAGATCCAGCAGAAAGCCAGAGAATTTCCCCAGGACATCCATATATATTTGGAAGCCACACCCTCTAGGGAACTCCCTGTCAACCAATTGGCTGCTCATATCACATCTCATCATGGAGGTGATTACATTATATCAGATCTCATCATGCAAGATGACTACAACATAACTGCCAAACCACCTAGAATCATCGCCTACCCAAGTTGACACAATCTTAGCTATCACAGTATTCTTTCTGATGTTATCCATAATTTCTTATGACCCACAAACTCAAATGCCTTTGCATAGCCAATAAAATACAAGTAAACATCTTTCTGGGATTTTCTGCTTTCAGCTAATATTCATCTGACATCAGTAATGACATAACTCATCTCATGTCTTCTTCTGACTTGAATTTCTGGCAGTTCCCTGTTGATGTATTGCTGCAATTGTTTTTGAATTATCTTCAGCAAAATTTTACTTGCGTATGATATAAATGATACTGTTCGATAATTTCTGCATTCTGTTAGATAACCTTTCTTTGGAATGGGTGCAAATATGCTCTCTTTCAATTGGTTGGACTGGTAGCTGTCTTCCATATTGCTTAGCATAAACAAGTCAGTGCCTTTGGTGCTGCATCTGTTTGTTGAAACATCTCAATGTGTATTCTGTCAATTCCTGGACCCTTGTTTTTTGGCAATTCTTTCAACACAGATTGAACTTCATTCAATATCATCAGTTCTTCAATCATCTTCTACCTCCTGAAATGGTGGAATTTTGTCTAATTATTTGTGGTACAGTCACTCTGTGTATTTCTTCCATCTTTTGATGCTTCCTCCATCATTCAATATTTTTCCCATAGAATCTTTGAATATTGAAACTCAAGGCTTGAATTTTTTCTTCTTTCAGCTTAAGAAATGCCATGGGTGCTCTAACACTAGGTCTTTGCACATTTCATTATAATACGTTACTTCAGCCTCTTGAGCCACCCTTTGAAATCTTCTGTTCAGCTCATTTGCTTCATCATTTCCTCCATTTACTTTAGATACTACTCTCTGTTCAAGAGCATGTTTTATACTCTCTTCTGACATCTACTTTGGCCTGTTCTTTTTTCCTGTCTTTTTTTTTTTTTTTTTTTTTTTGTGATTTGGGTGAAATTTTACAATGCAGATTTGTTTTACATTCAACAGTTCATACACATTTTGTTTTGTGACACTGATTACAATCTCTACAATGTAACAGCTCTCCTCCCACTTCTTCCCTATAGTTACCCTTTCCCTGTGTCCTTCCTTCCTGTGCATTCCTGTCTCCCTGGCTTTCTCCCTGTGCAAATACTGCCCTTCTGATCTCCTATCGTTGGTTATTCTAAGGAGTGCATCTCCCTGGTGTAGTTGTTCAGCTTGTAGGCCTGTCTCTTGTTTGCCTGAAAGCTAGCCATGAGAGTGAGTCCAATTCCAGTACTGAAGGTTGACTAGGGGCCATAGTCTCAGAGGTTTCACCAGTCTCTATCCAACCAGTAATCCTGGTCTTTTTTTGTGCTTTTTTAATTTTCTTCCAAATTTTTCTCCCACTGTAGCCAGGATCCCCAATTTTGCTCTGTTTCTAAGTGGTTGGCAGTAGTAACCTGGCAGCATCTAGTTCTTTTCTTAAGGTTGTATTGGCTAAGGTTCTCATGGTTCATTAGCTCTTTGGACTTATTGTTTCCATGCATCTTTGATTTTATTCACTTTTCTTCACTCCAGACCAGGAGAGACCAATAGTTGCATCTTATATGGCTGCTCACAAGCTTTTAAGACTGCAATCTCTACTCACCAAAGTAGGATGCAGAACAAGATTTTTGTGTCTATGCTGTGTCAGCTGAGCTTACTGTCTCCCTTGATCATGATCCTGAACCCACAGGCCCCAGTGACTCACTCCCTCAATGTGCTTAGTTGTGGCTAAGAAGTTACGTTAACTTTGTCCTGTGTTAGCTTCATATTGCATATAGGTTTTTTGTTTGTTTGTTTGTTTAGCACCCAGTCAACTAGTTTATCTCCTGCTGTTTGTGCATTTTGGGTTATTCTTGATAGTGTATTTATGCTATAATTAAGGCCCCTAAATTTGCCCCTATTTTATCTTTGATGAATGTTATGGTTTTGGGTTTTACATTTATGTCTTTGATCCACATTGAGTTCATTTTTATGTACAGTGTGAGGTATGGATCTTGTTTCATTTTTCTTTAAATGGATATCCAGTTTTGCCAGCACAATTTGTTAAAGAGACTACATATAATGAGCTCCAGCCCTTTGTCAAAGATCAGCTGTCCATAAGTGGATGGATGTGTTTGATTTTCTATATTTCTCCCTGCTCTTCTCTTTGATAGAATTTTGCAAGACCAATGACTTACTCATTGCAAATACCTTTTTCCAACAACATAAATGGTGACTATACATGTGGACATCACCAGATGGAATACCAAAGAATTAAATAGACTGTATCTGTAGAAATAGATGATGGAGAAGCTCTATATCATCAGTCAGAACAAGGCCAATGGCCAGCTGTGGAAGATACCAACACTTGCTCTTATGCAAGCTCAAGCTGAAGATGCAGAAAATTAAACCAAGTCCATGAGAACCAAAATATGATCTTTAGTATATCCCACCTGAATTTAGAGACCATCTTAAGAACAGATTTGATGCATTAAACACCAATATGACAGAGTGAGTCACTGGGGCCTGTGAGTTCAGGACCATGATCAAGGGAGAAAGACCAGGCATGACATCAAGGACAACACACCTGAAGAAAGCAAAAGATCATTAAAAAGGCAGGAAAGGGAAAAAACCAAAATGGATATCAGAGGAGATTCTGAAAATTGCTCTAGAACATAGTATAGCTACAGCAATGGGAGAAATGATGAAGTAAAAGAGCTAAATAGAAGATTTCAAAGGGTGGTTTGAGAAGACAAAGTAAAGTATTATAATGAAATGAGCAAAGACTTGGAGTTAGGAAACCAAAAGGAAAGAGCATGTTTGGTGTTTCTCAAGCTGAAAGAACTGAAGAAAAAAATGCAAGCCTCAAGGTGCAATGTTGAAGGATTCTATGGGCAATATATTGGATGATGCAGGAAGCATCAAAAGATGGTGGAAGAGAGACACTGAGTCACTATACCAAAAAAAACTGGTTGGCCATTTGAAGAGGTAGCATATGATCAAGAACTGATGATACTGAAGGAAGATGCCCAAGCTGTGCTGACAGGAATTGATGGAATATTCATTGAGATGTTTCAACAAATGGATGCAATGCTGGAAGCACTCACTAATCTATGCCAAGATATTAGGAAAAGAGCTCCCTGGCCAACTGACTGGAAGAGAACCATATTTGTGCCTATTCCAAACAAAGGTTATTCAACAGCATGCAAATATTATCAAACGATATCATTCATGACACTTGCAAGTAAAATTTTGCTGAAGACAATTGAAAAATGATTGCTGCAGTACATCAACAGGGAACTGCCAGAAATTCAAGCTGGATTTAGAAGAAGATGTGAAATGAGGAATATCATTGCTGATGTCAGATGGATCTTGGCTGAAAGAAAAGAACACTAGAAAGATGTTTACCTGTTTTATCGACTATGCAAAGACATTAGACTTTGTAGATTATGAAAAATTATGGATAACATTGTGAAGAATGGGAAGTCCATGATAATTAATTATACTCATGAGGAACCTGTACATAGACCAAGAAGCAGTGGTTAGAACAAAACAAGGGAATACTGCACAGTTTAAAATCAGGAAAGGTGTGTATCAGGATTGGATCATTTCACCATAATTATTCAATCTGTATGCTGACCAAATAATCTGAGAAGTTGGCTATATGAAGAAGAACATGGCAACAAAATTAGAGTCTCATTAATGACCTGAGATATGCTAATGCCACAACCTTGCTTGCTGAAAGTGAAGACTTGAAGCAGTTACTTGATATAGGTCAAAGACAAAAGCCTTAGGTATGGATTACACCTCAACATAAAGAAAACAAAAGTCCTCACAACTGGACCAATAAGTAGCATCATGGTAAATGGAGAAAACATTGAAATTGTCAAGGATATCATTTTACTTGGATCCACAATAAATGCCCATGGAAGCACCAAACCAAAAACTACTGCCATTGAGTTGATTCAGACTCATATAGACTCAACAGGACAGAACTGCCTCGTAGGGTTTCCAAAGCTGTAAATCTCTGTAGAAGCTGACTACCTCATCTTTCTCCTCCAGAGCAGTTAGTGGCTTTGAGCCATTGACTTTTTGGTTAGTAGCAGAATGCTTTAACCACTGCACTACCAGAACTTCTTCCAATGGAAGCAGGAATCAGGAAATCAAATGACATATTGTATTTAGCAAAAAACTTCTTAAAAGTGTTAAAAAGCAAAGATGTCACTTTGAATACTAAGGTGCACCTGACCAAAGTCATCACATTTTGAGTTGCCTCATATGCTTATGAAATCTGAACAATGAGTAGGAAGACTGAAAAAGAATTGATGGATTTGAATTATGGTGTTCGCAAAGAATATTAAATATACCATGAACTGCCAGAAGAACATTCCATTTTTGACATCTTCCAATTTTCCTAGATTCATACTTTGTTCATTCCACGTTCCGATTATTAGTGGATATTTTCAGCTGTTTCTTCCCATTTTGAATCATGCCACATCAGCAAATGGAGGTCACGAAAGCTTTACTCCATCCATGTCATTAAGGTTGATTCTACTTTGAGGAGGCAGCTCTTCCCCAGTCATATTTTGAGTGCTTTCCAATCTGAGGCACTCATCTTCTGGTGTTATAGTGGACAATGTTTCAGAGATATTCTTAAAGTTTTCAAGTAATATATGAGACAAAGTTTTACTGCTATTCATAAGATTTTCACTGGCCAATTCTTTGAGAAGTGAATGGCCCCTTTCTTCTTCCTAGTCTGTCTTAGTCTAGAACCTCCACTGAAACCTGTCCACCATGGGTGACACTGCTAGTATTTGAAATACCAGTGGCATAGCCTCCAGCCTCACAACAACACACAAGCCACCACACTACGACAAACTGACAGACGTGTAACCTTGCTTGCTGAAAGTGAAGATGACTTGAAGCATTTACTGATGAAGATTAAAGACTACAGTCTGCAGTATGGATTACACCACAAGATAAAGAAGATGAAAATCCTCACAACTGGACCAATAAGCAGCATCATGATAAATGGAGATAAGATTGAAGTTGTCAAAGATTTCGTATTACTTGGTTCCACAATCAATGGCAATGGAAGCAACAGTCAAGAAATCAGATGACATATTGCACAGGTAAATCTGCTGCAAAAGACCTCTTTGAAGTGCTGAAGAGTAAAGGTGTCTGCTTGAAGACTAAAGTGTGCCTAACCCAAGACATAGTGTTTTCAATAGCCTCATATGCATGTGAAAGCTAGACAATAAATAAGGAAGACTGAGAAAGAGTTGATGCTTTTGAGTTGTGGTGTTGGCAAAGAATAAGGAAAGTCCCATGGACTGCCAGAAGAACTAACAAATCTATCCTGGAAAGAAGTGCAGTGGAATGCTCCTTGGAAGTGAGAATGGCCAAACTTTGTCTCACCTACTTTGGTCATGTTGTCAGAAGGGACTATTTCCTGGATAAGGATATCATGTTTGGTAAAGTGGAGGGTGAGAGAGAAAGGGGAAGGTCCTCAACAAGATGGATTGGCACAGTGGCTACAACGATGGGCTTGGGTGTAGCAAGGATTGTGAGGCTGGCACAGGACAGGGCAGCATTTCATTCTGTTGTACATAGGATTGCTATGAATTGGAGCTGACTGGATAGCACCTAACAACAGCCAGAAGAACAAACATCTGTCTTGGAAGAAGTACAGACAGAATGTGTCTTAGAAGCAGGATGACAAGACTTCATCTCGTATATTTTGGGCATGTTTTTGGGAGGAAAAAGAATGGTGAAAGGGTGAAAGGCTGATGCACGCTTTCCTGATTTTAAACCAGGCAGCATTTCCTTGTTCTGTTCTAACTACTGCCTCTTGGTCTATGTATAGATTCCACATGAGCACAATTAGTCCAGCAAAATACATCATACTCAGTAAAATAGAGGATCAGGGAAACAGGGGAATACTATAACAAAATGGATTGATACAGTGGCTGTAACAGTGATCTCAAACATAGCAAGATTTTCAGACAGTGTTATATTCTGTTGTGCATAGGATTGTGATGAATTGGATGACTCAAAGGCACCTAACAACAAGTTCTCTTTTTAAGCCTCATTGTACCTAGCTTCTTCAAGCTATTTGTTTTTTCTGGAATCAAAATGGCCTATTTGCATATAGAATAACTACTCAGAATAAACCTTATGTTCAAATTTAATTGAAGTTTTTTTTGTTTTGTTTTGTTCTGTTTTTCATGTTGTATGGTCATGGTCAAATAAACTCTGATGGTGCAGTGCCTAAGCATTTGACTGCTACCCAGAAGGTTGGCAGTTCATACCCACCAGCTCCTCTGCAGAAGGAAGATGGCGCATTCTACTTCTGTAAAGATTTACCACCTTGGAAACCCAGTGGGTGTCACTGAATCAGAATTGACTCAATGTCACTTTTTTTTTTTTTTTTTTTTTGTATTTACATATGTGCTTTTTGGGAAAATAAAATTGCTTGTTAGAGATTGTAAGCATCTCGTTTTTTATAAATATAGTTTGGTGACCCAATTCTGAATTCTCTTTCACAAAGCCCAGAAATATAGTACAATTTCTGTATTCCTGTAGCCCATGCATTTTTGTAAAGTAAAGGGAGCATAGCCCTACTTCAGTCTTCTTTCTCTCTACACCAAAATGCAAGGTAGGGCTATGTCTTAAAAGTTGAAAGCATTTGGATCCAAGATGTCACTTGATATAAAACCATGCCAGTTTCTACTCCACAGAGCTTAACAAGTTAACGAGTGTTTTGTTATAATTTCAATGTTTTAGTTGCAGAAATAATCAGTATAATCCTACAGAGCAGCTGACAGTTGTAGAGATTTTATTTTCAGTTCTTGTGGCTCTCAGCAAAAGTTAGGGAACTCCTTGGTATTACTCACCCATATAAAGTCAAAGATTTGATTATTTTTAGAGATGAGACAAGCAAAGGTGAATGTCTCCACATGATTTCTATTATTTCTGCCTTCTAAATTTAGAATTTAGATTTTTGAATTAAGATTATTGAATCTTAGGGTGAAACAGAGTAAAAGGCAGATTTGTCAGTCACCTTTATATCACTCAAGATATCAACAGGAAACATAGTTCATCTCAGATAATTCAAATGAGGAGCTTTCAGTACAGCGATGACTAACCAAGGCAACAAGCAAGGTACAGGGACTGAAAGCTGTCACATCCTGTTATGTATTGAATTGTGTGCCCCCCAAATAAGTTTTGTAACTCCTAACCCCTACACTTGTGAATGTAATCTCATTTAGGAGTAGGGTTATTTTTGTTAGT
>NW_006921745.1:2036400-2048348 GCF_000298275.1 Orycteropus afer afer | reverse complement strand
GGGCCGACTCGACGGCAAACAAAACAACAGTAGAACTGCTGTTGTGGAGACAAGGGTGCTCCTAACATTTCTAGGATCCAGGCAGTCATAGTTGGGTAGATGTTTAACAACCAACAATCTAAAAAAAAAAAAAAACAGCTCCAATTTGTAGCATGTGCTGCTTTCAGCCTACAAACCTGATGTCACTGGACAGAGGTAGGAAGAAATGCAGAGTATCTGTTCTTGTGACCAAGTATGAGCTGACTCCAGAGCATCACTGGTGATAGGTGTGAGTACAAATGGAGGCCCACATACCATAGGTCTCAATAGTTAAAAAGAATCCCTGGGTCCCCTGAAACTATTGCTCTGACACCATCTTTAAACCTGAAACCAAAAATCTCCCCTGAAGTCTTCTTAAAACCAAACAATTGTATAGCTTAACTAGAAAAGAATGTCTGAATACTCTTAAAGAGCATTGTGCTCTTTCAAGATCTGACTATAAGGGATCAAAATGAGAACAGCAGCTTGAATAATTAGATAGGAAATGTAGGGGCAATGAGTTTATGTTAATGGCAGAAGAACAACTAAGAGAAAGAATGATTGGAAACTTGAAGAATGTAATCAATGTTACTAGATTGTTCATGAAGAAACTGTTAAATTGGTATGTTTTGCTGTGTATATTCTCAACAAAAAAATAAATTAAATTAAATTGAAAAAAAAAAAAAGAGAGAGAGACACTGGTTAGTGTAAATGATTAACACACTCTGCAGCTAAATTAAATTTGGAGGTTCAATTTCACCCAGAACACCTTGGAATAAAGGCCTTGCCATCTTCTTCTAAAAAATCAGCCAGTGAAAACCCTATGGAACACAGTTGTAGTGTGACACACATGGGTTCGCCATGCACCAGAACAAATACTATGGGGCATCACCTAGATCTTTGCTTCACATGGAGCAACTTGTATCCCCAGCTATTGGGACTTGGGGATGCTGACAGCTCATAGCAGTATCCCACTCTAGGCATTGCCTTCTGATAAAAGGAGCTGCTTTGTCAAAGATCATGCTTCTCTCCAACCTCATCCATTGAGTAACAAAGCTCAGGCCCCCTTGCCTCAAGGTGAGACAATTCTAAATGGCCATTCCAGATCCTGAACTCCCCATGGGATCAGATGAGTTCTTTGTTGTGACCACATCCCAGTTCAACTTCTCTTTCTGCCAGTGCTGCTTCCCTCACCGTTGTTCCTGAGAGGACTCCCCAATAAACTTTCAGCATGCAAATCTCCACCTCAGACTCTGGTTCTCCTGAGATGGAAGGCAACAATGCCCTGCCATTGACCCTACCTTGGTAAGTAAAGTTATTGGCACACAACCATGCATAGTCATTTACATATTGTCTGTGTCTATTTTCACACTACAACAAAGTATTCACCCTTTGTTGTTGTTATGTGCCATCGAGTCGGACCCGACTCATAGCGACCCCTCCTTGGGTTTCTGAGGCAGTATCACTAAGGAAGTAGATTGCCCCATCTTCCTTCCGAGGAGGGGCTGGTGGGTTTGAACTGCCAGCCTTCTGGTTAGCAGTCAAGTGCCTTAGGCACTATGCTACCAGAGCTCCTATTCACCCTTTAGTGTGGTATATATGGCAGTTTCACATGTCACTTGAGTAGTTATAACAGAAATTTCTGGTCCAGAAAGCCTAAAATATCTACTACCTGCCCTTATCAAATGTTTGCTAACTTCTACCCTAAGACAAGGAGCTCTGGTAGCATAGTGCCTAAGGCACTTGACTGCTAACCAGAAGGCTAGAGGTTCAAACCCACCAGCCACTCCTCGGAAGGAAGATGGGACAATCTACTTCTGTAGTGATACTGCCTCAGAAACCCAAGGAGGCGTCGCAATGAGTCAGATCTGACTCAACGGCACATAACAACAGCAACAACAACCCTAAGACAACAGACATACCTTCATAATCACAACATTGAAAGATATGCATCAACCTATGGCTTTTATACGTGGAAGGAAGACTAGGCAATCTACTTCCATAAAGATTTACCACCTCGGAAACCCAAAGGGGGTTGCTATGAGTCAGAACTGATTCAATGGCAGTGAGTTGAAATTGTTTTTATATAATTGAAGGTCAACAAAATATTAGAGACAACTAAATTTAATTATTATTACCCATTACTAGGTGTTATGGGCCAGAAATGTTCAGATAAATAGTAAAATAAGGACATAATTTATAAATTGCATATGTATTGCCTAAAATTAATTTTAATCTTAACTTCAGCAAAATCATCAAGTTTTATAATTTAGATTTCATATAATTTAGGTTATGTTGATAGTAAAAATATAGGGATTAAAAATTTAAAAAATTATTGCATTCAAACTATTCATTATTTCAATAAATTTTCACAAATCTTGCAAAATAAAATGTAAAAAAATGACAGCAAAATTATTCTCAGATTATGTTCAAAAATCAATTTTGTTCCAAAACATTCAAAATTTGTCAAATTAAAAATATGTAATTAATTTCAAACTTTAAATCAAAACTATCTAAAAGTTAAATTTGTATTTCATTTTTCCATTGTAATAAAATATTTTAAGACTCGACGGCACATAACAACAATAACAACAATTCGAAATTTTACTGTTTGATGTTTGTGATGGTTAATGTTATGTGTCAACTTGCTTAGGCTATGATTTCCAGTGGTTTAGCAGGCACTTGACTGATTACTCTTCTGTAATCTAATAAAATATACGAATCTCCATGATGTTATCTGATGTGATGAGCCAATCTATTGAAAGGGGAGTTTCTTTGGGAGGAGTGGCCTGCCTCTAGTATTTAAATGGATGTTCTGGCAAGGCTCTCTCTCTCTCTCTGTCTTTCTCTCTGTTTGTCTCTCTCTCTCCACTGTATTCTTCTCATCACCTGACCTCCAGATCTTGGGATGTAAGCCTTCAGAAGTTTTCAGTATGCCACCTGATCTGCAGATTTTGGGTTTATCAGCCCCTGAAACCATGTGAGCCAGCAAAAGTGTTCAGCCTGCTGCTTAATCCGTGGGTTTGGGACTTGCCAGCCTCTACAATTGTGTGAGCCATTTCTTGGAAGTAATTCTTTCTCTGTATTTTTATATATATGCTTCATTGGTTTTGCTTCTCTAGAGAATTTAGAGTAAAACAACATCTATCCATTTGCCAAATACAAAGATTTGATATCATGCCTCACTCAGGTGATATTTACACTACATACATACAACATATGATATTCCTCACCCACCATTTGAAACTGTTACAAATACCACACTAAAACGTGAGCACTTTCATAGCATGAATTGAAACACAAAGAGAAGCAAAAACTG
This sequence comes from Orycteropus afer afer, assembly GCF_000298275.1. Taxonomy (NCBI): domain Eukaryota; kingdom Metazoa; phylum Chordata; class Mammalia; order Tubulidentata; family Orycteropodidae; genus Orycteropus; species Orycteropus afer. The sequence goes on along the minus strand of NW_006921745.1, from coordinate 2,045,011 downwards.
AATATGTAGCACTACCAGAAAGCAATATGTCTGTTGCATTTCTGCTGAGAGGGAGGATTTAACAAGTTAATGAATGTGTATTTTCTCTTATCTAAAAGTTCTACCACTCAAATCCTCCCCATGTTCCAAGTATAGTCAATTCTGATGGCAATCTTCTCTCCCAAGTGACAGAGGTGCCCAGGTATTCTTTAATAATTATTTTTTGAAATTGGAATGTTTATCCATTGCTGGTGTAATGCAATATAGTACAACCTTTGTGGAAAATGTGGCGGTTGCCCAAAACACTAAAAATAGAATTACCATGTGACCTAGCAATTCCACTCCTATGTATATACCCAAAAGACTTGAAAACAGAGACTCAAATACTCAGATACTGTATACCAATGTTCATTACAACATTATTCACAATAGCCAAAAGGTAGAAACAACCTAAATGTCCATCAACAGATGAATGGATAAACAAAATGTGATACATACACACTTTCTTAGTCTGGGTTCTGTAGAGGCGCAAAACCAGTGAAGTATATGTAGATGTAGAGAGAAAAATTTACTTCAAGAAAATGGCTCATACATTTTTAAGGATATGGTTCATAAAATTGTGAGGGCTGGCAAGTCCCAAGCCATGAGTCAGACAATAAGCTGACAACTTCCGCAGACGTATGTGGATGCAGGGTCTGATAAATACAACATCTGCAGGTCAGATAACAGGCTAGAGGCCTCTGCTGGCTTACTTGCCAAGAACTGGAACTAAGATACAGGGAGGAGAGAGAGAGAGAGAGAGAGCAAGGGAGTGAGAGCTTTGACAGAAAATTTGTTTAACTACTAGGTATAAGATTCATCACAAGGAAACTCCCCTTCCAACTGATTGACTGCTCACATCAGATTACAAATTGGGAGGTGATTAAAAAGTGTGCCAAAGCATTGAGAATCACAGCCTAGCCAATTTGACACATAACATTAGCCATCATACATACAATGGACTTTATTCTTGTTGTATACATAGTAAAACATGTGAAATCTTAATACATGCTATAATATGAATGAAGCTTGAAAACATTGTGCTGAGTGAAATAAATCACCACAAAAGAAGAAATATTTTAGGTCCTCATTTATATAGAAAGACAAGAAAAAGCAAATGTATAGACAACAAAATCTGTTAGTGGTTATCAGGGACTATAGGGAGGACAAAGCGGGGGTTCCTGCTTATGGAATACTCAGTTTCAGTTTTAAGTGATGGAAAGATTACATTGATTAAGGTTTGGATTTCAAAGCTAATTATTGTAATTGCTATCAACAAGTCATATACCTTATTGTATAATAATAATTTTATTATTGTGAAAAGTGAATTGCTAAAAGTTGTGTAGTGTATTCACAACAATGAACAAAAGAAAAAAAAAAAGTATCTACTGAAACTGCTTATGTACAACCAAACACCTCACGGGATTTGGTTCCTGGGTTTGGAGGTTTGGAGTCATAGTTTCATGGGATATCCCAGTAAATTGGCTTAATGTCATGTTTAATGCTTCTTTTCTATGTCCTGGTATGTTATGAGGTGCCTTAAGTCTTAAAAGCTTGCAAGTGGTATACAAGGCAAAACAATCTATCTCTATTCGCCTGCAGCAACAGAGCAAGTTGGAGAATCAGGAACAGGAGGAAATTGATGTACGGTTAATGGCCTTTACCAACAACTGCCTCCTTTGACATGAGACCAAAACTGGATGATGCCTGACTACCAGTACTGAACATTGTTTTTAATGCATTTTATTGAAATATAATTTATGTACAGTGAAATACACAAAACTAAAGTGAAATAGGTCAATGCATTTTTTTTTGCAGTGTTTTCTCCCCTCCCCTCCCACCTATTGTTGTTGTTGTTATGTGCCGTCAAGTCAGCCCTGACTCATAGCGACCCCTCCTTGGGTTTCCGAGGCAGTATCACTACGGAAGTAGGATTGCCCAACCTTCCTTCCGAGGAGTGGCTGGTGGGTTTGAACCGCCAGCCTTCTGGTTAGCAGTCAAGTGCCTTAGCCACTATGCTCCCGCCTCCCACCTATAGTAGCCAATAAAGAAAGTTTCCGTCCATATATAAACCTTTCCTTGACCCTCCACAACAATGAACTAATACTATATTTGTCCTTCTGTGATTGACTTATTTCACTCAGCATAATGTTCTTCAAGTTCATCCATATTATGCAGTGTTTTGCAAAGTCTATGTTATTCTTTAGTGCTGCATAGCATTCCAGTATGTGTATGTATCATAGTTTGGTCATACACTTTTCTGCTGATGGCCACATAGGTTGTTTCCATCTTTTTGCTATTGTAAATAGTGCTGTGATGAACATGAGCATACAAGTATCTGTTCCTATCCTGGTTCTCACCTCTCTAGTATATATACCTAGTAATGGAATTGCTGGGTCAAATGGTATCTCCAATTCCAGCTTTCTAAGGAATTGCCATATTGCTTTCCACAGTGGTTGTGACACTTCACAGTCACACAAGCGGTGTATGAGAGTCCCAATCTTTCCACATTCCCACCGGCATTTGTTGTTTTCTGTCTCATTGAGACAGTGCTGGGGTGAGATGGTATATCTCATTGTTGTTTTGATTTACATCTCTCTGATGGCCAATGATTGTGAGCATCTTTTCATGTATTAGCTGACCACCTGAATATCCTCCTTGGTGAAGTGTCTATTCATGTGTTCTGCTCTTTTTTCAATTGGATTGTTAATTCCTTTGGTGTTGAGGCATTGGAGTTTTCCATCAATCCTAGAGATAAGTCCCTTGCCAGATATGTAATTATCAGCAAATAAAAATTTGTTGCTGTCATTTTTGTCATGTTCTTTTTCATTGTGTCAATTTCTTTGTTCCATATAATTTTCTATGCTGAACTCATTTTGTTTATGAATCATGTTATCACTTCCTTCATTGCTATTGTTTTAGTATTTGCTGAATATTTATGCTGGTCCTCTTTTTTATTTTGATGTGAAGGTTTATCTTTTTTCTTTGAGGTTACACTTGATTTATAGTTTTCTTCCCAAGTTTAGAACCGTCGGTTCTATCTTGTAGTTGTCTTGACTTCCCTACCATGTAGAAGTTCTGTAATGACAAAGATTTTTTTCCCTCATTTGTTGTCCTTATTTGTTGGTTGGTGTCTCTGGTTCCCAGTTTACAATCTTTTAGGCTTATTTACTTTGGATACTTCCATAGCTGGGTTGGTTTCTGGGTTATATCATCATGTGTGTTAATGGTCAGTTGTTGTTGGCTGTTGTTGCTTCCCTTTCCAAAGGGCTCCCTTTAGCATCTCTTGTAAGGTTGGTCTGGTTTTAACAAATTCCTTTAATTTCTGCTTATCTGGAAATGTCCTAATTTCACCATCATATTTGAAGGACAGTTTTGCTGGGTACATAATTCTTGGTTGGAAATTTTTCTCTTTCAGGATTTTGTTTATACCATCCCACTGTCTTTTCATCTGCATAGTTCCTCTTGAGAAATCCGAGCTCAGTCTTATTGGTTGCCCCTTGTAGGTAACTTTTCATTTTTGCCATGCTGCTCTCATGATTCTTTCTTTGTCTTTGGTTTTGGTGAGTTTGATGATGATATGTCTTGGTGTTTTTCTTTTGGGATCTATCCTGTTTGGGGTTCGTTGGACTTCCTGAATGGCTATATTCCTATCTTCCATCATATCAATAAATCTTGGAAAATTTTCTCAGTGGCTTTATTTTTCTCTTCCTGTTCTGGAATTCCAATTACATGTAGATTATACCTTTTGATGGTATCCCACATGAACCTTAGGCTTTCTTCATTTTGTTTTGATCTTTTTTCTGATTGATCCCTTTCCAAAGAAGTATTCCAGTATTTGTCTTCAATCTCATAATTCTGTCTTCCACTTCATCGATTCTACTCCTTTGCCCTTGCAATGTGTTATCTATTTCTGACAATTTAGTATTAATCTTTTGGATTTCTATCTGTAGATTTAGAATCATTTCTAATTTTTCATTTATTTTGTCATTTTGTTCTTGTATTTTCTTCCAAAATTCTTCTAGGGTTTTGTCTATGTTTTCCTTGGTCTGTCTCTCAATCCTTTGAAGATACCTAAAGACAATTCTTTTGAATTCCTTATCAGGGAGTTCCAATGCTGCATCTTCCTCAGGCATGTTCAGGGTCTGTATCCTGGTCCCTTGTTTCTCCTGCTTTTTCTTGCTTCTTTGTGTGGACTGTGATGCTCTGTTGTCTCCAAGGCATTGTGGCATTGTTGTTTATATTTTATTGGTGATTATATGTTGGAGTGACTTGCCCACAATTTTTGTTTTCTTTGTTTTGTTCGTATGTTATCTATACAGGCAGGGTACGGTGCTGTGCTCTTCTATTCACTAGTTGACAACACTTATACACTCACCATCTGTCTCCTTTCCTTTGTCAGCCTCTCGTATGTTCTTGCCAACCCTGGCAAACACAGCCTGCTCTTAGGTCCTGTTTTCATTCAGGTTTTTCCACTAGTTGGTGCCTAATCCACTTCTGTATAGTTCCTTTCAAAGCTCAGGGTTCCAGGATTATCTTCTGCATCTCTGTCAATTGGTTTTTCTTTTCTTTGTTGAAGAGGGTCTGTGTTGCTTGTCTGCTTATTCCTCCTTCTTACCAGAAGTCTCAGTACTGAACATTTTGAAAAATTCTATAGATGAATCCTGATCAAAATGAAGAACAGACTTCAAATTCTCATTGAATCCAGACTTTCTGGAACCCTGAAGGCTGGATGAACCCTTGAAACTATTACCCTGAGATCATCTTTAACCTTAAGCCAAAAATACCCCTGAAGTCTTCTTGAAACCAAACAATAATTTAGCTGAACTAGTAGAGAATGTCTGTCTTGAGTCTTGTGCTCTTTATGATCTCTCTCTATTGGACCAAATTGAGAATAGCAACTCAAAAGATGATACAGAAACCTTAGAAGGCAGTGAATTTATATTAATGGGGGAGTAATAGCTAGGAAAAGGAGGGTTATAATGGATATATACTTCTAAGAATGAAATCAACATCACTGAATTGCACATGTAGAAATTATTGAATTGGCATATGTTCTGCTTTGTATATTCTCAACAATAACAAATTATTTTTTAAAAAAATTCCTATGGACCACAACTGCTTAATCCTGTTGCCTGTGAGGTTACCATCAGTTGGGGGCAGACTTGATAAGTGCTCTAAAATACTGGGCCCAGGGCTGGGTCCCCTATTGCTTGATCTAAGTGCAATAGTGCCAGTGACTCCCACCAATGAAAAGTAAATGCCAAGGAGGGTTAGTCAGCAAGGATTAGCCTTCCAGGAACAGAGAGGGCAGAGAAGGCATGAGGAGATTATGGGGGAACATAGGAGGTAAGGGGAAACACAGACAGCCTGACACCTATTTTCTGCAGAGCAAATCTATGGGCCAGTGGAAATAGTAATATATGTCATCTTTCGCATGGATGCTGAAGGTCACTAACTTCATCCTATTTCACACTTCCATAGTAACTCACTTCTCATCCCAAGACAGTTAACATTTAGGTTATAAGCCAAAGATTTAAACTTTTCTTTCTAGCAGAGTTAACATAAAGGGCAACCTAAGCCCTCCCTGAGGGTTGAGGGTTGGATGATTCTTATTTTTCTTTCTTTTACAGTACAATAAAATCACGATTTGCGACCTTGGGATATGAAAGTGAAACGTTTTCATAGGCACACTCTTTGTTGACTTAAGAAACAGTAGTGACTGGGTTCAGTCTGGCAGAATTCCAAAATTGGTCTGAGAATTTCCCAAGTCTTTCTGAAAGTATGCTTTACCCAGTTGGAATTCTTTCTCTCTTTTATATATGTGGAGGACAGGGAAAAGAATATTGCTTTGCTAGTCCACTATCAAACAAAATTCTTTTCTACTCATATGGCGTTCACTCTCCGAAGGAGAAAAGAAAATTATATTTATTGAATCTCTACCAAATGACTCTTGGGAATTAATTTTTACTGAATGTGTACCAAGTAAATTAACATTTATTGAGTGTCTACAAGGTATCTCCTGGGAGAGAGAAACAGAGTCAATCAGTCATGCTGGACGATTATATAGATGAAGGCCAAAGCCATCATTTAGGATGAATTGGCAACATGCCGGCTCATAAGCAATGGAGAGAGTCAGGCAGCAAAAAGAAATGTGAAAGAAATGGCAGAAACGAGTCACCATGCAAGTCTGAAACTAGAGAGCAAGTGAATTCCGGGCTATATTTTCTACAAGTCAGATCTGTGAGGTTCTCAGATATCTTGACATAAAACCATTTGTACTTGAGTTAACTTGGAAGATTTCCTTCCTACTCAATGTTTTCTGAGACAAATAGTGTCTGTTCTTAATGACTTGTTAGATATGGTAGAAGGTAATTTTACTCATGGCATGTGGTGTGAGTTGATTTAAAACACCGTATGTTCACAAAAATTGTGTAAGTTATTCTGTTGTTGTTAGGTACCATTGAATAAGTTCAGACTGACAGCATAACAGAATGAAATGTTACCCAGGCCTGTGTCATCCTCACAATAGTAGATATGTTTGAGCCCATTGTTGCAGCCACTATGTCAATCCATCTCATTGAGAGTCTTCCTCTTTTTCACTGATCATCCACTTTACCAAGTATGATGTCCTTCTCCAGGACCCTCCTGACAATATGCCCAAAGTATGTGAGACAAATATTCGCCATCCTGAAACAGATAAAGCTTTCCATTGAACTTAATTCTCATTCACCTTGCTTGAGTTCAGTGTAACTAATATAATGTCCTATAGTTTTCAGATGCTAAACTAATAATAAATAAAGCTGAAGAGTTAAATAATTACCTACTTCCATTTTTGAGAAATTACATAAAGTCCTGCTATAAGCATTTTTGGTGTGTCTGTAGTGGACATACACAACCATTTCTGTTTGGTAAATACCAAGGGAGGATGTACTGGATCACTGGAGATACATATATTTAGATACTTCCCTGGTGACAATGGAAAGTGAGAATAGCAGTACATTTATAGAGCAGAGGACAGGTAATCAGTGCCACAACCCTTGTCAGACCCTTGAGAGAGGCAAACGGCTCTCTGAAGACAAGATTCAGGCCAATGGAGAAGAGATAGACCTTTTTATTTTAAAATCTTAAACAAATTCACTAGAAGAAGAAGAAATTCAGCAATCCTAGAACTAAGTTTTGAATGGAAAAACCCAAGCCTCATTCTACTTTACAGTACATCAAAAAATCCAAATTCGCTATAAGTAGGTCTCACTGTATTCAGTTCTGTTTGGAAATTTTAGATGTAGGTAACTTGTTCCCAATGTCTCTTTCATTGCTGAATGTAACATTAGGCTTTGTTCTGGAGAACAGAGATTATTTTTATAATTTATACCTCTCCTGAGCTTTTTTGGGTCAAAGATCATAAGCTGGGAGTTGGCAACACATAATAGTACAAATACTGTCTCCATTATGTTTGTTATGTGATTCTGGAGAATATGAGCTTTGTGTTGGCTTGTATATTTGTACTTGGCTCCACTTTAATATTCAAGAGTGCATTAGGCAGGATAAACTGTTCATTGATTATCTCTGGAGGCACTAATATATTTTTTTATGTGACTACTTTTCTTTCTGCAAATCATTCATTCAGCCCAACAGGACAATGGGCAGCAGCTAAGAGAGCACAGGCCACAAGTTTTTAATAGCTCTGAAAAACAAGTGCAGTAAGCATTTTTCTTCCCATTTTACAATTGGGGAAACTTGAGATTCAGGGAAATTATGTAACTTGTCCTAGACCACACGAATAATTCATAGCAGAAGTAGTATTAGAAGTTACCACTCTTTCTCTCTCACTCTCTACTAAAAACACCCATTGTCATCAAATCAATTTTGACTCAAAGCAACACTTTAGAATAGTAGAACTGCTCCATAGGCTTTCTAAGCCCGTAATCTTTACAGCAGCATATTGCCACATCTTTATCCCATGGAGCAGTTGGTAAGTTCAATGACTTTTGGTTAGCAGCCGAGGACTTAACCGTGACACCACCAAGGCTCGCTCTGTCTACTAAACAACTGTGAAATGTCTCAAAACAGCATTCATGCATGCTAGAACCAGATTATCTCACCAAGCTATGCCATTGGGCATGATCATTTTGCCATATTTCTTGCATTCTATTTATTAAGCTCTGTTGTTGTTGTTAGGTGCCGTGGAGTTGTTTCCAACTCATAGCGACACCATGCATAGCAGAATGAAACACTGCCTGATCCTGCGCCAGCTCCATGATCCCTGCTATACTTGAGCCCATCATCGCAGCCACTGTGTCAATCCATCTCACTGAAGGCCTCCCCCTCTTTTGTTGACCCTCCAACCTTCCAAGCATGACATCCTACTCCAAGGAATGGTTCCCTTCTGACAACATGACCAAAATAGGTGAGACAAAGTCTGGCCATTCTCACTTACAAGGAGCATTTCAGCTGCACTTCCTCCAGGAGAGATCTGTTAGTTCTTTCAGCAGTCCATGGTACTTTCAGTATTCTTCGCCAGCACCACAATTCAAAAGCATTAACTCTTCTTCAGTCTTCCTTATTCATTGTCCAGCTCTCACATGCATAC
>NW_006921745.1:2013679-2026375 GCF_000298275.1 Orycteropus afer afer | reverse complement strand
CCTTTCTCCTGCTGTCTTACCCTGCTGCTTTGGGCATGCCTGAGTTCCCTCTCCTCACCTGGATCCCTGCAGCTAACTGCTCCTCTGTCCAGGTTCCTGGCTTTTAATCTCCTTTCTCCCACTCTCCTGCCCTGCTGCTTTGGGTGTGCCTGATTTCCCTCTCCTCACCTGGATCCCTGCAGCTGCTCTAAGCATGTGCAAAGTACTGAGACTCATTCTGATAATTGATCAATATGGGAAAAAATATCAAACTGGCTATGTTGATAGACATAATTATATTTTATTTATTTCACTGATCAGTTTCATCACACTTGGTGACAGTTTTCTGTCTACATATGGTGGAGTCCTATCTTATAAATCAGCATAATTTCCTTCAAAACTCCTTGAGAAAAATGTTCCTTGAAAATATTGAATTATGTGCTGAAGAATGCTTACACCAGGGAAATGCATGGCAGCATTTTCACAGGGAGAAACGTAGGGAGGCAGGAATGCATAGGCAAGAATGACACAGAAAAAAGGTAAACACAGGGAGGAAGTGGGGAAAAAAGAAAATACTGTAAGAGGATCCAAGATGGTGAAATCGCCAGATATAAAATCCAGATCCTGTACAACAAAGACTCAAGAAACAAAGTGAAATGGATATGAATGACAGTCCTGGAACCCAGATCTTCAAAGGAAATAGATCAAATACTAATTACAGAAAGAGACTGAAAAAAATAGTGAACAAAGAGGCATATGGAACAGTGAACTATTAAACAGCACAGTACAGACCTTTTGAATTATTGCAAACAGCATTTAATTGGGGCAAGAACCACATAACTGGCTATACTAGTGCCCATGTTGGTGATCAGTGACCAGAGAGCTGTGATCTCATCCCTTACCCTGCACAACCTCCCACTGACTAGAGGCATGGCCTCCCCAACCCCTACCCACCTGATAGCTGGTCAAAACTCCACCTCAATGTTAGTGCTGTGCCACTTGTTATTTCTTTTCTGTTTTCCTTGTCTTTCATCTTAGTTCTTCCCTCTTTCTCCACTGTTTTCTTTTATTTTCATTTTTTTCCTACCTCTTCCTTCTCCCCTTTTCATAATATTTATTTATAAAAAAATATTTGATCACATGGAGCAGGCATCTCACTTCCAACAATCTCCATATTCAACAGCACCCTACCCTGGTGCACAGTCCTGTGAAGTGAGCACTGTGTTCCTGCCACAGCCATTTTTGGTGGCAAGCACTATTGCCAATATTGTGCTGCTTGTTTTTTCTTTTCTTTTTCTTTCTTCTTACTTCATTTCTTCCTGCCCTCTATTGCTTTCATTTTACTCTTCTTCTCCTTCTCAGTTTTTTTTTTTTTAAATTTGATCTTGCAGTGTGGGTGCCCACATCCCACTGATTCAGCTGTCAGCAGTATCCACAGTGGTGAATATCCCCATAGAATGAACTCTGTGGTCCAGCTGGAGCCATTATTGGCAGCTAACAGTTGCACCAGTAGTATGCCACTTTTCTTTTTTCTTCTTATCAATTTCATTTTCTTTCTTCTTAGTTCTTCCCTCCTGCTACCCCCCTATTTTTGTCTTTTCTATTTTTTTCTTCCTCTCCATGCCTTTCCTTTTCAAATCCCACAGAGCTGGCTTCCCACTCCCACCACCTCATATGTTCAAATGGCACCTGCTCCTGTCCCTCTGAGTTCAGTGGTACATGCTCCCACAGAGTAAGTGCCCCATTCTTGCTACAGCAGTACTTGACAGCTAGTGCTTGTGCCAGTACTGTGCTGCTTCCCTTTACTTCTTTCTTTTTCTTTTTTTTCTTTCTTCTTAGGTCTTTCCTCCTTCTTGCCACTTGTTTTTTTTCTTTTTCTTTCTTCTTTTTTTATTTTCTCCCCTTTTTTCTTTTTCTCTTCTTACCCAGAATTTGGAAACCAGCAACCCTACTCAGCCATACCCATCACACCTGCTGCCCCACCCACTGGGTGAGTGCTACCACCCACTGCAGCACCACTAGATTGACAACAGATGGGAGCCAATATCCACCAAGCCTACCCTTAGCTGTTCCACATGACCAAAAATCAAAGACTCACACCCACCCTGTCATCTGCTAACAAATCCAACTACAGATACATGGTGAGTGCCCCAGTACTGCCAAACAATGACCAGTGCTGTTACCTGTATATATGAAAACAAAACAATAATAATAATAATAACAGAGTGAAGCAAATCAGCATACAATCAACAAACAAATACAATAACATCACAATATCTCAGAGACAACAAGTACATAAACACAAATCACACACATAAACATAACTAGATGACTCAAAAAAGTGAGCAAAACATAGGACCAGACATTGTCTAGAGGAGGAAATGTTATTAGAATGTCCTGATACAGAATTTAAAAGAATTCTATTTAGGTACCTTCAATGGATTGAGAGAAAGATGAAGGAATTGCACTGATAGAATGAAGGAAACCACATACAAAACTCAGAATTTTTTTAAAAATGCAAGAACAAATTGTGAAAACAAACGGAAAATAGAAACCATATAAAAACAAAAATTGGAAACCTAGAATGTTAGTACTAAAATTTCAGAAATGGGTAACACATTGGAAGAGCAAGAGACTGGCATTGAATCAATGGAAGTCAGAATTAGCAAAATTGAAGACAAATCTCTTAATACTAATCTACTACAGGAAAAACAGAAAAAGGAATGAAAAAAAGAAAGAAAAAGAAAAAAGCCTAAGAATTGTGTGAGACATCATCAAGACAAATAACTAACATGTGTTCAGAACCTGGAACAAGAAGAGATACCAAAAAAAGCACTGAGAAAACACTTGAAGTTTTGTTGGAAGAAAACTTTCCTAATATCATGAATGATGAGAAGATATGCATTCAAGAAGCTCAATGAATCTCAAACAGGATAAACCAAACTCATTGCTGTGGAGTCAATTGCAATTCATAATGATCCCTCCTTGGGTTTTCTGAGGCAGTTTCTCTATGAAAGTAAATTGCCCACAGTCCTCCTTCTGAGGAGTGGCTGGTAGGTTTGAACCACCAACCTTCTGCTTAGCAGAGTGCCTTAAGACACTATGCAACCAGAGCTCCTCAAATAGGATAAACCTCAGAAGAAAATCACCAAGACATATCTTAATCAAACTTTCTAAAACCAAAGTCAAAGAAAGAATCCTGAAATCAGTTTGGGAAAAAAGAAAAATTGCCTACAAAGGAGAAGGAATAGTACTAAGATCTGATTTCTTGGGAAAAACCAAGCAGACAAGACAGCAATGGGATGACATATATAAAATCTTGAAAGAAAAAATTGCCAACCAAGAATTACACATCCAGGAAAATTATCCCTCAAATATTAGCACTGTTCCAGATAATCAGAAATTAAAGGAATTTCTATAAAAACAGAACATTACAAGAGATGCCAAAGGGAGTCCTTTGTACCAAGAACAGCAACAGCAGATAGTAAGCTGAGAAGACACATGACAACATCACTCAGAAATCAACCCAGATATGAAAGTATCAAAAATGAAATGAACCTACAAGATTGAAAACAGGAAACTAGAGTCATCAATTTGTAAATAATGACAACAATAAAGCAAAAAAAGGGAAAACATGGCATAGTTATAGAACTTCCAAATGGAGAAGAAGACAAGATGATAGCAAGATGGAATGGATTGTTCTCAACTTGGGAAGATTATAATAAATTACAGGGTATCCTCAAAGAAAATTAATGCACTATCTCACCAAAATAAAAAAGAAGGAAATCATAATGACCCAGTAAACAATAAATCAACAGTAATGAAGGAAATGATAAGAAAATCTGTAAACAAAATGAACTCAGTACAGAAAAATATATGAAACAAAGAAACCATCAAACACACACATACACAAAGTGAGCAAAATGATAGCAGGAAACGCATACCTATTATTATTTACACTGAATGTCATTGGATTAAATTCACCAGACAAAAGACAAGAGTAGCAGAATGGAAAAGAAAACATGATCCCTCAATATGCTGTATAGAAGAGACACACCTTAGTCACAAAGACAAAAATAAGCTAAAAATCCAAGAAAGGAAACACATGTATCAAACAAATGGCAATCATAAAAGAGTAGGAGTGGAAATATTAATTTCCAATAAAATAGACTTTAAGGCAAAAACCAAAAGACGAGACAAGGAAACACCCTATATAATGACTAAAGGGGGAAATGAACATGAAGACATAACCAAAATAAATGCTTACACACTCAATGAAAGAGCCCCAAAATGTGCAAATAAAACTAACAGAATTTAAAGTAGAAATAGACAATAATTGTAGGAGACATTAATGCACTATTTTTGATGAAGGGTAGAGCAACTGGAAAGAAATTGAACAAAATACAGAAGATCTAAACAACACAATCAACCACGTTGATCTTATAGACGTATACAGAGCACTCCACCCCACAACAGCACAATATACATGGAACATTCTCCAGAACAGAACATATGTTAGGACACAAAGCAAGACTCAATACATTTTAAACATCAAAATAGCACAAAGCAACATCTCAGATAACAGTGCTATAAAATTAGAAATCAACAACAGGAAAATCAAGGAAGAAAAAAGCACATGGAAATTGAATAGCACCCTTCTTAAAAAACTACCAGGTAAAAGGGAGGAAAGAGGGCTTCAAACTTGCCCACATATTTGTTCCCTTTAACATCAGAATTAGCAAAATTGAAGACAAATCTCTTAATACTAATCTACTACAGGAAAAACAGAAAAAGGAATGAAAAAAAGAAAGAAAAACCCTGAAAAACTAGGTGCAGCAGTTTGAAGCAGGGATTATGGGGCTGTCAACAGCTCATTAAGTTAGAAAAATCCAGATTTAGTGGAGAAAGAGGAAAAAAAATAATAATAAGAAGAAGCTGGGTAAGGAGCTGGGAAAAATAAAAATAAATGAACCCACCAGGCATCAGGTGAGGCAGTGAGATGGAGAAGCAGAAAACACTTTTAACAATACTGGGGAAAACCATGGAGGAAATAAGAAAGTAGGGACACTAGGGAGGCAACAGTGGCTTCAGGGATGTGGACTACCCACAACAGCAGCTTCTGATGGTAATCTTGGAAAGTGAGCTGAATAAGCTTCTCATTTCTGAGAAACAGAGCAGAGACCACTCTGGCTAAGGTCACCACTGAGTTGGGAGCAGAAAGAGGGAAGAGAGGAAACAAATTGTAGGTAGGTAGGCCCTAGGATGAGCTCACAGTGTAAGGCTGGGACTCAGCTCTTCCAGGGCAGCTTTGTAGCACAGAGGGGTCCAGAATATGGGGTTTTTGTGGTTTTGCAACCCAAGTGGAAAGTAGCAGCCCTGTAAACATTGGGGTCTTTGCCAATTTTGAACTGTGGGTCTGTGAGTGACAACAAAAGGTCATCATTGGTAGTCATCCCAAGCAGACTCAAAACAAAAACCTGGAACCAGCAGTAACCATGGAGATGTGGAAAGCAGGAACTCACTACTGGATAAACACTAACTAAAATTACAGAATTACACAACACATAGAAGAACAGAACAATAGACTAGAACTGGCTGAAGAACACATTTCCTAATTAGAAGATAAATCCCTTGACACCAGCCTGTATGAAGAAAAATCAGAACAAAGATTTAAGAGAAATGAAGAGAACCTAAGAGTTATATGGGATGTCATAAAAAGAAACAACATATGCCTCATTGGAATATCAGAAAAAGAAGTGAAAAAAAAAAAGCCATTGAGAAAATTGTGGAAGACTTGCTAACAGAGAATTTGCCCCATATCATGAAAGAAGAAAAGATATTTGGCCAAGAACTTCAACAAACTCCATACAAGGTAGAGCCCAGAGAAAGTCACCAAGACATTCATAATCAAACTCTCCAAAATCAAAGAATCTTGTGAGCAGCCCAGGAAAAAAGAAACGTCACCTACAATGGATGAGCAATTAGAATCAGCTCTGATTATTCAGCAGAAACCATGCAGGCAAGAAGGAAATGGGATGACATATATAAAACACTGAAAGAAAAGAATTTCCAACCAAAAATTCTATATCCAGCCAAATTGTCCATCAACTATGAGGGTGAAATCAAGACATTCTCTGACAAACAGAAATGAAGAGATTTTTTTAAAACCAGACCAACCCTACAAGAAATGCTTAAGGAAGTCCTTCCAATAGAGAATCCACAAAGAGAACAACAAATTAAAATCAGGACACGTGACATCAACACTAAAACCAAATCAGAAATAGATACTCAAAATTAGCTCATAAACCATTCTACACAAAGAAACAAAGGCATCAATCTGCACACAACACCAGCAACAAAGCAAATAGAGGGAATAAAAGTTCTAGGTACAAAACTTCCAAATGGAGAGGAAAACAGAACAATGCCCTTACAGAACAGACAGCTCCAAAATTATAGAGACAAGTATTTATTCCACAAAGAAAATTAACAGTCTCCCTAAGCAAACCCAGAAAGAAGGAAAACATATGGGCTTAGTAAGTACAAAACCAACAATAAAGAAAAGAGAGGAAACATTTGATAACAAAATGAACTCAGCACACAAAATATCTGGACCAAGGAAATCACAACAAGAAACACAATAGATATATGCTATCTCTATTTGCAGTTGACATGATCCTATGCATAGAAAACCCAACAGACTCAGCAAAAAACCTACTGGAATTAATAGAGAGGTTCAGCAAAGTGGAAAGATATAAGGCACTGTATAAAAATCAGTTAGATTCCTCTACATCAACAAAGAGGCATCTGAAAAAGAATAAGGGAAACAATAGCATTTACAATAGCTACCAAAAAAATAAAATATCTAGGAATAAATCTTATCAGGGGCACAAAGACCTATACAAAAAAAAACTATAAAGCACTACTACAAGAAACTACAAAGGATGTACATAAATGGAAGAACCTACCTTGTTCATGGAGAGGAAGAATGAATATTATGAAAATGTCAATACTACCCAAAGCAATCTACACATTTAATGCAATCTCAATCCAGATATCAACAACATTTTTTAAGGATAAGGAAAAACCAATTACTAACTTCATATGGAAGGAGACTTCAGATAAGCAAAGCAGGGTGGAAGAAGAAAAACAAAGTGGGAGGTGTCACACTCCTAGATCTCAAAACCTACTACACAGTAATCAAAATATCATGGTATTGGCACAATGATAAACAGATAGACCAATGGAACTAGATTGAAAACCCAGAAATAGGCCCATCCATCTATGCACAGCTGATCTTTAACAAAGGACCAAGACCTATTAAATAGGGAAGGGATTGCCTCTTTAACAAATGGTGCTGGCAAAATTGGATATCCACTTGTATAAAATGAAAAAGGAACCATATCTCATTCCACAAGCAAAAACAAACTCAAGTTGGATCAAAGACTTAGATGTAAAACCCAAAACTATAAAGTTCATCAAAGATAAAATAAGGGCAAAGCTACCAAACAAATGGGGAACGCCAGGCTCAGTTGGCACAACATAATACGTAAAAATCTTTTTCTATAACCTACTTTGGTGAGTAGCAACTGGGGTCTTAAAAGCTTTCAAGCAGCCATCTAAAATGCACCTAATGGTCTCCTATCATTGGAAGCAAAGAAGAATGAAAAAAAAAAAAAAAGGACATTTGGAAATAATCAGCCCTAGAACATGATGAGCCTCAAGACCAGAAGTAGGTAGAATTCCAGTAAGATGGCAGAATAGACAGAAAGGCTACACAGATCTTCTTCAAGCAAGAACAGATGAACCAATTAACACAGATACAGAAGATAATCTTGGAGCCCTGAGCTTTGAATGGAAGGATATAGAAGTGGACTAAACTCCAACCAGTAGAAGAATTTGCATGAAAACACCAAAAATAGGAGACATACAGAGCTACAGTCTAGCAGGAATCCTGACAGCACAGATAGCTTGGATATTGCCAGGTTGTGTTAGGACCTGAGAATTAACCTAATAATCAGCCCTGCTAGCCAGGGACTGCATGGAGGACTGTTATGGTGGCTGATGAATAAAAGGGGAAGCGGTGAAAAGGAAGGTGGGCTGAGCTGTGGACTTTTGCCTGTCCAGAGGGCGCAGCCATTTTGAATGTTTGCAAGCAGTTTGACCATTTTGGATATTTAAAGTGACAACATTCTCCCAGATTCCAGGGACTTAAGAATAGGCTCTACTTGCCAGGAACCGCAAGGACATCCCAGACGTCAGTGACTGGAAAGGTGCAATATTCCCCTTGTTACTCTCATACCCCACACCCTCTTGGTGAATGGAGGTGCAGCCACCTCTCACTACCTCCCACCCACTTTCTGGGGCTGGCAGGAAGTCCATCACAATCTGTGTGCTCGGATGGAGCCTGGATGCTCTGCCCTACCCAGACTTTTTTTTTCCCCCAGTTTGTTTGTTTTTGTCTGTTTTAAAATTATTATTATTATTATTGTCCTTTTTATTATCATTCTTTATTCTTCCCTTCCCAGGTTCTAGTTTTCAGCTTTTTCTCTCTTTCCTGTTCCTGGTTCCAATTTTTTTCTTTGTCATGTTTAACCCCAGCCCTTGGTTTTTTTTTTTTTCTGTTTTTCCCATTTTTTTCCCTCATTATTCTCCTATTCTCCATTTTTTTCCTCTTATTGCCTTCTTCCCAGATATTGTGGGGTTTTTCTTTTTCTTTCTTTCTTTTCTTCTTTTTTTTTTGGTTATTGTTCCTGTGTGATTACATGGTGTTTTTTTTTGGCCACTTGCTTTTACTTTTTTGATGGTTATTCAATTGCTATTTTTGTCTAATTGAGTGGGAGACAGCAACAGTCCCCATGTGACAAGACTACACCCACAGCTCCTGAAGCTTCACTTACTGAGAGCCACCATTTCCTTCTCTACCAATGGACCGATGATAAATAACAACCAAGAAGAGCCTGACTCACCCTTAGCTGCTCTTCACAAAAAGTTAACAGAGATCTAAACACAATAACATCACAGTGTCTCAGAGACAACAGACCATCACAGTCCACTCAAAGAAGCAAGAAAAAGTGGTAGAAACAAGGGAGCAGAATTCTTCCCTGAGGAAGAAGCAGCATTAGATATCCTTGATAAGGAATTTAAAATAATTATATTTAGGTATCTTCAAAGGATTGAGAGACAGATTAAGGAAAACACAGACAAAACCCTAGAACAATTTTGGAAGAAAATACAAGAATAAAATGACAAAATAAATTAAAAATTAAAAATGATAAAAAATCCACAGATAGAAATCCAGAAGACTAATACTAAATTTTCAGAAATAGATGACACATTGAAAGGGCAAAGGAGTAGAATAGAATCAATGGAAGACAGAATTAATGAGATTGAAGACAAATACCTAAGTATTTCTTCAGAAAGTGACCAATCAGAAAAAAGATCAAAACAAAATGGAGAATTCATAAGGTTCATGTGGGATACCATCAAAGGAATAACCTACGTGTCACTGGAATTCCAGAACAGAAAGAGAAAAATAAAACCACTGAGAAATTGTCCAAGAATTGTTGGAAGAGGACTTTCCTAATATGATGAAAGATGACAATATATCCATTCAGGAAGTTCAATGAATCCCAAACAGGATAGACCCCAAAAGAAGATCAACAAGACCTATCATCCCCAAACCCATTGAAACCAAAGACAAAGAAAGAATCCTGAAAGCAGCATGGGAAAAATGAAAAGTTATCCATAAAGGACAACCAATAAGAATAAGCTTTGATTTCTCAGCAGAAACCAAGCAAGTGAGAAGGCAATGGGATGATATATATAAAACCTTTCAAGGAGAAAAATTTCCAACCAAGAATTATATACCCGGCAAAATTGTCCCTCAAATATGATGGCAAAAAGAGGAGATTTCTAGATAAGCAGAAATTAAGGGAATTTATTTACACCAGACCAACCTTACAAGAGATACTTGTAATATGCACTAATAGCAAACAACAACCGACTATTAATACACAAGATGGCATAACCCAGAGATCAACATAGCTATGAAAATTTCCAAAGTAAAATAAGCTTACAAGATTGTAAACAGGGAACAAGAGACATCAATTGGCAAGTGAGGACAACTACAAACCAAAAAGAGAGAACATACTGTGTAGTTACAGAACTACAAAATGGTGAGGAAGTCAAGAGAGTTGTAAGATAGAATGGACTGTTCTATACTCAGGGAGAAAATTATAAATCAAAGGGTAACCTCAAAGAAAAATGATAAACCTGCACATCACAATAAAAAAGAGGACAAGCACAAGTATTTACCAAATACTTGAACAATGGCAACAAAGGAAATGGTATCATGCTTCATAAACATAACGAGCTCAGCACAGAAAATTATGTGGAACAAAGAAACCAGGAACACCATGAAAAAAAATACATAACAAAATGACAGCAACCAATTCATACTTGTCTATAATTACACTGAATGTTAATGGATTAAATGCACCACTCAAGAGATGGAGAGTTGCAGACTGGATAAGAAAACGTAACCAATAGATATGCTGTCTACAAGAGACACACCTTAGAAACAAAGAGAAAAATAGACTAAAAATCAAAGGTTGGAAAAAGATATATCAAAAGCAAATGGCAATCAAAAAAGAGCAAGAGTGGCAATATTAATTTCTGGTCAAATTGACATTATGACAAAAGTACCATATGAGACAAGAAAGGATATTATATTATGATTAAAGGATCAATTGAACAAGAAGCTATAACCATAATAAATATCTATGGACCCAATGAAAGAGCCCCAAAATACATAAATCAGACTTTAAAAGAGTTGAAAAGGAAAACAGATGACTCCATAGTCATAGTGGGAGACTTTAATGCCCCACTTTCAATGAAAGATAGAACATCTGGAAAGAAACTCAACAAAGACACACAAAAGCTAAACAACACAGTCCACCAACTTGACCTTATAGACATCTAAAGAGCACTTCACCCAACAACAGCACAATATTCATTCTTTTCCAGTGCACATGGAACATTTTCCATGATAGACCACATGTTAGGCCATAAAGCAAGCCTTCATAAATTGAAAAACATTGAAACACTGTAAAGCATCTTCTCAGATCACAATGCTATCAAATTAAAAATCAACAATAGGAAGATTAATGGAAAAAGAGCAAACACATGGAAACTGAACAACAACCTACTTAAGAAAGACTGGGTGAGAGAAGAAACAAAAAAATTCTTTGAATCAAAGGAGAATGAAAACACAACATACCAAACTATTTGAGACACAGCAAAAACAGTGATCAGAGGCCAATTTATAGCAATAAATACACACATCAAAGAAGAAGAAAGAGCCAAAGTCAACACTTTAAATCAACATCTCCAACAATTAGAAAAAGAGCAGCAAGAAAAGCCTACAGTCACCAGAAGAAAGGAAATAATAAAGATTCGAGCAGAAATCAATGAAACAGAAAATAAAAAGACAATAGAAAAAAATCAACAAAACTAGAAGTTAGTTTTTAAAAAAGATTAATAAAATTGACAACACTGGCAAATTTAACAAAGGAAAAGAGGGAGAGAATACAAATGCCACAAATAAATGAAATGGGTGACATCACAACAGAACAAACTGCAATAAAAAGGATAATATCAGTGTACTATGAAGAACTGTATTCCAACAAATTTGAAAATCTGGAAGAAATGGACAGATTTCTAGAAACACATCACTTACCTAAACTAACATAGAATGGTGTGGAAAAGTCGAACACATCCATAACAAAAGAAGAAATTGAACAGGTCATAAAAAAGTTATCAACAAAAAAAAAGCCCTGGCCCAGAGGGTTTCACCAGAAAATTCCACCAAACATTCAGAGAAGAATTGACACCAATCCTACTCAAACTATTCCAAAACATAGAGAAGGATGGAATCCTCCTTAAGTCATTTTACGAAGCAAGCATAACCTTAATACCAAAACTAGGCAAAGACATTACTCAAAAGGAAAGGTACAGATCAATATCCATCAAGAATATAGATGCAAAAATCTTCAGCAAACTCCTAGACAGTAGACTCCAACAACATATTAAGAAAATCCTTCATTATGACCAAGTGGGGTTCATATCAGATATGTAAGGATGCTTCAACATTAGAAAAACAATCAACATCATCCACCACATAAATAAAACAAAGGAAAAAAAACCCACATGATCATATCAATCAATGCAGAAAAGGCATTGGACAGAATCCAACACCCATTCCTGATAAAAACACTCAGCAAAATAGGAATAGAATGGACATTCCTCAACATAATGAAGGGCATACATGCAAAACCAACAGCCAACATTAATCTCAGTGGAGAGAGACTGAAACCATTTCCCTTGTGAACAGGAACCAGACAATGATGCTCTCTATCACCACTTCCATTCAATATTGTATTGGAAGTCTTAGCCAGGGCAATAAGACAGGAAAGGGAAATCAAAGGCATCCAAATTTGTAAGAAGTCAAACTATCCCTATTTGCTGATGATATGATCCTATACTTAGAAAACCCAAGAGATTCAGTCAAAAACCTATTGGAACTAATTGAGAGATTTAGCATTGTGGCAGGATTCAAGATCAGCACACAAAAATCAGTTGAATTCCTCTACACCTGCAAAGAGATTCTGAAAAAGAAATAAGGAAATCAATATCATTTACAATAGCTACCAAAAAAAA
>NW_006921745.1:2012104-2013063 GCF_000298275.1 Orycteropus afer afer | reverse complement strand
GGATATGGAAAAACCAATCACTAACCATTCTGGTTACCTAGTGCTGCTATGATAACAATATACCACAAATGGGATAGCCTTAACAAACAGGAGTTTATTCTTTCACAGTTTGGAACGTTTATGTCCAAGTTCAAAGTGCCAGGCTCTAGGGGCTGGGTGAAAGCTCCTCAACCTTGGGCTTCCAGCTCTGCCTTTTGCTCCCAGCCCACTGAAGCTAGAGGCATTTCTTCGCTCAGGCAGCTACTGCTTGCTGAGGCTAACAAGCCCAATTTCGACAAATAAGATGGCACAGTCCTGACGTTACCAAACCACACAGCAGGCCATTAATTTAAGTCCATTGAAGTCTCAAGTCGGAGAGCATGGCAGGCTGCTGAACAAGAACACAGCTACATGTAGGGTCCAAGCGTACCATAAGCTAGCGACCATCCCCAAAGCTGTTTCTTATATACAGGAAGCAGACCACACCCCTAAAGCAGCTATTCAGCTGCTTGTGGTAGGTCCCATCATGGAACTGATTGCCACTCTCACCATGGGGAATAACAACCACCAGCTGCCCAGCCACTCAACCAGGACCAGCCAAGTTGACACACAAACTTAACCACCAAACTAACTCTATATGTAAAGGAAAGAGACCTTTGATAAGCAAAGTACTTGAAGAATAAGAACAAAGTAGAAGGTCTCATACTGCCGGATCTCAAAACCTACAATACAGCCACAGTAGTAAAAACTGCCTGATATTGGTACAATGACAGACGCATAGACCAATGGAATAGAATTGAGAACCTAGAAATAGATCCATTGACTTATGGTCAGCTGATCTTTGACAAAGGGTCGAAATCCATTAAATGGGGAAGAGAAGGTTTGTTTAATAAATGGTGCTGGCAAAACTGGAGATCCATTTGCAGAAAAATGAAACAAGATCTGTACCTCACACCATACACAAAAACTAACTACAGATG
>NW_006921745.1:1998291-2011714 GCF_000298275.1 Orycteropus afer afer | reverse complement strand
AGATGCAAATCAAAACAACAATGAGATACCATCTTGCTCCAGTACTAGTAGCAAAGTTCAACAAGACAGAAAATAACAAATGCTGGTGAAGATGCAGAGAGATTGGGACTCTCATACACTGCTGCTGGTACTGTCAAATGGTACAACCACTGTGGAAAGCAGTATGGTGATTCCTTAAAAAGTTGGAATTAGAAATACCACTTGACCCAGCCATTCCATTATTAGGCTATATATCTAATAATAAAGAAGGGA
Organism: Orycteropus afer afer; assembly: GCF_000298275.1. NCBI lineage: Eukaryota > Metazoa > Chordata > Mammalia > Tubulidentata > Orycteropodidae > Orycteropus > Orycteropus afer. The sequence goes on along the minus strand of NW_006921745.1, from coordinate 2,011,462 downwards.
GACCCAGGACAAGAACAGATATATGCACACCTATGTTCATTGCAGCACTATTTACAATAGCCAAAATATGGAAACAACCTAGAAGCCCATCAATAGAAGAATGGATAACCAATCCATGGTACATACAATGGAATACTATGCAACCCTAAAGAATAATGTAGAATCAGCAAAACACTGCATAACGTGGATAAATTTGGAGGACATTATGTTGATGGAAATAAGTCTATCACAGAAGGACAAATATTGTATTAGTCTGTTATTGTAAAAAGTCAAGGAAAGGTTTATATGTGGAAGGAGATTTTCTTTGTTGGTTAGCAAGGGTGGGAAGGAAGGGGAGGGAACACTGTTAGATAGGTAGAGACAAATATTGGTTTGAGTGAAGAGAAAGCCAATGTACCAAATGTGAGTGATCAACACAGTGCATTGAGGAAGAGGAAGGTACAGAGAGATGCCTGGGAGATACAGACAGCAAAGATAAACCCTTTTGCACACACAGTACTGCATTGTTAGTGAAGGCAAACATTGATAGATGGGTGGACAGATGGGTTGACAGACTGAACTATTAAGTATGTCTATGCAGGGGGGGAGCGTGCTCAGGACCATGTATAGGGTTGGAAGACAATGTTTCTACAAGTGTATCTGTATGTTCTGTAAGAATGTTCAGGCAAATAATAGAGCTGACAAGGGACAAGGTTGTAGTCACTTCTTGGTGAATAGTTGTATCTGTGGGCTCAGGACCATAGTTGCAGGGGACATCAAGCTCAATTAGCATAACATACTACACAGAAACATTGTTCCACCTCCTACTTCGGTGAGTAGTGACTGGGATCTTAAAAGCTTGCAAGCAGCCATCTAAATGCAACAATGGGTCTCTCCTCATCCAGAGCAAAGAAGAATGAAGAAAACCAAAGATGCATGGAAATAATTAGTCCAAGTGACGGGTACACCATGCAATCCTCAGCCTATATGACTATGAGAACAGAAGTGCCTGGCTACCACTGTTAACCCCTCTGAGGAGGATCTATGTAAGCGATCCTGGATAGGGTGGGAGAACAATGTGGAAAAAATTCAAAATCATTAAAAAAATGGGTCCAGGTTTGCTGGTCTGATAGAGCCTGATGGAACCACTGAGAGTATGACCCCTAGCTGCCCTTCAAGTCTGGATTTGAACCCACTCCTGGGGCTTCCAGCCAAACAAAAGGCAGGCATATGAGGTGAACATTTACACTATGTAGATACACTCCTTGGAGAGAACACTCATGGGAGAATAGAAGAGCTGTGTATCCACAGAGACATAGCTCAGGGGGCAGGAGTGCATGGAGGGAAGGACACAGGGAAGTATGGGGAGGAAGTGAGAGAAAGCTCTTGCATTGTGGTAAATTGTAGTCAATGTCATGAGACAAAGTGTATGTTAATTGCTCTATGGAAGATGAATTTGCTCTGTAAACTTTCACTCAAGTAACAATTAAAAAAAAAAAAAAAAAGACCAGAAGAAGTAGATGGTGCCCAGCTACCAATGCCAACCACTCAGGAAGGGATCAAATCTGGAGATCTTGGATAGAGTGGGAGGAAAAACGTGGAACAAAATCCAAAAACAAAATAATGACCAGAATTACTGGTCGTATGGAGTCTGGTGGGACCCCAAGACTATTACCCTGGGATACACTTCGGGCCTGGGATAAAACTCACTCCCAAGGGCTGACTCTCAGCCCAACAGTAATAAGACTTACATGCAGAACACCCAACCTAGGGTGATGTACTCACCTTCTCTATGGAGATACATCCTTTGGAACAATTGGCCATGGGGCACCAGAGGGACAACATTCACAGAGAGGAAAAGCTGGACGGACAGAAGTACATAACTAAGAAGGGCACAGGGAAGGTGAGGTCATTGGGAATGGAGAGGATGAGAGTGGGTTAGGATTGGGTATGGTAATTGGGGAGTGAAACCAAATGTACACAAACTGTTGAATGTAAAACAAACTCTGCTCTGTAAATTTGCACCTAAAGCACAATTCAAAAAAAAAACAAAAAAAACAAAAAAAACCTACTAGGTAACAGAAGAAAAAAAAAAAGAAAGAAACAAAAATTTCTATGAACCAAATCAGAATGAAAACCTAACATGCCAAAATCTTTTAGGCAGAGCAAAAACTGTAATCAGACTGGGATTTTAAGAGCTTGCAAGCAGCCTTCTAAGATGTAACAATTGGTCTCTCCTTGTCTGTAGCAAAGAAGAATGAAGAAAACCAAAGATACATGGAAAAAATTAGTCCAAGGAACTAGTGCACCATGCGAACTTCATCCTACATGACCCTGAGACCAGAAGAACTAGGTGATACCTGGTTACCACTGTCAACCACTCCGAAAGGAATCAAAATAGGAGATCCTGAATAAAATAGGAGAAAAAAATGTGGGAAAAAACTCAAAATGATTAAAAAAAAAAAAAAACAGGCTTACTGGTGTTATAGTCTTACAGAGACTGGTGAAACCCCTGAGACCATGGCTCCTACTAACCCTTTAGGCCTGGAACTCCATGACTTCCAGACAAACCATAGACAGGTATATAAGGTGAACATTCGTGCCAAATAGGTATACTCCTTAGGATGATCAACTATGGAAAACCAGAAGGGCAGTATTTGCACAGTGAGATAGCTCAGAGGTCAAGAATACATAGGAAAGGACACAGGGAAAGGGTAACCAGAGTGAGGAAATTGAAAGAAAGCTGGTACATTTATGAAGATTGCAGCCAATGCCATGAAACAAAATGTGTATGAATTGCTGTATAGAAAATGAATTTGCTCTGTAAATTTTCCCCAAAATCAAAATTTAAAAAATATAGATATTGAAGGAAAAAAAAAAAAAAGCCCACAGTGCTCAGAGGACAATGTACAGCAATAAACACACACATCAAAAGAAAAGAATGAACCAAATCAACACCTTACCCCAACATCTCCAATAATTAAAAAAATAATAGTGGAAAAAAAAAAAAGCTTACTATCCCCAGAGAAAAGGAAATAATAAACATTCAAGCAGAAATAAATGAAACAGAAAAACAAGAGAAAGAATTAACAAGACTAAAAGTTGGTTCTTTGAAAGGGTTAATAAAAAGGAAATTTGCTCTATAGACTTATACTCCATTCACACATACCCAAAAAGAAGTCCTCCAGAAACATGTCTTATTGAAGATGGACATATAAGTTCTGCTTAAACAGTTCTTCCTCCAATGATCTCTCTTCCTTTTCTTGAGTGCTAGTTAAAGCAGTGGCTGGTTTAAGGCCATCCTTCTATAAAATGTATGTTATAATCATATTATGTTTGGCAAGATTCTCTCCCCATAAGAGGAAATACAGAACTGAGATTGGGTGAGGGGAAAGCCACACACACACACACACACACACACACAAACACATCTGCCATCTCAGATTGAGAGTGGAATGGTGGGTAGAACCATTCAAGCAATTGGAACTGTTACTGTCTGTCCCCTCATATTAGCTAAGTGTCCATATGATGCAACCCCACTATATTCAATCTTCCCCCTGTACCTTAGGTCACTGCTGGTTTTTCTCTCTTTACCATTCTAGTCAACTGTTTTAGATAAAATGCTTTGGCCATAAGTAACATAAGTGAACTCAAGCTACTGTAGAAGAAAGCATGAAACTATAAAGATATGAAGGTGTCTGTTAGAACTCCATGATCCACATGATGACAATTTCTTTCCCTCCCTAGCATCCTCTTCTCTCCTACCCCCTTGCAGATTTCTGCTTTTCGATATACATGCTGTGGGCATGTTGACTTCAGTTCTAACACTAGAGGTGGAACTCAAGAGGTGGAATATGTGACCTTTCAATCAACACAGTTCACCCACCCACATACACCCTTCCCACATTGATTGATATAGAAATGGGTGTGTGTTGTAAGTGGTTCAATCAAGAAGAATCTCAGAACTTCAGTGGCACTTCTGGATCTCTTTTCTTCTGGATAGAAAGAAAGCATGTGGCTCTGAGAGCTTGTGGCAACCATCTTGAATTTGGCATAGTGATGATAGACTTAATATACAAACAATGATAAGACCATATAAAAAACAGAATTCTGATGCATAACCTGCAGCAACCAGCCCACAAAACCAAACAAGCAGCTCTGTCACAATTGGCCCCAAATGGTCAGGACTTGATTAATAATTGGCAACTTCACTAATTTTTATCCCCCCTTTCAGCTTAGGACCAACAATGGAATGTCAAACATGCCCCACTAACCAATCATATAAAATGTTCCATTTCTAGTTAGCCTGCCAACACCATCCAATAACAGCATATATGAAGCCTTTCCTGTTTTCCACTGTAAAGTTTTCCTACTCCTTTGTCTGCCTTTAGGAGCTCTGGTGGTGTAGTGCCTAAGGCATTTGACTGCAAACCAGAAGGCTGGTGGTTCAAACTCACTAGCCACTCCTCGGAAGGAAGATCGGGCAATTTACTTCCATAGAGATATCGCCTCAGAAACCCAAGGAGGGGTCACTATGAGTCAGAACCTACTTGACAGCAGTGTTTCTTTGTCTGACTTAGAACCAAAAATAAAGAGCCATTGCCATCCAGTTGATTCTGATTCATAGTGACCCCTATGGGACAGAGTAAATTGTCCCACAGTGTTTCCAAGGCTGTAAATGTTTATGGATGCAAATTGACTCATGCTTCTTCCATGGAGCAGCTGGTAGGCTGAACCATATGTATTTTGGTTAGCAGCTGAGTGCTTTAACCCCTTAACCACCAGAGCTCCTTTGCCTGCGTTTGAGTCCCTGTCAAATGCAAGTGGTGCTGGCTCATTCCCTTGCCACAGCAAGCTCTGAATGAATAAACAGCTTTTATTTGTTCTATTATCTCACTTGGATGGTTTTTATTTATTTCCACAGTGGAGCAATGAAAAAAAAAAAAAGATAGATTTTCAGGAATATCATTGGTCTGCATGATTAAGACTCACCTAAAATAAGTTACCTCTTTTCAGTCATGTAAGCCAAGAAAATCCCTTCCCTCTCTCTCTTCTTTCTCTTTCTTTTCCTTTTACCTCCTCTCTCTTTCCTTTCTTCTTTCACTCATTAGACTATGTCCATTAAAAAAACATGGTTCCCCAAATTTCTAATAGCTCCTAAGTCTACTTCAGTTCAAGTGAACAGTCCAGACTGAATTAGGATGTTTTGTACTAACATAAAATTTCTAGAAGCAGGAGTTTCAATGGTCCAATCCTTCTATCAATTCTGATAGAAGAATAGAGAGGGTGGAGGGGTTCAAGTGGCAAAAGAGATAAAACCATAACTGCTAATCTACTACATCAGTTAAATGGAGGAATGCTAGAAGGAACTCAGATCAAATCTGTATCTTAATTAACAGAGTGGGTCAAGGACTTAGAATCCTAATAAACTGAAGAGTATGAATTTTTTAAAAAGTGGTAGATAGGTTGTTAGCAGATAAATTCTCTTATTATTTGGTTTTTCTTCAACAGAAATGAGAAGAAACAATGTCCTTTTGAAGAAGTGTTTGTCATGCAAAATTTCACCAAAGAAAATAAAAGAAATTCCTAGATACTTTTTGAAAAGACTAACATTCCTATGACCACAAGAAATGAAAGATAGATGACAAGAAGTAAACAATGAAAGAAGAAATAAATGGAAACATGTGTTTGGAGACTTCTGTTCAGATGAGGTGCTAAAAATGATTACTCTGTTGATTTATGAAAGATCTAGATTCTTAAATTATAATCTTTCACAATTAAAGTGCTAAAAGTTTTTCAAATCTGGCACATGAGAAAAGCTTCTGGTTTGACTCTGTGTTATGGTTATCCTGTTGTGGTGGCAGACATAGTTCATGAATGTTCTATGCTTAATTGAGGGTCATTCTAGTTTAGAATTGTTTCAGACTCTTATTCATTTCAAAAGTCTTCTTGTGAACAGGAGAGCTTTGAGGTTCAGAAAATTTTACTTGGTCTTGTTTCAAACAGATATTCTTAATGAGCATATATTTTTCATAGATCCAAAAGACTATTTTGAAAGATATTTTAAATTTTGTAGTTGTAATAATCCTTTCAAGTTGGGAAAAACCCAATCCAAACTAGTTTAAGCATAAAAAGAATTTACTGAAATACTTGAGTAGTCTAAGCCAGGTCCAGAGGATCCAACATTGTTGACAAAAACATATCTTGTTCTCTTTTGAAAGTTCAGACAAGTTGGAATAGCATAGTGGTAATAATTGCACAATATAATGAATAAAATCAATGTCACTGCACATGTAAAAATAGTATAATAATTAACATACATTGAATCCTTATTCTCTGCACTTTTAAAGTTTGTCATTTAAGCTTCCTAGAAGGTAGGAGTTATTGCTGTATCCATTTTAGTGATGTGGAAATAATAAGACATTTGGCTGGGGATATACTGCTCACAAGCTGTTAAGACGGCATTTGAGCCTGATCATTTTGATTCTAAAGGCTACTTTCTTAATCTCTATATTCTAAGACTTTTCCTTTTCCCACTTAGTTTGTTTCTGCTTTCCTTGCATACTGGCTTTATTTTTTCCCCTTTTGCTCTCGTGACACAGCATAAAAGATGTTCAATTGTAAGCCCAAGCCTGAATTTTTACGCCTTGATTTCCAAAATCTCTTGCCCACAAATTCCAGTAGAGAAGTCCTAAGGAAGACATGCATTTGTCCTTCTTGAATCTTGTGATCATCTTCGAACCAGTCAAAGCACTTCACATTGATTGTATCATTTAATTCTCAAAAAAAAAAAAAAAATCCTGAGAACATCCAGAGGAATGAGATACAGGCTCAGCTCAGGAGAGGCTGTGGAGGAGGAGGTTGGCGGCAACCCGTACAATCTATATTAGTGTTGGGGCCACATGGAATGGGGGAAAGAGTGGTCCTAAGGACTCAGAAGAGCTAGAAATGGAAAGAATACTTGGTAGATTAAAAATTATACTTACCAAAGTCTACAACAGATATCAATTTCCTAATGCCATTTAAAGGAGCTTTAGTGGTGTAGTGGTTAAGAAAACTGACCATTCACGAAAAAGGTTGGTGGTTTGAACCCACCAGCTTCCCCAAGGAAAAAAGATGAGGCAGCCTGCTTCTGTAAAGATTTATAGCCTTGGAAACCTAATGAGGGTTGCTATGAGTTGGAATTGAGTTGATGGCAGTGAGTTTGTTTGATTTGGTTTTGTGCCATTTCATTCTACCCATTGTACAGAGTTACTGTGACTTGTCTTAGCTTGAATACCTTCAAAAGAAGACCTTGAGACAAAGATTTTGGATACAAGGTATTCATTTCAAAAGTTTCCTTGGGGTAAATGCATATAGATCAACACATATTTGTGGTTACCAGGAATGGGAGAGAAAGAGAAGGGTGAATCATTGCTTAGAGAGCACTGAGTTTCTATTAATGATGATGAGAAAAATAAAAAAAGAAAAGGATAGTGGTAAAGGTTGCACAATATAATTAATGTAGTCAGTGTTACTGTATATGTAAAATTGTTACTTGGGAAATATTCTTATATATATCTTCACCAAAATTAAAAAAAAAAAAAAATTGAGTTCAGCTGGAAGGTGATCCCAGGAACCATTTACAGCACAGGTGGAAAGTAAGACCAGGAAGGGACAAAAACCAATCAAGAGAGCTTTAATGAGCAGGTTATTGCTGTTAGCAACCAAGGTTTAGTGTCCTTAAGGACCCTGTGAGGATCCTTTGAGAGACTAAGGAACACATCTCAGACCTGTGCTGAGAGACGAGAAAACTAGGGTGCTCAGCCATAAACGTCCCTGTTTCTTTGTATGAGAGTCACTCCTGGGTGATAGCTCTATAGTACTTGTCACAGTCAGAAAACATCCCCAGACCCAGGATTTTCCTTCAGATGGAAAGAGACATAAAGCCATTCAAGTATGAGGGGGTTGATCCAGCAATGCTGTCCAAAAGAAAAATAAAAGGAGACACAGAAGTGAGCCACATACACAATTTTTCATTTTCTTATAGCCATATTAAAGAAAGTAAGAAGAAACCAATAGATTCAAAATATTCTCATTTTAAAAATTAATTGATATAAACAATGTTGTTGTTGCTAGATGCATGAGAATGGTTTCTAGCATATAGCACACTTGGACCCTGCATGTAGCCATGTCATTGTTCAGCAGCCTGCAATGTTCTGCCAACCTCAGGACTTTCAATGTACCAAGTCAATGGCCTGCCGTGTGGTTTGGTAACATCAGGACTGTGCCTTTTTACTTGTCAACCTTGGGACTTCTCAGCCTCAGCAGCCAGCAGCTGTCTGAGTGAAGAAATGCCTCTAGCTCCAGTGGGCCGGGATCAAGAGGCAGAGCTGGACCCCAAGGTTGAGGGGCTTTCACCCAGCCCCTAGAGCCTGGTACTTTGAACTTGGACTTAAAGCCTCCAAATTGTAAGAATAAGCTCCTGTTTGTGAAGGCCATCCCATTTGTGGTATATTCTTGTCAGAGTGGCACTAGGTAACCAGAACATACACCATCCTTAAAATCATTTCTGTTAGAGCCCATTTTTGTAGCCACTGTGTCAATCCATTTTGTTAAGGTTATTCCTCTTTATCACTTTAGCTATTCTATGTTCAAGAGCAAGTGTTAGAGTCTCACATATATTTTGATATTTTCTCTTTTTTTCCTGTCTTTTTAATACTCTTTTGCTTTCTTCATGTATGCATCACACAACTCATCTTTTCTTCAGTCATTTGTGTTCAATGTGTCAAATCCATTCTTGAAATGGTCACTAAATTTAGGTGGGAAATACTCAAGATTATACCTTGGATTTCATGGAATTGTTTGAATTTTCTTAAGCTTCAACTTGAAATTGCATATGAGTAATTGATGATCTGTTCCACAGTCAGTCCCTGGCCTTGTTCTGCCTGATGATGTTGAATTTCTCCACCATCTCTTTCCACAGATGTAGTCGATTTGATTCCGGTGTATTCCATCCAGTGAGAGCCACATGTATAGTCACTGTTTATGTTGTTGGAAAAAAGAATACATGAAGAATAAGTCATTGGTCTTGCAAAAAATGTCATCTCTGGCATCATTTCTATCACCAAGGCCATACTTTCCAGGTGCTGGTCCTTCTTCTTTGTTTCCAACCTTCATATTCCAATAGCCTCTAAATATCAATGCATCTTGATTGCCTGTTAGATCATTTTCAGAGTGCAGAAGTAGGTAAAAATCTTCAATTTCTTCTTCTTTGGCATTAGTGGTTAGTGCATAAATTTGAATAATAGTCTTATTAGTTAGTCTTCCTTGTAGGTGTATGGATATTATCCTATCACTGACAGCATTGTTCTTCAGGATAGATCTTGAAATGTTCTTTTTACAATGAATGGCATACAATTCTTCTTCAATTTGTTATTGCAGCATAGTAGACCATATATTTGTCTGATTCAAAATGGCCGATATCATTAAATTTCTGTTCACTAATGCCTAGAATATCAATCTTTATGCATCCCATTTCATTTTTGATAACTTCCAATTTTCCTAGATTTGTAGTTCATGCATTCCACATTCTGATTATTAAATCATTAATGGATGTTTGCTGCAATTTCTTCTCATTTTAAGTCATACCACATCAATAAATGAAAGTCCTGAAAGATTTAGTCCATCCACATCATTACTGTCACCTCTACTTGGAGGAGGTGTACCTCCATCATATTTTAAGCGCCTTCCAACCTGAGGGGCTTATCTTCCAGCATTACATCATATTATGTTCGACTGCTATTCATAATGTTTTCACTGGCTGACTGTTTTAAGAAATAGATCACCAGATCCTCTTTCCTAGTCTGTCTTAGTCTGGAAGCTCTGCTGAAACCTGTACACTACTGGTGGCATGGTTTCCAGCATCACAGCAATGTATGAGTTGTCACAGTATGACAAAATGACAGATTAGAGGTGGATGAAACATGTTTACCTTCTTTTTTCAATTTTTTTTTTCATAATAAGTCTTTGAAATCTCATAAGTATTCTATCCATCACTTATCTATCAGTTTTTTGTACTGCAGGGGTATGTATGTTGCCGTGATGCTAGAAACTATGCCACTGGTATTGCAAATACCAGCAGGGTCTTCAATGGTGAACAGGTTTCAGTGGACCTTCCAGACTAAGACAGATGAGGGAGAAAAGGCTGGTAATATACTTCCAAAAATTAGCCAATGAAAACCTTATAGATCACAACAGAATATTATATGATATAGTGCTGGAAGATAATTCCAAGTTGGAAGTCACTCAAAATATACAGTGGCTGCAACAATGGAGTCAAGCACACCAAATATCATGAGGATGGCACAGAATCAGGCAAACTTTTATTCCATTGTTCACAAGAAGGAGCTGACTTAATAGCAAATAAATATTTTACACTTAACTCTTTTATGATCAAATTATTTTCCACACTGAATTTTTGTTGATACTCCACCAGCCACTCCTCAGAAGGAAGACTAAGCAATCTACTTCCATAGTGATACCACCTTGGAAAAACCCAAGGAGGGGTCACTATGAGTCAGATCTGACTTGACGGCAGTGAATTTATTAAGTATGTATTTTCAGTAATGGAAGGCATGCTGAAATCAAGGGAAATTTTTTTTAGATAATGTGGATTTTGGTACAATTATGTGGGACACATATGTTCCAAGTGGAATCTGCTGATAATATTAGTGGGATGAGGCATTCTTCCAATTCATGCAGTTATACTGGTTTTTGTCAGGTGATAGCACATAATAAAACTGGGATAGGCTGAAAATGTTGGTGGGCAATTGTATTGAACTGGGTTCTCTAGAGAAGCAAAACCAGTAAAGCTTAGAGAGAGAGAGAGAGAGAGAGAGAGAGAAAGAGAAATTTATCTTAGGAAAATGGCTCACACACTATAGAAGCTGGCAAGTCCCAAGTTCTTGGATCAAACATCAAGCTGGAGGCTTTTCCCGACTCATGCAGCTGCAGGGGCTGATGAACTCAAGGTTGGCAGGCAGGATACTGGCTATTGACTCCAATGACCAAGATCTCCAGGCCGAATGGTGGATTGTTCACTCACAGACAGTTGTAGGCAGCACAACAGAATCCCGATCCACAGAAGAGTGTCTCTTTTCCCAGGATGTCCATAAATACACTGGAAGCAGGCCATACCCCTAGGGTAACTACCTTTCAATGGATTGGCTGCTCAAAACATATACATCTGATCCCATCATGAGAACAACCCACATCACAATTGCTTAAACAACACAGAACTGTGGTCCAGCCAAGTTGACACACAGCTCCAACTATCACAGCAATATATGTCCCATAGGTCACAAAAGGATGAAGTAGCTCTCGATGTGCACTTACCACATTTCAAGTTTTCTGTAGCCACCTATGGTGCCTGTAATCACCTGAGGAAATATTGGTGGAGAACCAACAGCAATTACTGCATAAACTTACTTCACCCATGGTGATGGTCATGTGTCAACTTGGCTGGGCCATGATTTTCAGTGGTTAGCAGTTATGATGTAGTTATCCCCCATTATGAGATCTGCTATGAACAGCCAATCAATTGAAAAGGAGTTTCCTCAGGATTGTGGCCTGTTCCCAATATATATGGACATGCTGGCAAAGATTTCTGGCTTATTGCTCCAGCTGTATCCTGTATCTGACTCATTATCATCAGACGTCTAGTCCTTGAACTTGAACCAGAGGCCTGCTGTATTGTCTGTCAGTCTTGGGATTGTTACCTTCACAGTCTGTGACCAAGAGCCCACCATCTTACCTACCAATCTTGGATTTGTCAGCCTCCAAAGGTAGCAGTCTGCTGTATTGCCTACTGATCTTGACTTCATCAGCCCCTGCAGCTACATGAGTCAGGAGAAACTCCAGCTTGACATCTGACCCACAGACGTGGGTCTTACCAGACTCTATAACTCTGTGACCCATTTCCTTGAGATAAATTTGTCTCTCTCTCCTTTCTAAGTTTCACTTGTTTTCTTCTCTAGATAATGTAGCCTAAGTCACTCTCCCAGAGAATGAAATCGATCCAGGGGCTTAACAAAGATTTTCCTTTTCATCTCCCCTACAAGGGCTCTTCAAGGGTTCATGCCCTATCTTCTGGAAGTTACGACACTAGAATATGAACTACTTCAAGGCAACGGCTGAGTCTTATTTGTGTTGGACTGTCTGGTTGGCCTATCTTGGAGGTGAGAATGGCCAGATTTCATCTCACATACTTTGGTCATGTCAGAAGGGACCATTCCCTGGAGAAGGATGTCATGCTTGTTAAGGTGGAGGGTCAATGAAAGAGGAGAAGGCCCTCAATGAGATGGACTGACATGGTGGTAGTGGTGATGGACTCAAGTATAGCAAGAATCATGGAGCTGGCTCAGGACTGGGCAGTGTTTTGTTCTGCTGTGCATAGGTTTGCTATGAGTTGGAGATGACTCAATGGCACCTAACAACAACTACAACATCTGGTGGTGTAGTTAGCATAAGGCTAACCAGAAGGCTGGTGGTTCAAACCCACCAGCCACACCTTGGAAGGAAGATTGGGCAATCTACTTTCATAGATATATTGCCTTGGAAACCCAAGGAGAGGTTGCTATGAATCAGATCTAACTTGACAGCAGTGAGGTGTTTTTTTTTTTTTTTTTAAGTCTGGTTCAAGGGCAGAGTCTGGCATAAAAGTCTTCAATAAATGTTTATGGGACTAGATTAATGCTGACCAGTGACCACTCCCTTGTTTTAAGCAGTTCCCTCTCTATGATTTTTTTTCACCTCCTTGCTGGCTACCTCAAGCCCCCAAGACACAAATCCATACCCTTTTCTGCTGCCATTTACCTCTCTTCATTTACCTCCCTTCCTCTCTGAACAGCCTAACTCCTCTGCTAGGGAATAGAAAGCTAGCTTCCTATAATTATTTTCAACTTCAAGAAAAGAACTCTACCATGATGACCTTAATAATTAAGTTCCAAATTACCCAAAGCAGATCTTTAAGAATAAAGAATGAAATTTTATTACTTATACTTATTATATGTTCACATATATTTATTTATTTTTTTGTACTTATTCTTTAGTGCTTGGCTCAGTCCCTTGAACATAGTAGAAGTTGAGTAAATATTGGCTGAATTTTATTGCTAATAGGCTAAAGCAGGAAGCATTGAACTAGTTGTCAGAA
>NW_006921745.1:1975132-1980574 GCF_000298275.1 Orycteropus afer afer | reverse complement strand
GGAGACGGGAGCTGTTGCACTGTGGTAAACTGTGGTCAATGACATGAGACAAAGTATATGTGAACTGCTGTATTGAAAGTGAATTTGCTCTGTAAATCTTCACCCAAATCACAATAAAAAAAAATAATAACAATATTGATATATTCATTTAAAGACATCCACATTTGAATATGATTGTTTCTTCAATAGTTCAGTATTTCTTTATCCTTTATGGCTGAGTATTCACAAACATAAGTGAGTCTCAAATTGACAGCTGTAATTTACCTCTAACTGTGTATGTATGTGTGTGTGTGTGTGTGTGTGTAAATTAATACATATCTTCCAAGATGAGTTCATTAATTTATATTTTAGGTCATCAATAGACATTAACAAACATCAAGATTTTTAGATGTCCTGCCCTTATAAATTAAAAACCACTACCAATTGAGGTTTGATTTACCTCTCTTTTTATTTTTTAATAATAATATTTTGTTTATATTTGTTGACAATGCACACAGCCAAACATTCCTACATTCACAATTTCTACATGAATAGTTTAGCGATATTGGTTACATACCTTACATTGTGTCACCATTCTATCTCTACCCATATGGTGGTGTCACCATTAATTTAGGCTCTCTGCACCTTAAAGAAGGAGCACTCATGTTGCAGTGGTTAAATCATTCAGCTGCTAACCAAAAGTTCAGCAGTTTGAACCTACCAGCTGCTCCATGGGAGAAAGATGAGGCAGTCTGCTTCCATAAAAATTTACAGCCGTGGAAACTCTATGGGGCAGTTCTACTCTGTCTTATGGGGTTGCTATGAGTCAAAGACTTGATGGCAGTGGGTTTGTCTTTTGGTTTGGTTCCTAAAAGCTCACATCTGTGCTTTAGATTAAATGTTGTCAGTTCAAACTCACATAGATATTTCTTTATGAGAGCACTGTGCTCATGGTAAACATTCTTTATTCAATAGGCTGAAATGTTTATTTAATAATGGATTCATGGCATAGTTTTGCATAAAGATTTAAAGATTGTTTCTAGGCATTATTAGATTTGCCCCCAGCCTCAATGGATTCAGTAAGTCTGGTTTTCACACGAGTTTGAAGTTCTGTTCCACGCCTCTCCTCATTTTGATCAGGATTCATATATTGGGTTCTTAATCAAAACATCAGTAATGATAGCTGGATACCACCTGTGGTGGTTAAGTTTGTGTGTCAACTTGTCTGGGCCTGGTTGAATGTCTGGGCAGCTGGATGTAGTATGTCCCATGATGAGACTGGTAATCAACTTCATAGTGGAATCTACCGTGAGCAGCTGAGTAGCTGCCTTAGGGAATGTGGTCTGCTTCCTGTATATAAACAGAAACTTTGGGGAATGGTCTCTAGATTATGGCACACTTGGACCCTGCATGTATCTGTATCATTGTTCAGCAGCCTGTCATGCTCTGCCGACCTTGGAACTTACAATGGACTTGAATTAGGCCTGTCATGTGGCTTGGTAAAATCAGGACTGTACCATTTTATTTGTTGACCTTGGGCTAATGTTAACCTCAGTAGCCAGTAGCTGCTCGAGTGAAGAGATGCCTCTAGCTTCAGTGGGCCAGGAGCAAGAGGCAGAGTTGAAGCCCAAGGTTGAGGGGCTTTCACCCAGCCCCTAGAGCCTGGCACTTTGAACTTAGACTTTTAGCCTCCTGAACTGTAAAATAATAAACTCTTGTTTGTTAAGGGATCCCATTTGTGGTATATTTCTTGTCAGAGCTGCACTACATAATCAGAACACCATCCATTTCTTCTGGTCTCATGATAATAGCTTATGAAGGGAATTAAAGCTGCAATGCATTTCTTTCTCTTATTGCTGACTCTCCTTCCTCTGCTATTCCAGATGAATAGAGACTAATGATATATTCAGTGGACTCTCACAAGTTATAAGACGCAGGCACTACTCACCAAACTAGGAGGTTGAACAGGAACTCTAAAAACAACATTAGGTCAACTGACTGGATAGACTCATGAAACCATGATCCTAAACCTTCAAATAAAGAAAACCAATTCCATGAAGTGTTTGTTCTTGTTGTTAGATGCCATTAAGTCAGTTTTGACTCATAGCAACAATGACAACATGCATAACATAACAAAACACTGCTCAGTCGTGTGGCATTATCATAATTGCTATGTTTGAGCCCATTGTTGCAGCCATTGGGTCAGTCCATCTCATTGAGAATCTTCCTCTTTTTCTCTGATTGTCTACTTTTCCAAGCATGATGTCTTTCTCCAGGGACTAGTCCTTCCTGATAACATGTCCAAGGGAAGTGAGAAAAAAATCTCACCAGCCTCACTTCTACGGAGCATTCTGGTTGTACTTCTTCCAAGATTTGTTTGTTCTTCTAGCAATCCATATTATATTCAGTATTCTTCTCCAACATATAATTCAAATGCATCAATTCTTCTTTGGTCTTCCTTATTTATTGTCCACTTTTCACATGCATACAAGACAATTGAAAATACCATAGCTTAGGTCAGGCACAGCTCACTCCTCAAAATGACATCTTTGCTTTTTAACACTTTCAAGAGGTGTTTTGCAACAGATATGCCATTACAATGTGTCGTTTGATTTCTTGAGTGCTGCTTCCATGGACGTTGATTATGGGTGCAAACACGATGACTTACTTGATAACTGATCTTTTCTTCATTTATCATGATGTTGCTTATTGGTTCAGTTGTGAGGATTTTTGTTTTCTTTATGTTGAGGTGTAATCCATACTTAAGGCTATAGTCTGTGATCATCATGAGTAAATGTTTCAAGTCATCTTCACTTTCAGTAAGCAAGGTTTTGTCCCTTGCATATAGCAAGTTGCTAATGAATCTTCCTTCAATCCTGACAATTCTTCTTCATAACATTCATCTTTGCTTAGCCAAAAAAAAACAAAAAACAAAAAAACTCACTGCCTTCGAGTCAGATCCTACTCATAGCAACCCCTCCTTGAGTTTCCAAGGCAGTATCACTACCGAAGTAGACTGCCCAATCTTCCTTCCAAGGAGTGGCTAGTGGGTTTGAACTGCCAGCCTTCTGGTTAGCAGTCAAGTGCCTTAGTACTATGCTACCAGAGCTAGTTAAATAAGTATGGTGAAATGATACAACCCTGACACACACCTTTCCTGGTTTAAACCACGCACTATCCTTTTATTCTTTTGATGGAGTGCCTGTGGGTATATGTAAAGGTTTCACATGAGCACAATTAAGTGTTCTGGAATTTCCCTTCTTCACAATGTTACCCATAATTTGTTATGATTCACACAGTTGAACGATTTTGCATAATGAATAAAACACAGGTAAACATCTCTCTGGTGTTCTCTGTTTTCGGCCAAGATCCATCTCATATTAGCAATGATATCCTCCCTTCCATTTCCTCTTCTGTATCTGACCTGAATTTCTGGCAGTTCCCTGTTGATATACTGTTGCAACAGTTTTTTAATTATCTTCAGCAAAATTTTACTTATGTGTAATATTAATGATATTGTTTGATGATATCTGTATTCTGTTGGATCACCTTTCTTTCGAATGGGCACAAATGAGTCTCTTCCAGTCAGTTGGCCAGGTAGCTATCTTCCAAATTTCTTAGCATAGACGAGTAAGCACTTCCAGTGTTGCACCCATTTGTGAAACTTCTCTACTGGTATTTTGTCAATTATGGAGGCTTGTTTTTGGCCAATGCCTTTATCATAGCTTGGACTTCTTTCAAAACCATCAGTTCTTGATAATATGCTACCTTGTGAAATGGTTAAATGTCAACCAGTTCTTTTTGGTGCAGTGACACTGTGCTTTCTTTTCATCTTCTTTTGATGGAGAGTCATAAACATTATATATAAACTTACATATTTTTACCTTACATTTTATTTATTTTATTGTTGTTCAGAATATACACAGCAAAACATACACCCATTCAACATTTCTACATGCACATTTTAGTGACATTGACTACATTACTTGAGTTCTGCAACCATTCTCACCCTTCTTCTCTGAGTCTTTCCTTCTTCATTAACATAAATTCACTGCCTCCTAAGGTTCTTATCTAATCTTTCAAGTTGCTGTTTCTGACTCATAGAGACCTACGTACAATAGAAAGAGACATTGCCTGGTCCTGTGCCATCTCACAGTATTTGTGATATTTCAGCCCATTGTCACTGCTACTGTGTCAGTCCATCTCATTGAGGGTCTTCCTCTTTTTGGCTGACCCTCTACTTCACCCAGCATGATATCCTTCTCCAGGGATTGGTCCCTTCTGACAACATGAACAAATCACGAGGGATGAAATCCATTCATTCTCACTTCTAAAGAACATTATGACTACATCATCTAAGGCATATTTGTTCTTCTACATTTGATGGGAACTTCAATATTCTTCACCAATGTCACAATTCAAAAGCATTGATTCTTCTGTGATCTTTCTTGTTCATTGTCCATCTCTCACATGTATATGAGGTTACTAAAAATACCACGGCTTGGGTCAGGTGCACCATAGTCTTCAAAGTGACATCTTTGCTCTGAAACACTTTAAACAAGTCTTTTGCAGCATATTTGCCCAATGCAATACATTGTGGATTTCTTGACTGCTGCTTCCATGGGCATTGATTGTGAATTGAAGTGAAATTATATCCTCAAAAGCGTCAATCTTTTCTCCATTTATCAAGATGCTACTTATTGGTCCAGTTGTAAGGATATTTGCTTTTTTATGTTGAGGTGCAATCTGAATTAAAGGCTGTAGTCTTTGATTTTCATCAATTAATGCTTCAAGTCATCTTCACTTTCAGCAAGTAAGGTTGTGTCATCTGCACATTGCTGGCTGTTAACAAGTCTTCCTCTGACCCTGATGCTGCATTCTTCATATAATTTGGCTTCTCGGTTTATTTGCTTATCATACAGATTGAATAAGTATGGTGAAAGGATATAACTCTGATGCACATCTTTCCTGAGTTTAAGCAATGTAGTATCCCCTTGTTGTGTTCCAAAGACTGCCTCTTGGTCTATATAAAGGTTCCTCCTGAGCATTGGGAGCTCTGGTAGCATAGTGGCTAAAGCACTTGACTGCTAACCAGAAGGTCAGTAGTTCAAATTCACCAACCACTCCTTGGAAGGAAGACGGGACAATCTACTTCTGTAGTGATACTGCCTCAGAAACCCAAGGAGGGGTTGCTATGAGTCAGGTCTGACTTGATGGCACATAACAACAACATGAGCATAATTAAGTGTTCTGCAATTCCCATTATTTTTTCAGTGTTATCCATAATTTGTTATGATCCATGCTGTTGATTGTCTTCACATAGTCAATAAGACACTAGTAAACATCTTTCTTTCTTTCAGCAAGCAAATCTTTGCTTGCTGAAAGTGAGGATGACTTAAGGCACCTACTGATGAAGGTTGAAGAATACAGTCTGCAGTATGGATTACATCTCAACATAAAGAA
>NW_006921745.1:1967967-1974372 GCF_000298275.1 Orycteropus afer afer | reverse complement strand
ATTTCTGGCAGTTCCCTATAGATGTATTGTTGCTATTTTTTTTTATTGTTTCCAGCAAAATTTTACTTGCATGTGATATTAATGATATGATTCAATAATTCCTGCTTTCTGTTGGATCACCTTTCCTTGGAATGGGCAAAAATGTGGCTCACTTCCAGTTGATTGGCTAGGTAGCTTTTTCTAAATTTCTTGGCATAGACAAGTAAGCGTCTCCAGTGCTGCATCTGTTTGTTGAAGCATCTCAGTGAGTATTCTGTAAATTTCTGGAACTTTTCATCAATTTCTTTAGCGCATCTTGGACTTCTTCCTTCAGTAGCATGCAGTCCCTCCTGAAATGGATGAACATCAACTAATTTTTTCAGTACAATGATTGTGTATTCCTTCAAGCATCTTTTAATGTTTCCTGAATTGTTCAATATTTTGAGCATAAACCAAAACCAAACCAAATGCACTGCCATGGAGTAAAATCCAAATCATAGTGACCCCTCCTTAGGTTTCCAAGGCAGTATCACTACAGAAGTAGATTGCCCAAACTTCCTCCCAATTTTAGCCATAGAATCCTTTGATATTTCAACTCGAGGCTTAAATTTTTTCTTCTGTTCTTTCAGCTTGAGAAATGCCAAGTGTCTTCTTCCTCTTTGATTTTCCATCTCCAGGTATTTGCTTTTTGTTTCAAGGTGTCATCAAGTTAATGCCAACTCATAGTGACCCTATGTACAACAGAATGAAATACTGCCCAATGCTGCACCAGGCTCATAGTCTTTGTTATACCTGAGCCCATCATTGCAGCCAGTGTCAATCCATCTCGTTGAGGTCCTTCCCCTTTTTTTGCTGATCCTCCACTTTACAAAGCATGACATCCTTCTTCCGGGAACGGTCCCTTCTCACAACATGACCAAAGTAGGTCAGACAAAGTCTGGCCATTCTCTCTTCCAAGGAATATTCTCGCTACACTTCTTCCAGGACAGATTTGCTGGTTCTTCTGGCAATCCATGGTACTTTCAGTATTCTTTGTTAACACCACAACTCAAAAGTATCAACTCTTCTTTGGTCTTCCTTATTCACTGTCCAGCTTTCACATGCATATGAGGCTATTGAAAACACCATGGCTTGGGTTAGGCACACCTTAGTCTTCAAAGAGACATCTTTGCTCTTCAGCACTTTGTAAAGGTCTGTTGCAGCAGATTTGCCCATGCAGTATATCATCTGATTTCTTGACTGCTGCTTCCATTGGTGCTGATTGTGAACCAAGTAATATGAAATATTTGAAAACTTCAATCTACTCTCCACTTATTATGAAGCTGCTTTTGGTCCAGCTGTGTGGATTTGCATTTTCTTTATGTTGAGGTGTAAGCCATATTGCACACTGTAGTCTTTAATCATTGTCTAATGTCCTGACTGCTGCTTCCATTGGTGCTGATTGTAGAACCAAGTAATATGAAATCTTTGACAACTTCAATCTTTTCTCCATCCACCATGAAGCTGTTTATGGTTTAGCTGTGAGGATTTTGTTTTCTTTATATTGAGATGTAATCCATACTGCAGACTATATTCTTCAATCTTCATCAGTAAGTACTTCAAGTCATCCTCATTTTCATCAAGCAAAGTTGTGTTGTCAGCATATCTGAGGTTGTTAATGATTTTTCCTCCAATCCTGATGCCACGTTTTTCTTCATATAATCCAGCTTCTCCGATTATTTGCTCAGCATGTAGACTGAATAAGTATGGGGAATGGATACAACCCAGACACACTACCTTCTTGATTTCAAATCATGCAGTGTCCCCTTGTTCTGTTTGAATGACAGCCTCCTCGTCAATGTACAGGTTTCTCATGAGTACAATCAAGTGTTTGGGAATTCCCATTCTTCTCAATGTTATCCACAATTTGTCATGATCCACACAATCAAATGCTTTTGCATAGTCAATAAAACACAAGTAAACATCTTTCTGGTATTCTTTGCCTTGAGCCAAAATCCACCCAGAGCAGCTATGATATCCCTTGCTCCACGTCCTTTGTTGACTCCAGCTTGCACCTCTGGAAGTTCTCTGCCAATATACTGCTGCAACCATTTTTGAATTATCTTCAGTAAGATCTTACTTGTGTGCAATTAATGTTATTGTTTGATAATTTTCACATTCTGTGGGATCACCTTTCTTTGGAATGTGTACAAATATGCATCTCTTCCAGTCAGTTGGCCAGGTACATGTCTTCCAAATCTCTCGGCATAACTAAGCGAGTGCCTACAGTGGGGTGTCCGTTAGTTGAAATATCTTAATGGGTATTCCATCAATTCCTAGAGCTTTGTTCTTCACCAATTTCTTCATTGCAGCTTCAATTCCACCTTGAATACCATTAGTTCTTGTTCATATGCCACCTCCTGTAATGGATGAAGATCAACCAGTTCTTTTTGGTACAGTCACTCTGGGTGATGTTTCCTGCATCATTCAATATTTTGCCCATAGAATCTCTCAATATTGCAATTCAAGGCTTAAATTTTTTCATCAGTCCTTTCAGCTTGAGAACTGCTGAATGTGGTCTTCCCTTTTGTTTTTCTAACTCCAAGTCTTTGCACATTTCATTAAAGTAATTGGTTTTGTCTTCTCGAGCTGCTCTTTGAAATCTTCGGTTCAGCTCTTTTATCTTGTCGTTTCTTCCATTTGCTTTGGTTACTCTCCACTCAAAGGCAAGTTTCAGAGTCTCTTCTGTCATCCATTTTGGTCTTCTCCTCTTTTCTTGTCTTTTTAGTGATCTCTTGCTTTCTTCATGGATAATGTTCTTGATATCCTCCCACAATTCTTCTGGTTTTTGGTCGTTGGTGTTCAGTGCATCAAATCTATTCTTTAGATGGTCTCTAAATTCAGGAGGGATATATTCAAGATCATATTTTGGCTCTCTTGGACTTGTTTTAATTGTCTTTAACTTCAAGTTGAACTTGCATATGAGCAGTTGATGATCTGTTCTGCAATCAGCTCCTGGCCTGGTTTTGGCTGAAGATAGTGAGCTTTTCCATTGCCTCTTGCCACAGCTGTAGTCAATCTGATTCCTGTGTGTTCCATCTGGTGATGTCCACGTGTACAGCTGCCATTTGTGTTGTTGAAAAAAGGTATTTGCAATGAATAAGTTGTTGGTCTTGCAAAATTCTACCATGCAGTTTCCAGCATTATTTCTGTCACCAAGGCCAAATTTTCCAACTTCTTTGTTTCCAACTTTTGCATTCCAGTCACCAGTGATAATTAACACATCTTGATTGCATTTTGCATAAATTTGAATAATAGTCGTATTAACTGGTCTTCCTTGTAGGCGTATGGATATTATCCTATCACTGACAGCATTGTACTTCAGGACAGATCTTGAAACATCCTTTGTGATGATGAATGCCATGCTGTTCCTCTTCTGTAATTCCCGGCATAGTAGATCATATGGTTGTCTGATTCAAAATGGCCAAAAACAATCCATTTCAGCTCACTGATGCCTAGGATATCAATCTTTATGTGTTCCGTTTCATTTTTGACAGCTTCCAATTTTCCTAGATTCATACTTCATACATTCCATGTTCTGATGATTAACAGATGTTTACAGCTGTTTCTCCCTAATTTGAGTCATGCCACATCAGCAAAGGGAGGTCTCAAAAGCTTTACCTTATCCATATGAGTAAGGCTTGTTTTACTCTGATGATGCAGCTCTTTCCCAGTCTTATTTTGAGAGCCTTCTAACCTAAGTGACTCATTCTCCTCTTCTGTATTGGACACTGTTTCTGGACTATTCATAAAGTTTCTGGACACTGTATTCATACATGTTTGTCTGCTATTCATAAGGTTTTCCCTGGCCAATTCTTTGAGAAGTGGATGGCCTCTTTCTTCTTCCTAGTCTGTCTCAGTCTGCAAGCCCCACTGAAACCTGTGCACCATGTGCACCCCACTGGGTTTGAAACACCAGTGGCACAGACTCAAGACTCACAGCAACACGTCACCACAGTAGGACAAACTGACAGACAAGTTTGTCTCCCTTAGCTGTTCGAAACCTCTCCAACTTCTCCGTACCCGGATTCCTACAGCTGATTCCTCACTCTGTTCCAGTCCCCTCGGCCTTTTTCTGTCCTTTCCCCTGCTTTCTTGCCTTGTGGCTTTGGGGTGTGGCCTGGGTTCCCTCCCCTCACCTGGATCCCTGCAGCTGATTCCTTAGACGATGTATAGCACTGGGCAAGTTGGCTGCAAAGGAATTCTTTCGATGGCTGAAGAGCAAGTGTGTGGGATCTGGTGGTGTTTCGTTCTTCTGTGCATAGGGTCGCTATGAGTTGAAAACGACTCGATGGCACCTAACAACAACAATCTTTAATCTTCATTAGTAAGTGCTTCAAGCCATCTTCTCTTTCAGCAAGCAAGGCTGTATCATCTGCATATTGCAGGTTGTTAATGAGGTTTCCTCCAATCCTGATGCCACAGCATACAGACTGAATAAATAGGGCAAAAGGATATAACCCTGACACACTTCCTTCCTGATTTTAAACCATGCAGCACCCCCTTGGTTTGTTCAAGCAAAAGCCTTCTGGTCTATGTACAGTTTCCTCATGAGCACAATTAAGTGTTCTGGAATTCCCATTCTTGGCAATGCCATCCATAATTTCTTATGATTCACACAGTTGGGTACTTTTGCATACACAGTAAAACACAAGTAAACATCTTTCAGGTATTCTTTGCTTTCAGCCCAAATCCATCTGAGATCAGCAATGATATCCCTCATCCCACATCCTCTTCTGAAAGGACCTTTCATTCCTGCAAGTTCCCTGTCAGTATACTGCTGCAACTGAGTTTGAATTATCTTCAATAATTTTTATTTGTGTGTGATAAAAAAGACATTGTTTGATAATTTCCACATTCTGTGGAATCACCTTTCTTTGGAATGGGTATAAACATGGATTTCTTCCAGTCAGTTGGCCAGCTAGCTGCCTTCCAAATTTCTTGGCATAGATGATTAAATGCCTCCAGTGCAGCATCCGTTGGTTTAAACATCTTAATGGGTATTCTGTTAATTCTTGGAGCCTTGTTTTTCACTAGTCCCTTCAGTGAAATTTTGACTTCTACTTTCAATACCATTAGTTCTGGATCATATGTCACCTCTTGAAATGGATGAACATTGACCAATTCTTTTTGGTACAGTGACTCTGTGTATTCCTTCCATCTTCCTTAGATGCTTCCTATCTCATTCAATATTTTGCCCATAGAATCTTTCCATATTGCAACTCAAGACTTGAATTATTTTTTTCTTTCAGCTTGAGAAATCCTGCACATGTTCTTCCCTTTTGGTTTTCTAACTCCAGGTCTTTGCACATTTCATAAGAATAATTGACTCTGTCTTCTGAAGCTGCTTTTTGAAATCTTCTGTTCAGCTCTTTTGCCTTGTCATTTCTGCCATTAGCTTTAGGTACTCTCCATTCAAGAGCAATTTTCAGAGTCTCTTCTGACATCCATTTTGGTGTTTTCTTCCTTTTCTGTCTTTTTAAGGACCTTTTGTTTTCTTTGTGCATGATGTTCTTGGTGTCATCCCACAAGTCCTCTGGTTTTCAGTCATTGGTGTCAATGCATCAAATCTATTCTTTAGATGGTCTCTAAATTCAGGAGGGATATACTCAAGGTCATATTTTGGGTTTTGTGGACTTGTTTTAATTGTCTTCAACTTCAACTTGAACTTGCATATGAGCAGTTGATGGTCTGTTTCACAATCAGCTCCTGGCCTGGTTTTGGCTGAAGATATTGAGCTTCTCCATTGCCTCTTTCCACAGATGTAATCAATCTGATTCCTGTGCATTCCATCTGGAGAAGTCCATGTGTATAGCCACCATTTCTGTTGTGGAAAGAAGGTATTTGCAATGAAAAAGTCATTGGTCTTGCAAAATTATATCATGCAATATCCAGCATCATTTCTATCACCAAGGCCATTACTTTCCAACTACTGGTGATGCTTCTTTGCTTCCAACTTTTGTGTTCCAATCACCAGTGATAATCGACACATCTTGATTGCATGTTTGGACAATTTCAGACTGTAAAAGGTGGTAAAAATCTTCAATTTCCTTGTCTTTGGCTTTGGTGGATGGTGCATAAATTTTAATAATAGCAGTATTAACTGGCATATGTTCTTGTTGTTAGGTGCCATTGAGTCATTTCTGACTCACAGCAACCCCATGCACAGCAGAACAAAATACTGCCTGATCCTGCGCCACCTCCATGATCCCTGCTATACTTGAGCCCATCATTGCAGCCACCATGTCAATCCATCTGTTGAAGGCCTTCCCCTCTTTCGTTGACCCTCCACCTTATCAAGCATGACATCCTTCTCCAGGGAATGGTCCCTTCTGACAACATGACCAAAGTAGGTGAGACGAAGTCTGGCCATTCGTGCTTCCAAGG
>NW_006921745.1:1951860-1964938 GCF_000298275.1 Orycteropus afer afer | reverse complement strand
ACAGTGTTTCTTTGCTATTCATAAGGTTTTCCCTGGCCAATTCTTTGAGAAGTGGACGATCTCTTCCTTCTTCCTAGTCTGTCTCAGTCTGTAAGCTGGGCTGATACCTGTGCACCATGTGCATCCTGCTGGGTTTGAAACACGAGTGGCTCAGCCTCAAAACTCACATCAATACATCACCACGGTAGGACAAACTGACAGATAAGTTTGTCTCCCTGGTGGAAACCCCTCCTACCACCCTTACCTGGGTCCAGGCAGCTGACTCCTCCTCTGTGCCAGTTCCTGGACCTTTTCCTACCCTTTCTCCCACTCTCTGCCCTGCTGCTTTGGGCATGCCTGGGTTCCCTCTCCTCACCTGAATCCCTGCAACTCACTCCTCTTCTGTCCCAGTCCCCTGGCTTTTTCCTTTCCCCTCTCCAGTTCTCCTGCCCTGATGCTTTGGGTGTGCCTGGTTTCCCTCTTCTCACCTGGATCCCTGTGGCTCACTCCTGTCTGTCCTGGTCCCTGGGCCTATTCATCTCTGCTCTTCAGTTCTCCTGTCCTGATGCTTTGGGTGTGCCTGGGTTCCCTCTCTTCACCTGGATCCTTGCAGCTCACTCCCATCGGTGCCAGTCCCCAGGCCTACTGATAGCATTGTACTTCAGGATAGATCTTGAAACATTCTTTGTCACAATAAATGCCACACCATTCCTCTTCAATTTGTCATTCCTGGCATAGTAGATCATATGGTTGTCTGATTCAAAATGGCCAAAACCAGTCCATTTTGGCTCAGTAATGCCTAGAATATTGATCTTTATGCCTTCCATTTCATGTTTTACAACTTCCAATTTTCCTACATTCACACTTCATACATTCCATGTTCCTATTTTTAATGAATATTTGTAGCTGTTTCTTCCCATTTTGAATCATTCCACATTAACAAATGGAGGTCTTGGAAGTTTACTCCATCCATGTCATTAAGATTGACTCTACTTTGAGGAGTCAGCTCTTCCCCAGTCCTATTTGGAGTGCCTTCTAACCTGAGGGCCTCATCTCCTGGCACTATATCAGACAATGTTTCAAGGCTATTCATAAAGTTTTCTAGTAATATATCAGTGTTTCACTGCATTCATTAGGTTTTCAACTGGCCATTTCTTTGAGAAGTGGATGGCCCCTTCCTTCTTCCAAGTCTGTCTTGTCTGGAAGCTCTGCTGTAAACTTTCCACCATGAGTGACCTTGCTGGTATTTGAAATACAGGTGGCACAGCCTCCAGCCTTACAGAAACATGCAAACCACCACAGTATGACAAACTGACAGACAAGTGGTGGAGGTCTTTGTATATTTATTTATACTTTACTTTGTCCTCTGGAGCTGCCCTTTGACATTTTCTGTTCAGATTTTTTTCCATTCATTTTAGCTACTCTCTTTTCAAGAACAAGTCAGAATCTCTTCTGAAATTCATTTTGGTTTACTCTTCCTTTTCTGTCTTTTTAATGACCTTTTTCTTTCTTTATATATAGCGTTCTTGATGTTATCCCACAACTCATCTGGTCTTTGCTCACTGGTGTTCAGTGTATCAAATCTATTCTTCAGATGATCTCTAAATCCAGGTAGGATATACTCAAGATCATATTTTGGCCCTCATTCACAGGTTTCGATTTTTTTCAGCTTCAACTTAAATTTGCATAGGAACAATTGATTCATAGATTTTGTCTGGCCTTTTTCTGATTGACGATTTTGAGCTCCTCCATCATCTCTTTCCACAGATGTAGTGTTTTTGATTCTTATGTGTTCTATCTTTTGAGATCCACATGTATAGTCACCATTTATGGTGTTGTAAAAGGTATTTGCAATGAATAATTCATTGGTCATGCAAAATTCTATCATGCAATCTCCTGTGTCATTTCTATGACCAAGGCCATATTTTCTAAATATTGATGCTTTTTCTTTGTTTCTAATTTCTGCATTTCAATCACCAGTAATTATCAATACAACTTGGTTTCATGTTTGGTCAGTTTCAGACTTCAGAAGCTCACAAAAATCTTCATTTTCTTCCTTTTTGGGTTTAGTAGTTGGACATAAATTTGAATAATAGTCTTATAAACTGGTCTTTGCAAGACCATTGACTTATTCATGCAAATACCTTCTTTCAACAACATAAATGGTGGCCAACAACATAAATGGTGGCTATACACATGGACTTCTCCAGTTTATATGACCAATTTATATATATATATATATATATATATATATATATATACATGTATATATATACTCTCCCGTGTACCAGCCTATGTCTTCCTCTTCCTCAATGCCACCTTGTTGATCAAACTTCCAACCCAAGGAGCTCATCTTCCAGCATTATATCAGTCAGTGTTTCCCTGATATCCATAAGGCATTTGGTGGCCCATTATTTTTTTTTTAAAAGTGGACCTGGCCACGTTCTTCTTCCTAGTCTGTCTTACTTTGGAAGCTCAGCTGACACTTGTCCACCATGGGTGGGGCTGCTGGTATTTGAAATACTGGTGACATAGTTTCCAGCATGCCATCACAGCAACACACAAGTCAGCACAATATGACAAAATGACAAATGGTGAAGATTACATTTAGAAGTATTTTTAACATACTAGGGTAAGTTGTTAACTTTAGTAACATACAAAAAAATTCTATATCTATTCCATTTTTCTCTTTCCTTTTGTTGTTCTTATCACTAAATTTGTATTTATATTTCCTGTGCCCTGTTATACTAGTTTATATTTGCTGTATACACATTTGCTATTAAAAAAATGTTGTTGTTGTTATGTGCTGTCGAGTCAGACCTGACTCATAGCAACCCCTTCTTGGGTTTCGGAGGCAGTATCACTTCGGAAGTAGATTGCCCCATCTTCCTTCCGAGGAGTGGCTGGTGGGTTTGAACTGCCAGCCTTCTGGTTAGCAGTCAAGTGCCTTAAGCACTATGCTACCAGAACTCCTATTAAAAAATAGGAAGGACAAAATATTTAGAGTTATCAAGCATGTCACTAGCCCTTGGTATTCTCAATCTCCTCATATGCATGTGGAACCTGGACCATGAATAAAGAAGACCAAAGAAGAGTTGATGCCTTTGAACTCCTTTGAACTGTAGTGTTGGTGAAAAATAATGAAAATGCCATGGACTGTCAGAAGAATGAACAAATCTGTCTTGGAACTGCAGCTGGAATTCTCCTTAGAAGCAAGAATGGCCAGACTTCATTTCACCTACTTCAGTCATGTTGTCAGAAGGGACCAGTCTCTGGAGAAGGATATTATTCTTGGTAAAGTAGAGGGTTAGAGAAAAAGGGAAAGACCTTCAACAAGATAGATTGACACAGTGACTGCAAGGATAGTTTCAAACATAGCAAGGATTGTGAGGTTGGTGCAGGACTGGGCAGTGTTTTGTTATGTTGTACATAGGTTCTCTGAGTCTGAGCTGAGATGACAGCACTTAACAACAACAACAATAGCCCTTGTATTTGCCCATGCATTTCCCATTATTAAGGCTCTTTTGTTATGTATAGTTTTGAATTACTTTCTAAGGTCTTTTCTCTTACATTTAGAGAACTCCCATTAATATTTTTTATAGGGCTTGTCTGGTGTAAATGGATTCTCTCAGCTTCTGTTTGTCTGGTGATGTTTAATTTCACCCCCGTTCTTGAAGGATAGTTTCACTGACTGTAGTTTTCTTGGTTCACAGGGTTTTTGTTTGCTTGTTTTGGTACTTTAAATATGTCATTCCCTTGCCTCTGGCCTCCAATATTTCTGAGGAAAATTAAGCCCTTAATCATATTATGGATCCTTTGTGACTGCTTCTTTGTCACTGCTTTTGGGATTCTCCCTTTATATTTAAATTTTGAGAGGTGGTTTGGTGTAGATCTCTTTGGGTTTATCCTAATTGGGGCTTTTTGAGCTTCTTGGATTTGTAGATTCACGTCCTTCCTTAGATTCGGGAATTTTTCTACCATTATTTCTTCACATTTTATTTCTGTCCCCTTCTCTTTCTCGTCTCCTTCAGGAATTCCATGAGGCACATATTATATCTCTTTTTGTTGTTTCAGAATTGCAATAAACTGTGCTCAGCCTTCATGAGCATCTGTTCTTACTGCTTTCCAGGGTCTGTAATTTTAATTATCGTATCCTCTAATTTGCTGACTTTTTCTTCTACTTGATTAAATCTATTGTTAAGTACTTCTTTTTTTTTTTTCATTTGTTATTAGCTGTTTCCCTTGCAATCTCTCTTATTTCAGATCCTCACTTTGTTCTTGCATTTTTCTTTTTTTTTAATCTGATCCCTCAGTTCTTTAATTATATTTAATGTTGTATTTCTTCTGCCACTTTTCATTATTTGGTCATCTCTAGATGCACTTTCATTCCTTTTGTCATGTTCATTTGTTTGGGCCATAGTTTGTGTTCTGTTCTCTATGTTTTTATTTTTGGTTGGGGCATTGGAATTCTAAGGTATTAATTTTCTCAGTGTTCCCTAGTATTTGGGTATTTGGTGTTTTTGCCCACAGTACTTTCTGTAAGAAAGTCTTAAGTGGGTAGAACCTCCAGCCTTTGCTTACCTTTCCTCACTGTCTTTGTGATAGCTCCTTTTCCTTCCCTGGTTTAATTGAAATTTGACAGTTCTAGATCTCATTTTTCAACTTTAAATCTCTCCCAAACACAACAGCGAACATGTTGTGGTCAGTCTGTCCACCAACAGGCACTACCACTCAGCAAGATAATGTGTAATAATCAGTATGTGCAGCAGGAGGCTAAAGCCCTTCTCTCTGGTTGTTACTCCCTTCCCTTTTCTATTTCTGCAATCATGTTTTTAGTTGGAAAACCTACACCTAATGCCATCTGAAGAGCTCTGGTAGCATAGTGGCTAAAGCACTTGACTGCTAACCAGAAGGCTGGTGGTTCAAACCCACCAGCCACTCCTCGGAAGGAAGGTTTGGCAGTCCTACTTCCGTAGTGATACTGCCTCAGAAACCAAGGAGGGGTCACTATGAGTCGGGGCCGACTCGATGGCACATAACAACAACAACAACAATGCCATCTGAGCTGGCATTCAGGGGAAACACAGGCAAACTTTCCTATGTTTCAAGAGGAAATGGGGTTAGCATTCCCCAGAAGGACCTGTAGAAAATGCCTTGTTGATTTCAGAGTTAAAGTAGTTTCCACTGAAGTGTACCATCTCCTGAATCCACTGTAGGGAACCTTGTATAGAAATTTACATCAGTCCAAGAGCCATCATTTACTGCTTGAGAGGCACGGAAGTCACACTCCAAATGGACCCCCAGAAAGGTCTGCCTTATTGTTATCAGAGCTTGCCCTGTAGTATGTTGGTGGTGAGTCTAGCCCCCACTAAAGATGTCTGCTTTTTAGCACACACCTAGCTCAGTCAACAGTCCTCAGCCCCAGCCAGAAAGGAGAGCAGACAGACCTGAGCTGACGCTAGCAGGTCTGTCTTTTTGGTTTCAGAGGGCTGAGCTAAGGTGTGCCCAGGGAGGCTGGTAGAGTGTTTAATATGAAAGCAGATTGCACTGCACAGGCCTTCTGTGCAATTCTCAGTAGGCTTGCAGTCCATAGTGTCTGGGTGGAAGAGATGATGGTACACTCAAAATAGACTATGAGGAAGGTCTGTCTTATTGCTATCAGACTCCTGCCTCTCCCTACCCCAGAGTATGTTTGTCGTGGCTGAATCCTCCACTCAAGATGCCTGCTTCCTTGTACACAGTAGCCTCAGTTAATAGTCCTTAGCACTGACTGGAAAGGGTAGCATACAGACCCAAACTGAAGATCTGTTCTGTTGGTATTAATGGCCTGAGCTGTGGGGTGGAGAGTGTTGATTATGGGAGTAGACTCTACTATGGGGCCTTTCTTTAGCAATTCATAGTAGGCTTACAGGTGACAGTGTCCGGATGGAGGAGGTGCTGGCACACTCCAAATAGACCACTGGGAAGGTCTGTTTTGTTGATTTTCTAGCAGAATCTTGGCATCCTGTCCCTTTTTTACAGATAAGGGATGTGGTGGTTAGGGAAACAGGCTTTTTTTCTGGGGCCACTCAGTCCAAAACAGCTGGCAACCCATGTGGCTGGTGGAAGGAGCAAGGACAGTGGGAGAAGCAATCTTCCTATGATATATGACTAGATGTTGGTTCATTGATTCTTGTCTGTCTGCAGTTTCATGCTGACTCAGAGTCCCTCAAAGCTGAACATTGTTTCCTTGTTTTATTTCATGTTATATTTGTGGGACAGGAGTGAAACGGTGGTTTGTATATGCTGCCATCTTCCCAGAATTCTCCTACAGAAATACACACATACACACACAAATTATTAAAGATAAGATGTAAAAACAAACCAAGAACAACAACAAAATAAAAAGATGGTCATACATAAGTGTAGTTTGTTAAAACTCTAATATGTCATAAATCAGGGACTATACATATATATGTTTATTCTTTGAGTTGTATATGACACCTCACCAACTTTCGTGCCCTCTCTGGTATTTCAGTGATGCTTAGCAGTTCTTCAACAGCTTGGTCATAGGATTTCAAGTGATGCCTATATACATAGTTGGTTTTTCATATCTTCTGTCTTAGATTGTAATTTACCCTCACTTCAGTGGTCTCAGTGGCTATTTTGGTATGCTACTCCTACAAACTCTCTCTGTTAATCTATCATTGACAGGGCTGTGGCTCTCATTCTGTCCTAAGGTGCTAATTTCAGACCTCAAAGAATCCTAGGCTAGCAGGATTCAGCAGGTAACTGAATGATGTTTCTTGGTGGTGAGTCTAATGGAGAACTGCTAGAGTGGGAGGTTTTGGAAAACTGTGAACACAGGAGCAAGTTATCAAGTTCATTCTGTAGTAAGTGAGCAGAGATGTCAACAAGAACTAGGGGATCCAAGAGCATAAGTGAAACAAGAATGAGATGAGAAAGACTTCCCCAAGTTGGATTTCCTAGGTAGGTGACTCTAAGAAGTTTAATGAGCAAGCCTGTTATTGGGGAATGTCTTTGGGATCAACACCTGAGAAAAGGAGAAGAAAGCAGGAGCAGGCAGAGGCTAATATAGGCTAATGACAGACTTGGCCAGCCCTATGAGAAGCAGTGGAGCCAGAGTTGTCTTTAGTCACACTAAGATGGCCAGGCCTTTGTACTCTAGCATCCATCAGTCATTGGACATGGGGGGCCCATGGAGTAGAATGATGTTGGATGAGATAGCTCTCGCAATTGAGCCAATCTCTGAGGCACCAATGACTCAAAAGTATATCTATGAGCTTCATATTTCTGTAAGCCAACACAAACTTGGCACCTTTTTGCTGTTTCAAAAAAAGTGAAGAGAACTTCCGGTAAGATGGTGGAATAGGCAGACAAGCTACACAGACCCTCTTCAACAAAGAAAAGAGAAACCAAATGACAGAGATACAGAAGATAATTCTGGAGTCCTGAACTTTGAAAGGAAGTATACAGAAGTTGATTAGGCAACAACTAGTGGAAGAACCTGAATGAAAACAGTGAGTACAGAGACAGATGAAGTTGCGGACTGTCAGCTACTCTGACGGCACCAACAGCCTGAATATTTCCAGGTGGGTGTTGGGACCTGAGAACTGACCTAATGATCAGGCCTGGTCACCAAGGGCTATAGAGACAACTGTGCTGGTGGCCAATGAATAGGAAGGGAAACAACAAAGAGGGAGACAACCTGAGCTGTAGACTTTCGGCTGTCTGTAGGGCATAGCCATTTTGATTATTTACAAGTGGTGGCCATTTTGTATATTTACCTGACTGAGGGTGCAGCCATTTTGAATGCTTAAAAGTGGCAGTCATTTTGGATATTTAAAGTGACCATGGGTGCAGCCATTTTGAATGTTTGGAAGAGGCAGCCATTTTGAATATTTAAATTGACAACATTCTCATTCAAATTCCAGGGAACTAAGAATAGACTCTATTTGCCAAGGACAACAGGGACATAAAGGAGGTTGACAATGGGAAAGGAGACAGGTGATGAGTGTATAAGTGCTGTCAACTAGCAAATAGAGGATCACAGTACACTGCTTATGTACATAACATCCAAACAAAACAAAGAAACCAAAAATCTTGGGCAAATCACTCCAACATACAATAATAATTAAATATAAACACAAAACTGTTACAATGTCTTGGAGACAACAGAGCATCACAGTCCACATAAAGAAGCAAAATAAAGCAGGAGAAACAAGGGACCAGGATACAGACCCAGAGCACATCCCTGAGGAAGAAGCAGCATTGGAACAACCTGATAAGGAATTCAAAAGACTTATATTTAGGTATCATCAACAGATTGAGAGACAGATCACTGACAAATTTGAGGAAAACCCTAGAACAATTTTGAAAGACAATACAAGAACAAAATGACAAAATAAATGAAAAATTGGAAACTATCTACAAAATCTACAGACAGAAATACAGAAGATCAATAGTAAATTTTCAGAAACAGCTAACACATTGAACAGGCAAAGGAGTAGTATTGAATCAACAGAAGACAGAATTAGTGAGACTGAAGACAAATACCTCAAAACTTTTTTGGAAAGGGATTGTGGTGGTTATGTTTTTGTGTCAACTTGTCTGGGCCTGGTTGAGTGGCTGGGCAGCTGGTGGTAGTTATTCCCCATGATGAGACTGGCAATCAACTCCATGGTGGGATCTACCAGAAGCAGATGAGTAGCTGACTTTGGGTATGTTGTCTGCTTCCTGTATATAAGGAGAAGCTTTGAGAATGGTTTCTATCCTATGGCATGCTTGGACCCTGTATGTAGCTGTGTTGTTGCTCAGCAGCCTACTATGCTCTGCCGACCTTGGGACTTAAAATAGACTTAAGTCAATGGCCTGCCGTATGGTAACATCAGGACTATGCCTTTTTACTTGTCAACCTTGGGCTTGTCAGCCTCAGCAGCCAGCAGCTGTCTGAGTGAAGAAATGCCTCTAGCTCCAGTGGGCCGGGAGTAGGAGGCAGAGCTGGACCCCAAGGTTAAGGGGCTTTCACCCAGCCCCTAGAGCCTGACACTTTGACTTAGACTTAAAGCCTCCAAATTGTAAGAATAAACTCCTGCTTGTTAAGGCCATCCCATTTGTGGTATATTCTTGTCAGAGTGGCACTAGGCAACCAGAACAGGGATCAATCAGAAAAAAAGACCGAAACAAAATGAAGAAAGCCTAAGGTTCATGTGGGATACCATCAAAAGGAATAACCTACACATAATTGGAATTCCAGAATAGAAAGAGACAAATAAAACCACAGAGGAAACTGATGAAGATGTGGTGGAAGAGAATTTTCCTGGTATCATGAAATATGAGAATATATCCATGCAAGAAGTCCAACAAACCCCAAACAGGACAGATCCAAAAAGAAAATCTTCAAGACATATCATCATCAAACTCACCAAAACCAAAGACAAAGAAAGAATCCTGAAAGCAGCATGGGAAAAACAAAAGTTACTTACAAGTGACAACCAATAGATTAAGCTCAGATTTCTCAGCAGAAACCATGCAGGTGAGAAGACAATGGGATGAAAGAAAAAATTTCAAATCAAGTATTATATACCCAGCAAAATTATCCCTCCAATATGATGATGAAAGTAGGACATTTCCAGATAAGCAGAAAATTAAGGGAATTCATTAAAACCAGACCAATCTTATAAGAGATGCTAAAGGGAGTCCTTCGGACAGAGAACCAACAACAGCAAACAACAACTGACCATTAACACACATAACATAACCCACAAACCAACCCAGTTATGGGAGTATCCAAAGTAAATAAGCATATAAGATTGTAAACCAGAGACATCAATTGATAAATGAGGAAAACTACAAACCAAAAAGAGGGAAAATATGTGTATTTACAGAACTTCTAAATGGTAGGTAAGTCAAGAAAACTGCAAGGTAGAATGGACTATTCTAAACTTGGGAAGAAAATTATAAATCAAGTGTAACCTCAAAGAAAAATGATAAACCTTTACATCACAATAAAAAAGAGGACAAGCACAAATATTTAGCAAATACTAAAACAATACCAATGAAGGAAGTGATAACAATTCATAAATAAAACAAGCTCAGCACAGAAAATTATATGAAACAAAGAAATGAGCAACACATAAAAAAATGTCAGCAATCAATTCATATTTGTCGATAATTACACTGAATGCCAATGGATTAAATGCACCACTCAAGAGCTGGAGAGTTGCAGATTGGATAAGAAAATATAACCCATCAACATGCTGTCTACAACAGACACACCTTAGAGACAAAGACACAAATAGACTAAAAATCAAAGGTTGGAAAAAGATGTATTAAACAAATGGCAATCATAAAAGAGCAGGAGTGGCAATATTACTTTCTGATCAAATTGACTTTAAGACAAAAACCACCATAAGATACAAGGAAGGACATTATATAATGATAAAAGGATTGATTGAACAAGAGAACATAGCAATAATAAATACTTGTGCACCCGATGAAAGAGCCCCAAAATACATAAACCAGACTGTAACAGAACTGAAAAGACAAATAGATGACTCCACAGTCATAGTCTCTCTCTCTCTCTCTCTCTCTTTCTCTCTCTCACTGTTGTCAAGCTGGATCTGACTCATAGCAACCCCTCCTTGGGTTTCCAAGGCAGTATTACCACAGAAGTAGATTGCCCAACCTTCCTTCTGAGGAGTGGCTGGTGGATTTGAACTGCAGTTCAAATGCCTTAGGCATTATGCCACAGTCATAGTAGGAGACTTTAATACACCACTTTCAATCACAGATGGAGCAACTGGGAAGAAACTCAACAAAGACACAAAAGAATTAAACAATTCAATCCACCAACTTGATCTTATAGACATCTACAGAGAACTTCACCCAACAACAGCAGACTATATATTCTTTTCCAGTGTGTATGGAACATTCTCAAGGATAGAACATATGTTAGGGCACAAAGTAAGCCTCAATAAATTTAAAAAGCAAAGCATCTTCTCAGATCACAATGCTGTAAATTAGAAATCAACAATAGGAATATGAACAAAAAAAGAGCAAACACATGGAAAGTGAATAATATCCTCCTAGAAAATGACTGGGTAATAGAAGAAATAAATGAGAATGAAAACACAACACACCAAAATCTTTGGGACACAGCAAAAGCAGTGATCAGAGGCCAATTTATAGAAATAAATGCATATGTCAACAGAAGAAGAAACAGCAAAAATCAATACCTTAATCCAACATCTTCAACAATTATAAAAAGAGCAGCAAAAAAAGCCTACAGTCATCAGAAGGAAAGGAATAATAAAGATTTAAGCAGAAATAAATGGAACAGAAGACAATAAAAAAAATCAAGAAGACTAGAAGTTTGTTCTCTGAAAAGATTAATAAAATCGACAAACCAGTGGCAAATTTAACAAAGGAAAAGAGGGACAGAATACAAATAACACAAATAAGTAATGAATTGGGTGACACCACAACAGAACCAACAGAAATTAAAAGGATAATATCAGCATACTATGAAGAACAATACTCCAACAAATTTGAAAATCTAGAAGAAATGGCGAGATTTCTAGAAACATAGTACTTACCTAAACTAACAGAGTCTGAGGTGGATAATTTAAACAGATCCATAACAAAAGAAGAAATTGAATAGGTCATAAAAAAATTACCATCAAAAAAAGTCCTGGCCCAGACAGTTTCACTGGACAATTCTACCAAATGTTCAGAGAAGAACTGACACCAATACTACTTAAAATATTCCAGAGCATAGAAAAGGATGGAATCCTCCCAAATTCATTTTATGAAGCAAGTATAATCTTGATACGAAAACCAGGCAAAGACATCACTCAAAAGGAAAACTACAGACCAATATCCCTCATGAATATAGATGCAAAAATCAACAAAATACTGGCTAATAGACTCCAATAACATACCAAAAAAGAATACATTATGACCAAGTGGGGTTCATATCAGGTATGCAAGGATGGTTCAACATTAGAAAAACAATCAATGTCATCCATCACAGAAATAAAACAAAGGAAAATAACCACATGATCATATCAATTGATGCAGAAAAGGCATTTGATAAAATCCAACACCCATTCCTGATAAAAATTCTCAGCAAAATAGGAATAGAAGGGAAATTCCTCAACATAATAAAGGGCATATATGCAAAACCAACAGCCAACATTAATCTCAATGGAGAGAAATTGAATCTATTCCCCTTGCAAACAGGAACCAGGCAAGAATGCCCTCTACCACCACTTCTATTCAACATTGTATTGGAAGTTCTAGCCAAGGCAATAAGGCAAGAAAGGGAAAGCAAAGGCATCCAAATTGGTAAGAAAGAAGTCAAACTATCCCTATTTGCTGATGATATGATACTATAGATAGAAAACCCAAGAGACTCAGCAAGAAAACTACTTGAACTAGTTGAGAAATTTAGCATAGTGGCAGGATACACAATCAGCACACAAAATTCAGTTGGATTCCTCTACACCAGCAAATAGGTTGCTGAAAAAGAAATAAAGAAATCAATACCATTTACAATAGCTACCAAAAAAATAAAATACACAAAAGACCTGTACTAAGGAAACTACAAATCACTATTCCAAGAAACCATAACAGATACACATAAATAGAAGACTATACCATGCTCATAGATAGAAAGATTGAACATTATGAAAATGTCAATACTACCCACAACAATCTATATGTTCAATGCAATCCCAATCCAGATCCCATCAGTATTCTTTCAGGATATGGAAAAATCAATCGCTAATTTCATATGGAAAGAAAAGAGACCTCAAATAAGCAAAGCATTATTGAAGAAGAACAAAATAGAGGTCTCACACTGCCAGATCTCAAAACCTACTGTACAGCCACAGTAGTCAAAACTGCCTGGTATTGGTACAATGACAGACACATACACCAGTGGAACAAAATTGAGAACCCAGAAATAGATCCACCAACCCATGGTCAGCTGATCTGAAATCCATTAAATGGGGAACAGAATGTTTGTTTAATAAATGGTGCTGGCAAAACTGGAGATCCATTTGCAGAAAAATGAAACAAGATCTGTACCTCATGC
>NW_006921745.1:1950801-1951760 GCF_000298275.1 Orycteropus afer afer | reverse complement strand
ATAATGTTCTTGATATCTTCCCATAATTCATCTGGCTTTAGGTCATTGGTGTTCAATGCATCAAATCTATTCTTTAGATGATCTCTAAATTCAGGTTAACTGCCTACACAGCATCAATTTCTCTTCCTTCCTAACAGCACCCTGCATTTACCAGACATGTGGATTGAATGAGTGGTCCTAGCCTCAGCTGAAGCTGTTTATGATCAGTTTAATGCAATCAGTGCATTCCATACTCTATCCCTAATTACCAGGTTATAAACAATCTCTTAGCAATTTTGTGAATGTGGATGAGGGACCATGTAGCCCCAGTCGTTACTGGCAGTGACCTTGTGAGTACAGACAGAGCCAGCCTTTGGAAGAAGTCAGTGCTCTGGGAGGTAGAGTTGACAGATTGAAAGACCCTGGGGAGCATGGACCAATCCTTGCCTGAAGTTCAACTTAACCTCTATGTTTGTCAGTTCCATGTGCCCATTTGGCGTAGAAACCAATTTGACTTTAGTTTTCATTTATTTTTAAATAGTTGTACTGTACTTGATTACTTCTTTGAAAAGGATGACCAAATTTCAGACATACTTAACTAGCCATACAGCCTTCATGAGATTAATTGCATGAAGACTTATTTTTCAGGATGTCCCTAAACTGAAGAATACATATTTATTTGGCATGATTTCACCATTTATTTTCATCATTATTATTTTTACCTAGTACTCATTTGCCCACAAGAGTAGAACCCCAATACCCTTCCAAAATTTGGTTAGAGGAGTATGAAGGGGAGAGGCTATTTTTTTAAGAATTGTTGTTGTTGTTGTTGTTATGTGCTGTCGAGTCAGCCCCGACTCATAGCGACCCCTCCGTGGGTTTCTGAGGCAGTATCACTACAGAAGTAGATTGCCCAACCTTCCTTCTGAGGAGTGGCTGGTGGTTTTGAACCACCAGCCTTCTGGTTAGCAGTCAAGTGC
>NW_006921745.1:1945107-1950701 GCF_000298275.1 Orycteropus afer afer | reverse complement strand
CAGAAGAGTATGAAGGGATGGACACTGGGAAGAGGTAACTATGGGGAGGAAGTGGGAGGGAAGCTGCTGCATTGTAAATTTTGGTCAATAACATGAGACAAAGTATATGTGAACTGCTGTATGAAAAGTGAATTTACTCTGTAAATCTTCACCCAAATCAAAATAAAATTTAAGAAAAAAAAAAAGGCAG
Source organism: Orycteropus afer afer (assembly GCF_000298275.1). Classification (NCBI taxonomy): domain Eukaryota; kingdom Metazoa; phylum Chordata; class Mammalia; order Tubulidentata; family Orycteropodidae; genus Orycteropus; species Orycteropus afer. Next base: position 1,950,511 of record NW_006921745.1, on the reverse strand, counting down.
AATTAGAAATACCATTTGACCCAGCAATCCCATTACTAGGTATATATCCTAAAGAAGTGTGAACCAGGACAAGAACAGATATATGTACACCCATGTTAATCACAGCACTAGTCACAATAACAAAGAGATGGAAACAACCTAGGTGCCCACCAACAGAAGAATGGATAACCAAACTATGGTACATATGCAAAATGGAATACTATGCAACACTACTACATCATCATTATTAAAGAATAATGTAGAATCCGCAAAATATCACATAACATGAATAAACTTGGAGGATGTTATGCTGAGTGAAATAAGTCAATCACAGAAGAACAAATATAACATTAGTTCATTACTGAAAAAAGTCAAGGAAAGTTTTATATATGGAAGGAAACATTCTTGTTTGGTTACCAGGAGTGGAAGGGGAAGGGAGGGAAGAATAAAAAAAAAAAAAAAAAAAAGCATTGACTCACGTCACTTTAATTTTGTGTGTTTCACTGTAGATAAATTATATTTCATTAAAATGCATTTAAAAAAGAAAAAAGGATGAACAGATCGCGCTCCAGAAGTGATAACACAGAAAGCAAGAAATGATGGTGGTGGCTACAGAAAGGTCACAGAAGATAGCAGCCAGGGTAACAAGCTTGTATTCTCTCTTAAACAATTGTATCAAGGACTTATCCTTGTTCTACAACCAGCCTTATGGAGAGTGGACTCCAGATATTCAAATTTTCCTGTGACCTCCCTCTTCCTACTAATGTACTCCTTACATGTCACACCGTTGTGTGGCTTTTTTTTTTTTCCTTTTGCTTTGAAATTTGGTTTTGGTTATTTCTCCTTCTCCTCTTTTTCCCCCTTCTCCTTCTTCTTCCATAGTTCAGTGTTTATGAAAAGACTTTTAGGAATGAATACAAGACAAATGAAATTCAAAGATCTCAGCCAAGAGACTTTGGAAGAAAGAGTTTTAGGCCTTCAAATCATAGATGGCAGCCAACGGCTTGAGCTATTGAAATTTTCTTGGGAAGGAACACTGTGAAACACTGGAATGAGATGCTCCTCCTCTCTCTTTCTCCTCTCTTGTCTGCAAATTGTTCCACAGGTCAAATACTCAAATGGAAGAGATTTCAAATTTGATCCCAAAAACTACAATTTATCTCCAAAAATGTAGAGGAAGAAAAAACAAAGAAGAACTTCAAAAGGATGATACTGTACATTTGTGATGTTGGAAAAAGTATAGGATTAGAAGCAAAAAGAATTGCATTTCTTGTCCTGAATCTGCTATCTAAAAGTAGTTCTGTGACCTTGAAAAACACACTGACGTTTTCTTGGTCTTTTCTGTAGAAGGAAAGTCCAGGCACGGTTATCTTTAAGTACTCCCTTTTCTTTCTTTCTTTCCTTTTTCTTTATTTTATATATATTTTTTCAGGGTATAACAGTTTTATTCTTGGTTCTCCATTATCTCTTTAAGTTTACTCAGTAGAGTTGTTTCCTGTCCCTGGATGAAAATTTGTTGTTGTTGTTGTTATGTGCCATCGAGTGGGATCCGACTCATAGCAACCCCTCCTTGGGTTTCCGAGGCAGTATCACTATGGAAGTAGATTGCCCAACCTTCATTCCAAGCAGTGGCTCGTGGGTTTGAACCACCAGCCATCTGGTTAGCAGTCAAGTGCCTTAGGCACTACGCTGATAAAAATTTGGGTGGCCCAAATGAGTTTTCTGATAATTTTTAAGTAATAGAGTTTCCCAATATAACTTCTATGTAATACTACACAATTGTAAATAACAATAGATCACATTTGCAGAGTAAGTTAAAGTCATCAATGTGTGACATGGAAGTACAGTAACTCATTTGAGATTCTCAAATATTAATAGGATTATGAAGTTGGCTTGACAGATAGTAATAGTTTTACCATTTTGCTGCTTGGAAAAGAAATTTAAAGACATTTAGTTACATAATGTATCATGGTTCTTCCAGTTTCAAGGTCTTCCTGAAAACCCAATTCAAACTGGCTAAATCACAAGTAAGAGCTCAGACAATTGAAAAGCCCAGGAGTAGGTCTTCAGGTCCAGGTGGATCCAGGAGCTCAAACTATGACATTGGTACCTTTATGTCTTTCCATAATCTGATCACTCTTTTCTGTGTATATTTATTGATTAAGTTATCAAATATTTATTGAACACATGCTGTGTGTTAATGATTTTATAGGCATAAGGAATACAGGTATGAACAACATTTTGTGTCTAAAAATGAGAAATACATAGTTGCTGTGTTCAATAAATATCCATGGAAACTACATTTTTACTTTAATGAAAATAGTCATACAAACCACATTTTACTGCATTTTTTTAAATAAGTAAATAATATGTATTTTGTCAGATGATGATAAAGACTATGAAGACAACTAAAGCAGTGAGAGAGTATGTGTCTACTCTTTATATAGAGTGCTCATAATTTTTAGTATTGAAAATTTCAAACACACAAAAGGGGAGAAAATAGTATGAAGCCATCACCTTGGTTAACTAGTTAACAGTATCTTTCTAATCAAGTATCACCCTCTTACATTCTACACACACACATACACATACACACAACCATATAGAGAGAGCCAACCTAGGACATCATGTCACTCTATCCATGAGGTGTGTAGCCATGACAGATAAGGATATTTTTAGCATAATCTACATTACCATTATTGAACCCATCAGAATTAGCAATAAAATCATTAATATCAGCATATACCTAGTGATAAGGTGATATTTGAAGGAGGTAAGAGAACACATTGTCAACTGTTTAGGGATGAAACATTGCAGACAGAGAAATGGAGGTCCAAAAGCTTTGAGGTAGGGCTGTGCCTGGTACACTTGTTCAAGGAGCAGTAAGGCAACAAGAGTGGCTGGAGCAGAGTGAGCAAAGGGTGATTAGGAGGAGAAAACTCAGAGTTTAACTGGGGGGTAGATCAGGGAAAGCATGCATGAATGGTAAAGACTTTATCTGAGTGAGAAAGGAAAACTAATGAAGACTTCAAGCAGTGGGTGGTATGATCAGACTCGTGGTTAAAATGACCACTCTGGCTGTTTTGTAACTGTAGGAGTCAAGTTGGAAGAGCTTTGAGGAACTATTGAAGTAATGCAAGCAAGAGACAATGATGGATTAGAACAGGCTAGTACAGGCAAGGAGAAGTGATTGGACTTTGGATATACTTTGAGAATAGAGGAGAAAGTGTTTCCTGATAGATTGGACTTGTAATGTGAGACGAAGAAAGGCTTCAAAGATGACTCATGATTTCTGGTTTATGAAACAGGGTCAATGGTAGAGCCATTTATGGGATAGTGAAGACCAGGGGAAGAGCGTATTTGGAGTGTATGGATACTACATGCTAAGTTGCAATGCCTATTAGACATGTCAGTGGAGATATCAAGTGAACAATGGGATACGCATATCTGACCTTTAAGAGAGAGGTGTATGCTGGAGCCCACAATCTGGTTGTGTGTTGGCTTAATATACACTCTTCAATTTCATTGCTTAGATTCTCATAGTTTTAATGCCAGTGGAAAAGAAAATGCTTACTTTTTGGTAATTCAGACAGACGTCTGTGACTTATCTCTCACTAGACCTGATTGACTACCTTAGAACATTGCCATCACTCACCACTGTGGCTGAGAAAAGGGAAGTACTGAATGGCCAGGACCGTGTTTTTAATTCCCCCATTGAACTAGGGTGAATCCAGCATATGGACTAAGAGTGGAAAAGTTGATTCTGCAAAGAACTGTTACCAGACGATTTGGGGAGGGGGGGGGCAATGGGAGGCAAAAACCATGAAAAGTAGGTGATAGATTTGGAATTCAAAACAGATTTCATTTCTCTTAAACAGTAACTCAGGTGGAAACCCACAGTTTGGCAATAGTATTTTAACTAGGGGGAAAAAAAACAGATTGACATATCAGTTTCTTAGTGTTGCTTTAACAGAAATACTACCAGTGGGTGGGTTCAACAAACAGAAATTTATTCTGTCACAGTTTAGAAAGCTAGACATCTGGATTCATGGCACTAGCTCTAGGGGAAAGCTTTCCCTCCCTGTCTGTCAGATCTGGGAGAAGGTCCTTGTCTTTTTTCAGCTTCTGTTACTTGGTTCCTTAGTAATCTTCATGTAGTACAGCATCCATCTTTCCCCATCTTTGCTTCCTTGCTTTTGCCTAATCTTCTCCTTTTATATCTGAAAAGTGACTAGCTTAAAAGACACCCTACACTACTATGGCCTCATTAACATAACAAAGAAAATCCTATTCCCAAATGAGATTACATTCACAGCTATTGTGGTTAGGATTTACAACACATTTTTTGGGAACACAATTTAATCCATAATGACAGGTGACAGTAAGAGAAGGAAGAAATAACCCGTGAAAATACAGCTTAAATTTTTATGCTCAGTTCCCTGTTTTCGAGCTCCAAGTGGGGTGGCTTAGTGGCTTAAAATTTAGTGGCTTAAAACAAAAATATTTTATTATTCTCATGATTCTACAGGTTGACTGGCTTCATTAAAATAATAAACATTTTATTATCCTCATGGTTCTAAAGATTGATGTGAGATGAGGCAAAAGATATTGTTTGACAATGGTCCCAAGCAATAGCAACAACTGTAAGGAGGGCACAAGACTGGAAGTGTTTTCATTCTGTTGTACATAGGGTCAATATGAGTTGGAACTGACTCAATGGCATCAAAAAATAGCAGCAACAAACATTTCCCAAACTTATCTGCCCAAGGACTCCATTTTTCAGTGGTACCAGTCATTATTCTGCATTGCTAATGTAAGGGAGCTCTGGTGGTGTAGTCCCTAAGGCATTTGACTGCTAACCAGAAGGCTGGTGGTACAAACCCATCAACCATTCCTCAGAAGGAAGACGGGGCAATCTATTTCCATAGTGATACCACCCAGAAACCCAAGGAGGGGTCGCTATGAGTTGGATCTGACTCGATGGCAGTGAGTTTGGTTTTCGTTTGAATGTTGGGAAGAACACATTTGTGAGTGCATAGGTCTAAATACCCACCAAATGCTATACTAAAGCAATAAAAATTGCCATATCTCAGTTTTCATGATGAATTTTTTATGGATTGTGCTCTTTCTGACATTCTTGCAGAGTCCATAGTAGCACTGACTGAGCATCCATTGGACAAAACTGGCACAGAATCTCCTGCCCCCTATATATTCATCTATCTGCATTTCTACCATTAAGGATTTTGGCTTGTGGTGGACATAAGTTAACTGCCTGTTGTTGTTGTTAAGTGCCGTCGAGTCGTTTCCGACTCATAGCGACCCCATGCACAGCAAAACGAAACACTGCCCGATCCCACGCCAGCCCCACAATCCCTGCTATACTTGAGCCCATCATCGCAGCCACCGTATCAATCCATCTCATTGA
>NW_006921745.1:1934599-1942447 GCF_000298275.1 Orycteropus afer afer | reverse complement strand
TTTGAACCACCAGCCTTCTGGTTAGCAGTCAAGTGCCTTAGGCACTACACTACCAGAGCTCCCTTTTTAAGAATAGGCTTCCCAAATTGAGGGGCTTTCCACAAAATTACTGGCCAGTACCCTTCAAAAGTGTCAAAGTCATGAACGGCAAAGAAAAGTTTAATAACTGTCCCAAATTAAAGGAAGCTAAGGAGACATGATAATTGAATGTAACATATGATCCTGGATTGGCTCTTGGACCTGAAAAAGGAGATTAATGGGATAATTGTAGTGTAGTGCCTAAGGCATTTGACTGCTAACTAGAAGGCTGATGGTTCAAACACACCAGCCACTCCTCAGAAGGAAGGTTGGGCAATCTACTTCCATAGTGATATCGCCTCGAAAACCTAAGGAGGAGTTGCTATGAGTCAGGTCTGACTCTATGGCACATCACAACAGCAATATAGATTATTAATAACATTGAATTAATATTAAGTTCCTGATTTTAGTAATTAATCTATGGTTGTGTAAGTTAACATTTAGGGGAGCTGGATGAAGGGTATATGAGAATCTTTGCACTATTTTTGCAACATGTTTGGAAGGGAAAGTATTTCAAAATGAAAAATTAATTTTTAAAAAAAATTAAAAACAGGTTTAGAGTGACCCTTACTAATACATTGATTACCATGATATTTCATGGATCAGAGAGGGTGTGGGTTTCCAAAATTACCTGGCAATCTATTTACAAAAAACAGAATTCACAGTTCTGCCCTGGAAGATGCCAAACTGAAGGCAAATCTATTTCTTTCATGATGCTTTATAAAGGGTATCTGAGCTGGTCTTGGAAGAATGTAAAAAATGGTTTGGTTTGAGAGTAAGACAGATGTCAATCCAGAATATTTTAGAAGCAGGCAAATGTTCAAGTGAGAGTTTCAATTTCAGATTGGAGATCAAAAGGACTCAATAGAAAAATGTAGAGGACACTCATCTGAGTGGATTGTTTTGGAACCCACAAGTAAGTTGAAATCCAGCAGTTAGAATGGGTGAGTCTGGAAAATAGATTTGATGGAAAAAAAGAGGATGATTCATTCACCAATAATAATAGTGATAAATACTGCTGACAAGGAACTTTTAATTAGCAAATGGAAAATAAGCCCAAAACACATATGCTGAGAGTGTCTTAGAAGTGAGGTCAGAACAAATTCACTTCAAAAACAAGAACATTTGTAGTACTCCTGGCCCTGGAAAACATTGATCTTGTTTTTCTGCAATGTGGGAGATATGTTCTCCTCTTTGGCAGAGGAAATCTAATTCCTTTCCCACTGAGTTAACATGAAGATTGCTCTAAAATGCCCGAAAAGCACTACAGAGTATATTTATTTCTTTTCCCAAGCACAAAGAAGCATCTTCAGTTTTATTTTCCAGAATCATTAATGATGATCCTGATTCATATTCTGAAACTGGAAAATGAGGCCATGACCAAATTCTGGGAAGTAAGCACAATCAAAAACCTTCATTCAGAAACTCCTTTGGAGGACTTCCTCTTCTAAGATGAGGCACTGATGAGTCAGAGGGCATGTCACTTTCAGGGAGAAGGATTATGGTTCTGTATACAATGCCTCTACTTGGATCTCTTCATCAGTGGTGGATCATCCTATATTAAATATCATCATCTCTGATTTTTACTTTTTTCTACTTTCTGATGGCAAATTCCCTAAAATGTTCTCTTTTTTTTCCTTTGTTCTCTCTTTTCTTCCTTTCTCTTCTTCCCTTGACCTTATACTTCTTCTCAGGTCTATGACACAGACCTCTTTGGTGTGTAGTGTTTCATATTGCAAAATTCCAGGGAGTCAGAAGTTGGGAAGAGGAAAAAGGGACAGCTGATAGCGTGAAAATCTTCTGCCCCTTGAGATTTTCTGTAATCTCAAACTCCAACTTCAGGTTTCATCCAGAGTTTCACCATACAAAAGCATACAAGAACATTACCATTTGAATCATTTCCTGATGGCCAATTCTGATCTTCAATCCTTTCTTAAGTCAAAACTCCACCTACCAACATCCTTGATTCTTCTTCTATATCCTGAAGGACCTAGAGTTGATATAATTATCATTCTCAACTCTTCACCTCTTGTAACAGGATTAATATGCTCTTTACTAAGTGATTTTCTAGTGCCTCCCTGTATATTAAAAAATAAGTGTTGTTATTTAGTCAATTCTGACTCACGTCAATCCCATGTGTTATAGAATAGAACTGCTCCATAATGTTTTCTTGGCTGTATTATTTAAAGAAGTAGATCACTATACCTTTATTCCATGCCATTGATAGTCCCAACAATCAATCATTAGGTTAGTAGCCAAGCATAACCATTTATCCCACCTAGGGGCCTTTTGTAGAATAGGCAGAGTATAGACCCCATGCCAGGAGTTCCTGGGTATCACAAAGAGTTAAGCATTAGACTATTAACCAAAAGGTTGACAGTTTGAACCCACCCAGAGGCACCTTGGAAGAAAGGACTAGTAATAGGCTTCTGAAAACTATGGGGTCTCCAGAAGTCAGAATTGACTGACAACTAGATGATGATAGATGATATCCCCATCTCCCTACCTTTCGTTAGGCCATATAACTTGCGTTGGCCAAAGGTATGCTAGCAGCTACCAGATGAGCAGAGGTTTTAAATGTACTTGTATGGTTTGGCTTGACCACTTGTGATTCTGCCATCTCCACGAGAGCATGCGTTATGTAGCTGCTGGTCCTGGAATCTGAACTGCAGTCTGGAGCCAAGCCCAGCCAACTCGTAAACTGAAGCAGAACTTTCCTAGTCAACCAGCAGACCTATTATTGTTTTAAAAAAAGTGTTTGTTATTATGTTGTTGTTGTTACATGTCATTAGTTGGCTCCGACTCATAGTGGCCCTGTGTACAACAGAACAAAACACTGCCTGGTTCTGTGCCATACTCAAGTTCTTTGCCATGTTTGAGCCCACTGTTTCAGTCACTGTCAATCTATCTCTTTGAGGGCCTCACCCTTTTTTGCTGACCCTCTACTTTACCCAGCATGATATCCTTCTCCAGGGAATGGCCCCTTCTGACAACACGACCAAAGTCTGAGAGACAAAGTCTGGTCATTCTTTTTTTGTTCTTGTTGTTATCATAAACCACAGAGATTATTTTATTTATTTCTTTATTTTGTTATACAGCACTATTTCAACAGCAGCTGACTGATACAGAGGCCTCTTGTCTTTATATTTCCAGTAGTAAATACAGCCTTTGATTTTTCCCTCTAAGATTTGCCATTGTGTGAATCTTGGTGGGAGGCAAATCCTCTCTGTCCATTTCCCTTTCTACTAGCAACAAGACAGGCATGTGCTCTGATAAGCCAATCAGATGTACCACCCTCCCCCAGCACCTTGAATCTGGAGAAAGTGGCATTGGTAAGAAGGGGTAGATTGGAATTCATTTCTTTGGTAGTGGTAGAGAGTGTCTAGTGCAGGTGACATCCTATCCAGATCCTTTCTTTGACAAGATTTGGGCTGCAGTTTTGTAAGCCTAGCTTCCTTTGATTATTGTCCCCATTTTCTAGCCTTTCTATCAAGTCTATGAGCAGCTAATTAATTTCTGTTCTGCTTCAGTTAGCACGATCAGTTTCTGTTGTTTGCAACCAAGAACACTGAATAGTATAAATAGCTTATCTGAAATTCAATCACTCAAGAATACAGAGGCTTTTATGATTTATTTCTAAGGCTCTGAAATCTCTGAGTTCAGCCAATTCTGGAGCCAAAGGAACTATTTTTACTCCATGAAAGCTATTCACTAACATTCCTTTGAAATTATACCAAGTTATATCAACAAAGAATGTTAATAAAATCCATAATTTTGGGAAAAAATCTTCCTTCTTCTAGACCTATATTAGCTTTATCTTCATTGAAGGGACCAGACATTTCAACATGAGAAGACTGGTATGCCTTCATCTTTAGCCTTGAGGCCAATGGTTACAAAAAGACTGGGAGTCTTATTTTTGGCAAATTGGAAGTGATAAAAATGGCTTCTGGAAATAAGACCCTCTCTGCCCTAATGATAATTCACTAGATCAGCATTTCAGATGTAATAAACTAATATTCTGGAGGCTGGAAATCACTTGTTCAAATTACATGGATCAAATTCAACTTAGCCAAAGTAAAGACTGGCCCTCAAAGAATATTTTGGAAGGGAACATTTGATAATATGTAGGACCTAAGAAATAAATTTAATGAAATGTACATTGAAAAAAATAAAGGTATAAAATTCATCCCTACCTACTCACATCCTCAAACTTCTGATCATTCCCCATCTCACAGTCTTTCATCTATAGTCTTCAAACACATGGCATTTGGGAAGCCATCTCAATCAATCCAAAAACCATTATTAATCAAGGTACATAGAAACAAGAGTCAAGAGCTAATAGAGATATGATACACAAAAATATTCCAAAAGAGGGGTGATGGGTCAGCCCATGACACTCATCTTCATAATTTCTGCCATATGCCATTGTAGAGGGATTGAAGGAGCTGACTGACTAGAGTATGACAAAGGCCAACAAAAGAAAAATGAATTTGGAAAGGATTTAGAATTTCAAAACCCAAGAAGGAGTTCTGGTCCCACCAGGTAAGATCACAATCAAGTGGCTTCCCTTTCTGAGCCTCAGTTTCCACATCTATAAAATAGGCATAATAAATTGGTTGTGAAAATTTTGTAAACTGCAAACAACTATACAGAGAGGAGGAGCTAATGCTATTTTAAATGTTGAATATATATTGCTGTACCCTTCTCCTTAAAGAGAAAAAAATTAAAGAAAGAAAGAAAGAATAGCTTTCTGGGAAGATTTATTGCTATTGGCTGTTTCTGGCAAGAGATGAGCATTGAAATAAGAACAAAAAATACAAGGCTCAGGCTTCTTGAGGTTTTTGGCTCAGCCCTCAGCTAATCACGACTCCAATGCTGGCCGCCAGAACAGCACAATCACATTTCGTTAGGCTCTTTTGCAATGTTGTGGAACATGCACTGGAAAGAGCAGTCTAGGGGTGTAATGCACCTGGGACTACCAAGAATGCTGCTGAAGCTCAGCCAGGAGAGGCCTCAGAGGCGTTCCAGTCATGTAAAGGGAGTGATTATGCAAACAAAGTGTTCCTACTTGGCTGGACATCAGAAAAATCACCTAGTTAGTATGGAGGTGAAGGTAAAGTGCCTGCAAACTTAGACTTATCCTGAGTGACTTCTCAAAGGAAGTGTTGCCAGGTTCTTAGTGAATCATATATCCTAAGACAGAGATTGGCTATGTTAGCCTTTTTTTCTTGATTCCAACTTTCCAAAATAAACCCTTTTGTGTAATTCACTTGAATGAATTAATCTGTTACTACAGATTAACTGATGAACTCCCATCTAAAGCCAAGAACTTCTTTCCTATATACCAGTGGTTCATTCCCAAAGTGTGATTCCCAAACCATCAGTATTACTGTTTCCTGGGAACTTATTAAAAATGCAAATTCTCAGGTTCTATCCCAGACCCACTAAATCAGAAACTCTAACAGTAAGGACCAACAATTGATGTTCCAAGAAGCCCTCCAGGATATTCTGACTCACACTAAAGTTTGGGAACCACTACCTTATACCATCTCCTTTGGCCTATTCAAAAACATAGCTTTAGAATTCTTTCTTATTCTCTGAAATCAATTTTTCCTTATTCTTTTTGATCATTTCTATCAACACATATTCATGCCATTATTTCTCCCATTGTAAAACAAATATTCTCTTGACTTCATTTCTCTTGCCATAGCTTCATTGTTTGCTAAACTTTAGTTTGAAAGAGCAAAACTCATCAAAGGAACTATGCTTTCCTCTTTCAAACTGACTCAAATTATCTTGGCACTAGCATTCCAAGAAACAGCTTCAGTCAGGGTTACAAATGACCTCCGTGTTGCTAAATCTAATGGCCAAATCTTGATCATTTCCTCTTGGAAACACTTCGCACTCAGCTTTCAGATGTCCATACTCTACCGGTTTTACTCCAACTCTATTGACTGTTCTTCTGTCCCTCCATTGTGTGTTCTCTATCATGTACTTGGCTTCTTAATGCTGAAAGCCACAGAGCTCAGTTTTTGACCACTTCTTTATTTACATCTATTCTCTTAGGTGATCTCATGTTTATTCTCATGACTTTAATATGAACTATATGTTCATGTTCTGCTGCTCTTCATAAGGTTTTCACTGGCCGATTTTTATAGAAGTAGATCGCCAGATTGTTCCTAGTCTTTGCCTGGAAGCTCCACTATAACCTGTGCACCATGGGTGACCCTGCTGGTATTTGAAATACCAATGGCATAATTTCCAGCATCACAGCAACATGCAAGCCATCACAGTACAATAAACTGACAGATGAGTGGTGGAACAATGGTGGTCAAATCTGCTGCAAAAACTTCACTATGTGTTAAAAAAAAAAAAAAAAAGATGTCACTTTAAGGACTAAGGTGCACTGACCCAAGCCATGGTATTTTCAATCATGTCACATCCACATGAAAGCTGGACAATGACTCAGGAAGACAAAAAGAAGAATTGATGCATTTGAATTATGGTGTGGGCAAAAAAAATATTGAATATTCCATGGACTACCAGAAGAACTAACAAATCTGTCTTGGAAGAAGTACAGCCAGAATGTTCCTTTGATGTGAGGATGGCAAGACTTTGTTTCACCTACTTTGGACATCTTATCAGGAGGGACTGTTTCCTGGAGAGGAGATTTGTAAAGTAGAAGGTTAGCGAAAAAGAGGAAGACCCTCAACAGGATGGATTGAAACAGTGAATACAACAATGGCTCAAACATAGCAACAATTGTGAGGATGATGCAGGATAAGGCAGTATTTTGTTCTGTTGAACAAAGAATTGCTATGAGGCAGAACCAACTCAACAGCACTGAACAAGAACAATATATGTTTATGATACACAAATGTATATTTTCCCAGAACTGTAGACTCATATCCCATCACCTAGTTGATTTCTCCACTTTAGTATCTATTAGATACCTCAAAGTTAACATTTACCAATTGGACCTTCTAATCTTCCTCCATCCCACAGTGTCTTCCATTTATAGTTTTCTACATTTCAACTGAAAACACCACCCTTCAAATTGGTAAGTAAGGCCCAAAACCTTGGAGTCATCCTTCATCTGTTCTTTATCACATAACACACATCAACTTCAACAGGAAATCATCTTGTCTGTATTTCAAAATATAATCAGAATATAACCACTTCTTACTACCCTGGCCTGAGCTACCATCATCTCTCACTGAGATGATTACAATTTCCTCATAAACTGATTATTGCTCCTCTACAGTTGATTCCCAGCAAGTAAGATAATTCATTTAAAACACTGTAAGATAACGTCATTCCTTGTCTTCAAGCCCAGTAATGGCTCTCTATCTTTTTCTTTCAGAGTCAAAGTCAAAGTCCTCTTCCTCAATTGCCATTCTGGTCTCATCCCCTAAATCTCTTCTGCTTGCTCTTGCTCCAGCTACACTGACTATCTTGCTATTCCTTGAACTCTCCAGGCCTGTTTTTTTCCTCAGAGGCAATGAATTTATTGCTCCCTCTGTCTGAAATTACTAGGTCCCTCAACTTCTTCTTCTTTTTTTCTTTTTTTCAATGTCACTTTTTAAAGTAAGGTTTACCTTTTCACTCTATTTAAATTGCAGCATCCCTGCCCTATATTGCATATGCTGCTCTTTTTGGCTCATTGCATTTACCACCTCCAACATATTATTTACCAACTTCTTTATTGCTTATCTCCCCACACCAGGATATATGTTCTTAAAGGGCAGAGATCTTTTTTTTTTTTTTTTT
>NW_006921745.1:1923745-1931954 GCF_000298275.1 Orycteropus afer afer | reverse complement strand
ATGTTGATGGGATCTGGATTGGGATTGCTTTGAATGTATAGATTGCTTTGGGTAGAACTGACATTTTCACAATGTTCAGTCTTCCTATCCACGAGCATGGGATGTTTTTCCATTTATGTAGGTCTCTTATGGTTTCTTGAAGTAGCTTTTTATAGTTTTCTTTGTAGAGGTCTTTTGTGTCAGGGCAGAGATCTTTTTCATGATGGATTCTAGCTCCTAGAGTAGTTCCTGGCACATGGTCAGTACTCAGTAAATATTTGGTAATGTTCAACTGAATGAATAAATGAATAAATAATTGGTAAGTAAATATATGTGGAGTTATTTGGAGCCTCACTGCTACTGCTATCATCACTCTACACCTTTGATGTTCCTGTGTCTTGTCCAGAGGCATTGAAAAATTATCATAAACTCATCTGGATTTAATTTTTTATTTCTATCATCACTGAATACCACATCTTCAAAGTCTCAAATAAAAAAGCATATAAAAATGGAAATCAAAGCAGAAAAGGAAACTGGACATTCCAAGGTGTAAGATGCAATGGCTGGTAACATGGTGTAATGGTGAGCACTCTGGACTTTGAGTCTACCAATGTTTAAGTTGCAGTGGGAACTAACACTTCTGAACTTGAAAATATTCACTTTTGTTGGTGTTAGTTTTGTACTGATGCCAGAAGAAAGTGATTGCACTTGAAATATGACTGCAGGAGAGTGTAGTAAACAGAGGGTCAGGAAAAATGCACAAGACCCTTGTGACAGAAACAAAAGAATGGCAGAACATTTCAAATACAGGTCAGGGGAATCAAAACTGAGTGGATAACAAATGAGTTATGCCTTTGACACAGGAGAAGCAGCCATGAACCTGGAAAGCAGATGGTAAATTTATTTTCTATGGCTACTGTAACAAATTACCACAAACTCTAAGTAGCTTAAAATAACACAAATTTATTATTTTACAGTTCTGTAGTTCAGATGTCTGAAATGGGTCTCACTCAGCTAAAATCAAGGTATTGGCAGAGCTGTGTTGCTTTCTGGAGGCTCTAAGGGAGAAACCGTTTTCTTGCCTTTACCACCTCCTAGATGCCACCTACATTTTTAGTTCATAGCCCTTTCCATATTCTAAGCTAAGAATGACCACTTGAGTCTCATATCAAGTTACTTCAATACTGACACTTCTGCTTGCCTCTTTTACATTAAGGACCCTGGTGATTACCTCATTCCCAATTGGATAATCTAGGTCAATCTCCCAATTTTGGTCAGATGATTAGCCATTTTAATTCTACCTCCAACTTTAATTCCTCTTTTTCATGTAAAATAATATATTCACAGCTCCAAGGATTAGAACATAGACAACTTGGTGGGGGTGTCATTATTTTTACAAACACAGATAGTATTTGGATTGCAAAAGTTTTTGTTTTGTTTTTATAAATGAGACCAGAGAGATGTTTACCTGTGTTTTATTGACTTTGCAAAATCAACACAAAGAAACCAAAAATCCTCACCACTAAACCAATAAGCAACATCATGATAAATGGAGAGAAGATTGAAATTGTGAAGGATTTCATTTTACTTGGATCCACAATCAACACTCATGGAAGCAGCAGTCAAGAAATCAAATGATGTATTGCACTAGGTAAATCTGTTGCAAAAGATCTCTTTAAAGAGTTTAAGAATAAATATGTCACTTTCAAGACTAAGGTGTGCCTGACCCAAGTCACAGAATTTTCAATAGCCTTATATGCATGTGACAGTTGAACAATGAATAAGAAAGACCAAAGAATTGATGGTTGAATCATGGTGTTGGTGAATACTACTGAATTTACAATTGACTGCTGGAAAAACGAACAAATCTGTCTTGGAGGAAGTACAGCAGAATGCTCCGTAGAAGCGAGAATGGCCAGACTTCATCTCTCATACATTGTCATGATGTTGCTTATTTGTCGTGTTGTCAGAAATGACCAATCCCTGGAGAAGGATACCATGCTTGGTAAAGTAGAGGATTAGAGAAAAAGGGGAAGACCCTCAACAAGATGGATTGACACAGTAGCTGCAACAATTGGCTTAAACATAGCAACAATTTTGAGAACGGTGCAGGACTGCGCAGTGTTTTATCTTGGGTAGGTGGAGCTCTAGTGGTAGA
Source organism: Orycteropus afer afer (assembly GCF_000298275.1). NCBI lineage: Eukaryota > Metazoa > Chordata > Mammalia > Tubulidentata > Orycteropodidae > Orycteropus > Orycteropus afer. The sequence goes on along the minus strand of NW_006921745.1, from coordinate 1,929,817 downwards.
GTGCCTAAGGCACTTGACTGCTAACCAGAAGGTTGGCGGTTCAAGCCCACAGGCCACTCCTCAGAAGGAAGACTGGGAAATCTACTTCTGTAGTGAAACTGCCTCAGACACCCAAGGAAGGGTTGCTATCAGTCGGAGACAACTTGACAGCACATAAAAACAACAACGAGTCAATTGACTCTATGGCACCTAACAACAACAACAACATAAATGGGTTCTAGCAAAAAAGAAGACCAATCCAGACAACTTCTCTTTCTTCCTGTCTTTCATTGGCAATTCAAAGTGCTGAGCATCTAGGAGCTATGCAAAAAAAAAAAAAAAAAAAAAAAAAAAAAAATGACATATCTGATTAGAAAATAAAAGGAGTTCTGGTGACACAGTGCCTAAGGAATTGATTGTTAGACAGAAGTTTGGTGGTTCAAACCCACCAGCCACTCTGCAGTAGGAAGACAGAGGAATTTCACTTCTGTAACAATTTACCACCTCGGAAACCCAATGGGAGTCACTATGAATCAAAATCAACCTATTAGAAAATAGGTCAAAATTATGACTGACCTTGAGTCAACATTTATTATACCAGATGCATGAGTGGATTATTAAAAAGTAGAGTGGGGAGACAGTTGCTTTTACAGGTAATTTCTCACATGAGGGTTTAGGATGTGTTGGAGCAAATAAGACCACTTCCTACAAACAAATTATATTTGCCAATCTTAGAGATCAGCGATAGAAAGTAGAAGAAAATAATAATAATAGAGTTTAAGAGTTTCTTAGTGAACGTTTTGGAGTCAGGAAAATACACAAATATTTTTCTACTGGTCTCCATCAGGTTGGTACAGATGATACATGTAATTTTATGATCTATCTTTATTAGGTTTCCCTTTCTCCTGCCTGGTTAATAATATGTGGATGAATATGGAAGTTCATGAGGGGATTTGTGTATTTGTCATTGCTAACACCTTTGCATGTACCTTCTAACTGGCCCTAAGAGAAGATAGAAAGGGCCCTGGGTCAGAGATCTCTTGTCATTTCCACTTTTTTAAAGGTCTTCACATCTCTGTGCCTAACCAGGGCCTGGTACATAATAGGCCTGCAACAAACATTGATTGATTGAAGCACTTGGTCAATCATCTGTCAAGTGAATGTATCAGAGCAGATGGACTTCATTTCAGATCTTACATGTGATTCTTGAGAAACAGGCCCTGAGATAAGGGTTTGTGTGCAAGTAACTTGTTAAGCCACCACCTGTCTGTTAGTTTGTTGTACTGTGGTGGCTTGCATATTGCTATGATATTATTGGAAGCTATAACACATGCATTTCAAATACCAGCAGGATAACCTGTGGTGGGCAGGTTTCAGTGGAGCCTCTAGACTAAGACAGATTAGTAATAAAGTCCTCGTGATCTACTTGCAAAAATAAAGCAATGAAAATCCTATGGATCACAACAGAATATTGTCTGATATAGTGTTGGAAGATGAGTCCCCTAGGTTGGCAGGCACTGAAAATACACAGTGGTTACAACAATGGGCTCAAGTACACTAGTGGTCATGAAGATGTTATGTTGTTGTTGTGTTGTTGTTATGTGCCGTCGAGTCGGCCCCGACTCATAGCGACCCCTCCTTGGGTTTCCGAGGCAGTATCACTACGGAAGCAGGATTGCCCAACCTTCCTTCCAAAGAGTGGCTGGTGGGTTTGAACCGCCAGCCTTCTGGTTAGCAGTCAAGTGCTTTTAGCCACTATGCTACCAGAGCTCCCGAAGATGTTATAGGACTGGATAACATTTTATCCATTTGTACATAAGACTGTCATGGGTCAGAGCCAAGGTGATGGCAACCAACAAATATAACAACAATTTGTTAATTGGGAGAAATGGGTAAAGGAATAAGGAAATCAGGGCAGGAAAGAGGAAGAAGTCTAGCAAGGGATTGATTTTAGGTGAGGTCCAGCTTCTGCTTGCTCTCACAAGACGACTCTGGAATGTCAATTACAACTCAGAGTTTGTACCTACTGGAGGGAAGGAAAATTTATATTTCAGTAGCAATTAGTTGTTGGCTAAAGCCCACCCTAGGGGAATGTAAGCTCCCCAGCAATTCCAGCTCCCTGACCAAAGTGGACAAGGTGGTGCAGTGTTTAAGTACTCAGCTGCTAGCTGAAAGTTCAACTGTTCAAACCCACCACAGGAGAAAGATGTGACAGTTTGTTTGCGTAAAGATTTAAAGCCTTGAAAATCCTATGGGCAGTTCTCCTCTGTCTTATAGGGTTGCTACAAGTCATAATAGACTCGACAGCAATGATTTTTTGTTTGTTTGTTTGCTTGGGGCAGAGTGAGTACAGTGACTCCAGTAGCTCAAAAGTGGCCCCAGAAGACAGTTACAGATACTGGCTATCAAAACTAAAAACACAGAGCTAAACAAGAAGCACAGAAATAGTAAAAGGTATCTGAGAAGATCTAGGTGCAGCCCAACAGTGTCCACTACAATTTCTTCCAGCTTTCCAGTTGTAGAAATATTGCTAAAAATATGTAATGTACCCAGATTTGTATGTTCTACAATTCACATTTTGAATACTTGAGATACATTTATCTTTAATAAATATGGCATTGCTCCCAGGAAATAGATTTTTCCAGTGGTAAATCTGGTTTTAAATGACCATGGTATATATAATTCCTGCATTAAAAAAAAAAAAAAAAATCCATTTGGTTGTTGCTAGGGATATTTTGGAATCTAGTATACTTGTAGAATTGGACTAGAAAAATTCAGTTGACCACATACTATATCCAAATATCTTCCTGATCAGTTATGGTATTAATTTGGTTTAATATTGATGTTTTGGACATTATTCATGGCATGGTTAAAAGACCATAAAAATGAAACTTGAAGCATATGTTCTTGGCCTCATTTCTGAACAAATAACCTCAACAATTAAAGCAAAACTTACTTAAAATAAAATTCAGAAACTGAAGAGACTTACAGCCACATGATCCTGGAACCACTGAGAACAGAACAGTCCCTCAGAAGATTAAGACATTTCACTTATGAGGCTTCAAGTTAAATTGGTTTCCATTGAGGGCAAGTCAAAAAGGCACTTGAAAGCAATTCAAAGTGTTGGTTTTGGATCATTTTAATGCTAAAACACATATTTAAGTCATTTACAAAAGATAAACTAACAATTTTTTGACCAAGGGCCTGCCAACTATGATGGTAAAAGAGCAGCAATAAGAAACCATGGATTGTTTGCCAATCATGGGAAAAGGAAGGGCTGTTTATACACAGGGAGACAGTTCAGGGGGCATGGGTGCATGGAGGGATAGACACAGGGAAGTGGTGACTGTTGGGAGGAAGTAGGAGGGGAGCTGTTGCATTGTGGTGAATTACGGTCAACGTCACGAGACAAAGTGTATGTGAACTGCTGTATGGAAGGTGAATTTGCTCTGTAAATTTTCACCCAAATCACAATTAAAAAAAAAAGAAAAAGAAAAACCATGCATTGTTTGGGATGTAATTTGAAACTGTTCTTTGGACCAACAAAAGTTGTGAGCCCCCATGTTCCATTGTAGGACAAGCTTATTTCTGTAGGCTGATGGGGCTTCTGTGTATCAAAACTCCTCTTAGAGTTGTTTATCTTTGCTTAGAGGACTGACTGGCAGGTTACTAAGATAACACATGGCCAAGATAGGAACAAGTAAAACAAAGATTCAACTTACCTAGAAACTCCAATGACTGATGATTAAATATACCCATGTGTACTTCAAATCATAATGAGGATGTTGATGATGAGGAGGATACTTTGCCAAGCTTCCCTGGGGCCTTTGCACCTGCTGTTCTTCTGCCCAGATCTTGTTCCTTAAGATCTTGGAATAGCTGGCTTCTTTCTTTATTTAGATCTAACTCAAATATCCACCTCCTCTATCAGGGCTTCTCTGGCCTGATCTCATGTCATTTCCCCTGATATACACACATGCTCTATGATATCATTCTGCTTTATTTTCTTTGTAACACTCTCACCAACAAAAATAATCTTGTCCACTTGTGTATTTACTTACTCACTATGAGTCTCCTCTAGGCCCACTACTCTCATTTATGAAGCCCCCTAGCTCACAGCTCAATCCCTTACTTTTCCCATTTCTGAGTCCATCCTGTACCACACGGGGCCCTTGTAAACTCATGTGAACAACTCAGCTTGCCTGTCCTAGCTCCATCCAACATACCACCACACTAATGAAGTCAAAGGTATGGCACAGAAGAAAGAGAACTGAAGGCAATTTATTTTGAAATTCATGTAAAAAATTGATAGGTTTATGGCTGGAGAGAGAAATAGGTAGGTGAATAGATATGTGATAAAACAAGTGTGTTGTTGCTGTTCATTGCCATCAAATTGGCTCTGACTCATATTGACCTTATGTATAACAGAATGAAACCTTGCCCAGTACTGTGCCATCTTCATCACTGTTGGTATGTTTGAGTTCATTGTTGTGGCTATTATGCCTATCCATGTCACTGAATGTTTCTTTCATTTTCACTGACCCTCTCTTTACCAAATATGTTAGTTGCAAATGGTAGAATCTAGGTGCTAGATTTATGACACTTGCTTTCTTCCTCCAAAGTTTCTGTGTGTTTGTACATTTTCATCATACATAGTTGGAAGGAACATAAAAATAGAAGTGGCTTGTAAGGCAGGTGATCTTTGATTGAGTCTTAACTCTGCTACTCACTAGCCATGTAACCTTGAAAAAACCCCAATACTGTGAGCATCAGTTAATTTATATTTAAAAATGATTTGGATTATGTGGTTGTTGTTGTTGTTATGTGCCATCGAGTCGGCCCCGACTCATAGTGACCCCTCCTTGGGTTTCCGAGGCAGTATCACTACGGAAGTAGGATTGCCCAACCTTCCTTCCGAGAAGTGGCTGGTGGGTTTGAACCGCCAGCCTTCTGGTTAGCAGTCAAGTGTTTTAGCCACTATGCTACCAGAGCTCCCGGATTTTGTGGTAGTGAATTATAAAGTCTAAAATTTCATGTGATGTCTTGACAACTTTAAGCCTCACAGGGCCCTAATGATCTAACCATGAGTTCTTCTACTCTTGCTTGATTTGCTCCCCATCCAGTGACAAAGACTCTCCACCTGACTAGTTCTCCTATGAGGCAGACCAGTTGCACAACAATTGATTTTCAACCTACATGTTTCATCTTCTTGCCAGCCCATTAAATTATTCAGATAAGCCAATCATATCTTCCGATAAGAACAAGGGGTTTCATCATTCTCTTACCTCTATGAAACCTGCCTCTCATAGACCTTGCTGGTTTACCCTGCTCCTGAATGCAACTCTTGCGTGGTCCTTCATGGTATATAGTGTTCTCTTTCACTGGCCTATGAGTATATGTGAGTAATAAAATACTGCCAATCTCACCTGTCTAGAGTCAGATGTCATGTTTTTGGTCATCCCCAGATAGAGGATATCTTCTATCACTAACAGGACAAAGCAGAGGTGACTAAAATTATTATTCCTGATTCTTTTGGTTGGAAATGACTGAAAACCAACTCAAACTAGTATAAGGAGAAAGAGAAGAGGAAGATTCACTGATTGATTGACTGTCTAACATAACTGGAAAGGACGGCACTTCAAAATAGATCATTTGAAGTATCTCTTACTTTCATGGCTCTCCTTTGTTGGCCTCTGGTTTTCCAACTTTAGATAGACTTTGTCCATGAAACGGGGGAAGGGAATGACATTATCTCTTTCAATTTAATAATCTAGCATGTGAATGAGAATTATCCCTCCAAAAATTCATATATAAGATTCTCCAGAAGAATTAGGATTTGCCTAGCATGAGTCTTGAGCCCATCCTTACAGCAACAAGGGTGGTACAGTGAGTATTAAGCCTGAATCATATGCTCATGTCTGGGCTAGGTTGCCAGGACACTGTGGCTGCAAGACCCAGCAGAGCCACATAAAGGGGTGTGTGCGGTTTCCATTGTCTAAATGACTGTTGTTACTAAAGAAAAGGGAAGAGGATGCTGAAGAGAAAAAAAGAAAAAAGATGCCTCCTGTTGCCTGAGTTGTTTACTGTATTCTT
>NW_006921745.1:1912234-1919310 GCF_000298275.1 Orycteropus afer afer | reverse complement strand
AAAAAAAAAAAAATTCAACCAGGCACAGGGAAAAGATAAAATGCTGAAAACTAGGACCTGGTAGGGGAAGATAAAGAATAATAATAAAAAGGAAAAAAGTATTAATAATATTAGTTGTTTTAAAACAGACAAATACAAGCAAACTAATCACCAGAAAAAAGAAAGCAAATAAATAAATAAATAAAATAAAAGAGAAAAGAAAAAAAAAAATCGGTGAAGGACAGGTCAGGGCACCCAGGCTCTGTCTGAGAACACAGACTGTGATGGAGTCCCTGTGGGTCCAGAAGGTAGGTGGGAGTGGATGATGGCCGCACCTCCATTCACCAAGACTAACAAGAGGAATGTCGTACCTTGTTAGTCTTGCAGGTCCCAAGCGTCCTTGGGGTTACTGCAATGCAGAACGTGTTCTTAAGCCCCAGGAATCTGCTAGAGCACTGTCTCTTTAAATATCCAAAATAGTCAAGCCGCTTTTTAAACTTTCAAAATGGTGGCACCCTCCGGACTGGCAAAAGTCCACAGCTCAACCCACCTTTCTCTTCACCTTCTCTGTTTGTTCCCCAGCCACCCGTACACAGTCCTCTGTGCAGTTCCTGGCTAGCAGGGTGATTTTTAGGTTAATTCTTAAGTCCTACCACCACTCAGGATTCTCCAAGCTGTCTGTGCATCAGGATCGCTCAGGATCGCTACCAGACTGCAGCTCCGTCTGTCTCCTTTTTTGGTATTTTCAAGCAAATTCTTCTGCTAGTTGGGGTTTAGTCCACTTGTACATCCTTCCCTTCAAGGCTCAGGGGTCCAGGGTTATCTTCTGTGTCTGTGTTAATTGGTTTCCCTTTTCCTTGTTGAAGAGGGTCTGTGCAGTCTTTCTGCCTAGTCCACCATCTTGCCGGATCTGTTTTTACTGTATTCTTGAGTGCTAACATTACTAAGTGCTGATCAGATTGTTATTGACATAATATATGCTCAGAAAATATTTGGTGAAAAAAGGAATATGTATAAAAACATCATGAAATGACAAAGTATTTGAAATGTTAATGATGCAAAAGCTCTTTAATCAAGTGGTCAAACTCTTTAATTTTACAGATAAAGGAAGATGAAGCCCAAAGAGGTGATGATAGGAATATCATCATGAGGACATGAGGTAACATCTGGAACTCAGTATATCCTGATCTTACCACACTGCCTCTCATCTCTCTTTAAAATATAGGTGTGTGTTGCTTAACATCCATGACACATTCTGTGAAATAAGATGTTATTTGATTTGGATGTTTTGTGAACACCATATGTTCTGGTTACCTCGTGCTGCTCTGACAGGAATACACCACAAATGGGATAGCCTTAACAAACAGGAGTTTATTCTTACAATTTGGAGGCTTTACATCCACGTTCAAAGTGCCAGGCTCTAGGGGCTGGGTGAAAGCTCTTCAACCTTGGGGTTCCAGCTCTGCCTCCTGCTCCCAGCCCACTGGAGCTAGAGGTGTTTCTTCACTCAGACAGCTGCTGGCTGCTGAGGCTGAGAAGCACCAAGGTTGACAAGTAAAAAGGCACAGTCCCAATGTTACCAAACCACATAGCAGGACCTTTAACTTAAGTCCATTGTAAGTCCAAAGGTAGGCAGAGCCTAGCAGGCTGCTGAGCAATGACATGGCTACCTGCAGGGTCCAAGCATGCCAAAGGCTAGAGACCATGCCCAAAGGCTTCTCCTTATATACAGGAAGCAGACCACATACACAAAGGCTGCTTGTGGTACATCCCACCATGGAGTTGATTACCAGTCTCCTCATGGGGATTAACCACTACCAGCTGCCCAGCCACTCAACCAAGCCCAGCCAAGTTGACACACAAACATAACCACCACACCATATTAAAACCTTATGGGAATACAAACACAAAAATGTCACAATGTCTCAGAGACAACAGAGCATCACAGACCACACAAAGAAGCGAGATAAAGCAGGAGAAACAAAGGACCAAGATACAGACACAGAACACATTCCTGAGGAAGAAGCAGCATTGGAACTCCCAGATAAGGAATTCAAAAGAATTATATTTTGGTACTTTCAATGGATTGAGAGACAGATAAAGGAAAACACTGACAAAATTGAGGAGAAGACAGAGAAAACCCAAGAAAAATTTTGAAAGACAATAAAAGAGAAAAAAAAAAAGAAATAAATGAAAAATTGGAAATGATATAAAATCTACAGACAGAAATCCAGAAGATTAACACTAAATTTTCAGGAATAGATAACATACAGAATGGACAAAGGAGTAGAACTGAATTGACAGAAGACAGAATTAGTAAGATTGAAGACAAATACCTCAATACTTCTTTGGAAAGGGATCAACCAGAAAAAAGATCAAAACAAAATGAAGAAAGCCTAAGTTTCATGTGGGATACCATCAGAAGGAATAACCTACGTGTCATCAGAATTCCAGAACAGGAAGAGACAAATAAAACCACAGAGAAGATTGTCAAAGATTTGTTGGAAGAGAATTTCCCTGGTATAAAGAAAGACAAGAATATATCCATTCAAGAAGTCCAATGAACCCCAAACAGGATAGACCCCAAAAGAAAATCACCAAGACATATCATCATCAAACGCACCAAAACCGAAGACAAAGAAAGAATCCTGAGCAACATGGGGAAAAAAAAGTTACCTACAAGGTGCAACCCATAACACTAAGCTCAGATTTCTTGGCATAACATGCAGGCAAGAAGACAATAGGATGGTATAGATGAAACCCTGAAAGAAAAAAATTTTCAACCAAGAATTATATACCCAGCAAAATTGTCCCTCAAATATGATGGTAAAATTAGGACATTTCCAGATAAGCAAAAATTAAGGGAATTTGTTAAAACCAGACGAATCTTACAAGAAATGCTAAAGGGAGTTGTTCTGTTTACCTAGTGCTGCTCTGACAAGAATATACCAAAAATGGGATGCCTGAACAAACAGGAGTTTAGTCTCTTAGTTTGGAGGTTTTAAGTCTGAGTTCAAAGTGCCAGGCTCTAGGGGCTGGGTGAAAGCCCCTCAACCTTGGGCTTCAGCTCTGCCTCCTGTTCCTGGCCCACTGGAACTAGAAGCTTTTCTTTACTCAGGCAGCTCCTGGCTGCTGAGACTGACAAGCCCAAGGTTGACTAGTAAAAAGTCACAGTCCTGATATTAGCAAACCACATGGCAGACCATTAATTCAAGTCCATTGAAAGTCCCAAGGTTGGCAAATAAGACATGTAGAATTGTTCAGAATGCTGAACAATGACACGGCCACATTCAGGGTTCAAGCATGTCATAAGCTGGAGACCATTCAGCAAGGCTTCTCCTTATATACAGGAAGCAGATCACATCCCTAGGGCAGCTATTCAGCTGCTCACAGTAGATTCCACCATGGAGTTGATTACCAGTCTCATTATGGGCAGTACTACATCCAGCTGCCCAACCACTCAACCAGGCCCAAAGTTGACATGCAAACTTAACCACCACAGGACTGTTTTGGACATAGAATCAACAATAGCAAACAAAAACCAACTATTAACACACTTGTTGACATAACCCAGAAACCTACACAGTTATGGAAGTATCCAAAGTAATTAAGCATACAAGATGGTAAACAGGGAACCAGAGACATCAATTGGCAAGTGAGGACAACTACAAACAAAAAGAAGGAACAAACTGTGTACTTACAGAGCTTCTAAGTGGTTGGGAAGTCAAGACAACTGCAAGATAAACAGACTGCTCTAAACTTGGGAAGAAAATTATAAATCACAGGGTAACTTCAAAGAAAAATGATAAACCTTCACATCAAAATAAAAAAGAGGACCAGCACAAATATTTAGCAAATACTAAAACAATAGCAATGAAGGGAGATAACAAGATCCATAAACAAAATGAGCTCAGCACAGGAAATTATATGGAACAAAGAAATCAGTAACACCATGAAAAAGCACACTACAAAATGATAGCAACAAACTCATTCTTGTCAATAATTACAATGAATGTCAATGGACTGAATGCACCTCTCAAGTGATGGAGAGTTGCAGACTGGAAAAGAAAACATAACTCACCAATATGCTGTGTACAATTGTGGTAGTTAAGTTTATGTGTCAACTTGGCTGGGATTGGTTGAGTGGCTGGGCAGCTGGATGTAGTATTGCCCATGACGAGACTGATAATCAACTCCATGATGGAATCTACTGTGAGCAGCTGAGCAGCTGCTTTAGGGATGTGGTCTGCTTCCTGTATATAAGGAGAAGCCTTGAGGAACATTCTCTAGCTTATGGCACACTTGAACTCTGCATATAGCTGTGTCACTGTTCAGCAGCCTGCCATGCTGTGCCAATCTTGGGACTTTTAATGAACTTGAATTAATGGCCTGCCATGTGTTTGGTAATATCAGGACTATGCCATTTTATTTGTCAACCTTGGGCTTGTTAGCCTCAGCAGTCAGTAGCTGCCTGAGTGAAGAAAAGCCTCTAGCTTCAGTGGGCCAGAAGCACAAGGCAGAGCTGAAGCCCAAGGTTGATGGGCTTTCACCCAGCCCCTAGAGCCTGGCACTTTGAACTCAGACTTAAAGCCTCCAAACTGTAAGAGCATAAACTTCTGTTTTTTCAGCCATCCCATTTGTGGTATGTTCTTGTCAGAGCAACACTAGGTAACCAAAACAACAAGAGACACATCTTAGAGAGAAAGACATAAATAGACTGAAAATCAAAGGTTGGAAAAAGATATATGAAGCAAATGGAAACCAAGAAAGAGCAGGAGTGGCAATGTTAATTTATGATAAAATTGACTTTAAAACAAAAACCACCATAAAAGATAAGGAAGGATATTATATAATGGTTAAAGGATTCATTGAACAAGAAGACATAACAATAATAAATATCTATGTACCCAATAAAAGAGCCCCAAAATACATAAACCAGACCCTAATAGAACTGAAAAGAGAAATAGATGACAACACAGTTATACTGGAGACTTTAATACAACACTTTCAATCACAGATAGAACAACTGGAAAGAAACTAAAAAAAAAACACAGAAGAACTGAACAATACAATCCACCAACTTGTCCTTATAGACATCTACAGAGCATTTTACCCAACAACAGTACGATATACATTCTTTTCTAGTGCACATAGAACATTCTCTAGGATAGACCATATGTTAGGCTACAAAATAAGCCTCAATAAATTTTAAAACACTGAAATACTGTAAAGCATCTTCTCGGATCACAATGCTATAAAACTAGAAATCAACAATAGGAAGATGAACAGAAAAAGAGCAACCACATGGAAACTGAATAACACCTTCCTTGAAAATGACTGGGTGATAGAAAAAATGAAATTTAAAAATTCCTTGAATCAAATGAGCATGAAAACACAACATACCAAAATCTTTGGGACACAGCAAAAGCAGTGATCACAGGCCAATTTATAGCTATAAATGGATACATCAGAAAAGAAGAAAGAGTCGAAATCAGCACCTTAACCCAGTATCTCCAACAATTAGGAAAAGAGCAGCAAAGAAAAGAGCCTACAGTCACCAGAAGAAAGGAAATAATAAAGATTTGAGAAAAGATAAACGAAAGAGAAAATAAAAAGACAATAGAAAAAATCAACATGACTAGAAGCTGGTTCTTCCAAAAGATTAATAAAATTGAGAAACCACTGGTGAATTTAACAAAGGAAAAGAGAGAGAGAATACAAATAACACAAATAAGAAATGAATTGGGTAACACCACAACAGAACTAAAAGAAATTAAAAGGATAATATCAGGATACTATGAAGAACTAGACTCCAACAGATTTGAAAATCTAGAAAAAGTGGACCGATTTCTAGAAACATACTACTTACCTACACTAACAGAGGCTGAGGTGGAAAATTTAAATCAGCTCCATTAACAAAAGAAGAAATTGAACAGATCATAAAAAAATTACAAAAAAAGGCCTTGGCCAAGATGGGTTACACTGGCAAATTCTACCAAACATTGAGAGAAGAACTCTACCAATCCTACTCAAACTATTTGAGGACACAGAAAAGGATGGAATCCTCCCAAATTCATTTTATGAACCAAGCATAACTTTGATACTGAAACCAGGCAAAGACATCACTAAAAATGAAAACTACAGATCAATATCCTCCATGAATCACTGCCATTGAGTTGATCCTGACTCATAGTGATCCTTCCTTGGGTTTCTGAAGCGGTATGTCTACGTAAGTAGATTGCCCAATGTTCCTTCTGAGGAGTGGCTTGTGGATTTGAACCATCAGCCTTCTGGTTAGCAGTCAAATGCCTTAGGCACTATGCCACCAGAGCTCCCTCATGAACATAGATGCAAAAATCTTCAACAAAATACTAGCCAATAGACTCCAATAACATATATTTTTTTTTAATAATACATTATGACCAAGTGGGGTTCATACCAGGTATATAAGAGATGGTTCAACATTAGAAAAACAATCAGTGTTATCCATCACACAAATAAAGGAAAAGAACCACATGATCATAATAATCAGTGCAGAAAAGGCATTTGCTAAAATTCAACACCCATTCCTGATAAAAACTCTCAGCAAAATAGGAATAGAAGGAAAAATCCTCAACGTAATAAAGGGTATATATGCAAAACCAACAGCCAACATTATTCTCAATGGAGAGAGACTGAAATCATTCCTCTTATGAAAAGGAATCAGACAAGGATGCTATGATAGTTGGAGCTGCGTGTCAGCTTGGCTGGACTACAATTCTGTGTGGGTTAAGCTGTTGTGATGTGGTTATTCCCATGATGGGATCAGATGATTATGTTTTGAGCAGCTAATCTGTTGAAAGGGAGTTTCATTAGGGGTGTGGCCTGCTTCCAGTATATCTATGGGCATCCTGGGAAAAGAGACATTCCTCTGAGGATCGGAAATCTGTTGTGCTGCCTACAATTGTCTGTGAGCAAACAGTCCACCATTCAGCCTGGAGATCTTAGATTCATCATTCGTTGGAGTCAACAGCTAGTACACTGCCTGCCAACTTTGAGCTCCTTAGCCCCTGCAATTGCAAGAGTTGAGAAAAGCCTCCAGCTTGATGTTTGATCCA
>NW_006921745.1:1898628-1899479 GCF_000298275.1 Orycteropus afer afer | reverse complement strand
CATGTGAATGCCCACCAAAAGATGACCTTGGCAGAGAAGGACTTTAACAATCAGGTGGATAGGATGACATGTTCAGTGGAAACCAGCTATCCTTTTTCCCCAGCTACTCCTGTCATTGGTCAATGGGCTCATGAACAAAGTGACCATGGTGGCAGGGATGGAGGTTATGCATGAGCTCAGCAACATGGACTTCTGCTTACCAAGGCTGATTTGGCTACCACCACTGCTGAGTGCCCAATCTGCCAGCAGCAGAGACCAACACTGAGTCTGCAATATGGAACAATTCCTTGGGGTGAACAGCCAACAACATGGTGGCAGGTTGATTACATTGGACCACTTCCATCATGCAAAGGACAGCGTTTTGTTCTTAGTGGAATACTTATTCTGGATATGGATTCACCTTACCTGAATGCAATGCTTCTGCCAAAACTACTATCCATGGACTTACAGAATGCCTTATCCACCATCATGCTATCCCACACAGCATTGCTTTGGATCAAGGGACTCACTTCACAGCAAATGAAGCATGGCAATGGGCTTATGCTCATGGAATTAACTGGTCTTACCATGTTCCCCATCATCCTGAAGCAGCTGGCTTGATAGAATGATGGAATGACCTCCTGAAAACACAATTTTGGCTCCAGTTAGGTGGCAATACCTTATAGGGTTGGAGCAATGTTCTCCAGGAGGCTGTATATGCTCTAAACCAGCCTCCAACATATGGTTCTGTTTCTCCAATAGTCAGGATTCACGGGGCCAGGAACCAAGGGGTGGAAACAGGAGTGGTACCATCACTATTACCCCTAGTGACCCACTCAAAAAATTTTTGCTTCCTGTCCCTGCTACCCTAT
>NW_006921745.1:1883007-1898309 GCF_000298275.1 Orycteropus afer afer | reverse complement strand
GACCAGCTGAGGTGCTTGCTGAGGGCAAGGGAAATACAGAATGGGTGGTGGCAGAAGGTAGTTCTGAATATCAGCTATGACCACATGACCAGCTGCAGAAACGAGGACTGTAATTGTTATATTTCTTCATTCTTTATGAGCATCAAATATTTTTGTTTCCTCCTGTTATGATCTGTGAAATGTAAATAAGTTAATGCATTTTGGTTGTACGTGTGTTAGAGTATCATGTTAGGCCAAATATGACTTTATAATTGTCCTTATTTAGAGATTATATATGGTTAAGTAACCCACCAGCCACTCCTCAGAAGGAAGGTTGGGCAATCTTCTTCCATAGTGATACTGCCTCGGAAACCCAAGGAGGGGTCGCTATGAGTCAGGTCCGACTTGATGGCACATAACAACAGCAACATATGGTTAAGAAGATGTGTACAACTGCTAGGTTGACAAGGGGTGGACTGTAATCGTTGGAGCTGTGTGTCAACTTGGCTGGACCACAATTCTGTGTGGTTTAAGCTGTTGTGATGTGGTTATTCCCATGATGGGATCAGATGATTATGTTTTGAGCAGCCAATCTGTTGAAAGGGAGTTTCACTAGGGGTGTGGCCTGCTTCCAGTATATCTGTGAACATCCTGGGAGAGGAGACATTCTTCTGTGGATTGGGATTCTGTTGTGCTGCCTACAACTGTCCATGAGTGAACAATCCACTATTCGGCTTGGAGATTTTGGATTCATCATTTGTTGGAGTCAACAGCTAGTACACTGCCTGCCAACCTTGAGCTCCTTAGCCGCTGCAGCTGTAAGAGTCGAGAAAAGCCTCCAGCATGACGTTTGATCCAAAAACTTTGGACTTGTCAGCTTCTATAAGTGTGCAAGCCATTATCCTAAGATAAATTTGTCTCTCTCTCTCTATATATATATAAGCTTTACTGGTTTTGTTTCTCTAGAGAACTCAGTATAACACAGATACCCTTCCACAGCACATCTCCTTAACATTGTACTGGAAGTCCTAGCCAGAGTAATAAGGCAAGTAAAGGAAATCAAAGGCATCCAAAATGGTAAACCAAAAACATTAAACTTACTACTGTAGAGTTGATTCGATTCATAGTGACAACCCCCCCTTGGGTTTCTGAGGCAGTATCTATAAGGAAGTAGATTGCCCAGTCTTCCTTCTGAGGAGTGTCTGGTGGGTTTGAACTGCCAGGCTTCTGTAACCAGAAAGCATAGTCAAATGCCTTAGGGACTGGAAACAAAACTATCCTATTTGCTGATGATATGCTGCTACATATAGAAAACCCAAGAGATTCAGCAAAAATAAACTACTGGAACTAATCAAGAGATTTAGCATAGTGGCAGGATATAAGATCAAGATACAAAAATCAGCTGGACTCCTCAACACCAGCAAAGAGATTGCTGAAAAGTAAATAAGGAAATAAATACCATTTACAATAATTACCGAAAAAATAAAATACTTGGGACTAAATCTCACTAGGAACGCAAAAGACCTGTACAAATGAAACAAGATCCATACTTCACATCATACAGAAGATCTAACTCCAGATGAATCAAAGACTTAAATGCAAAAACTAAAACTCTAAAGTTCCTCAAGGAAAAACTAGGGGAAAATTTAGGGGCCCTAATTTATGGCATAAATAGACTGTCAAGCATAATCCAAAATGCACAGACAGCAGAAGAGAAACTAGACGAATAGGACCTTCTAAAAATCAAATTTTTATGTGCTTCCAAAGACTTCTCCAAAAGAGTCAAAAGAGAACCTACAGATTGGGAAAAAATATTTGACATCAACATATTTGAAAAGGGACTTATCTCTAGAATTTATAGAAAATTCCAACATCTTAACAACAAAGAGACAAACAATCCAATTCAAAAATGGTCAGAAGACATAAATAGACACTTCACTAAACAGGATATTCAGGTGGCCAGCAAATACATGAAGAAATGCTCACAATCATTAGCCATTGGAGAGATGAAAATCCAAACAATAATGAGACACCATCTCACCCTAGCCCTAATGGCAAAGTTCAACAGGACAGAAAATAAAAATGCTGGTGAGGATACGCAGAGATTGGGACCTTCACACACTGCTGGTGGGACTGTAAAATGATATAACCCCTGTGGAAAGCAATATGGTGATTCCTTAAAAAGGTGGAATTAGAAATACCATTGAGCCAGCAATCCCATTACTAGGTATATATCCTAAAGAAGTGAGAGCCAGGACAAGAACAGATATATGCACACCCATGTTCATCACAGCACTATTTACAATAGCAAAAAGATGAAAACAACCTAGGTGCCCATCAACAGAAGAATGGATAACCAAACTATGGTATATACCCACAATGGAATTCTGTGCAACATTAAAGAATAATGTAGAATCTACAAAACACTGCTTAACATGGATGAAGTTGGAGGACTTTTATGTTGAGTTAAGTGAGTCACAGAAGGACAAATATAGTATTAGTTCATTATTGTAAAAAGTCAAGGAAACGTTTATATATGGAAAGAAACTTTCTTTTTTGGTTAACAGGGATGCTACTGGATGGCAGTGAGTTTGCTTTTTTTTTAGGGGTGGGTGGGGTGGGGAGGAAACTCTGCAAAAAATGCATTAACACATGTCACTTTAGTTTTGTGTATTTCATTGCACATAAATTATATTTCAATAAAATATATTAAAAAAACAAAACAAAACATATGGGAGCCCACTTTGTCCTCATCACTGCTGCAGCTGCCATTGCTGTTGCTGCTGGAGCTGGTGGCAGAGGCTGGAGCTATGGACACTGGCAACAGGGCCAGCAGAGGGCAGCAGGTGGGAGCAGAGCAAGAGGAAGTGAGTGAGGAGGGAGTGGAATTGCCAAGCCCTCCCTGTTGTTCTTCCTGCCTGAGAAACAGGAAAAGCCTGGGCCCCACAACCCCCATCACTGCTGCCTGCTTGCCAGACAAAGCTTGAGAGTCACACCCAGAGCCAAGTTCTCTGCCTCGTCTGCCTGTACCCCACCTGTGGTCCAGTGCTACAAGAGTCTGGGTTTGGGGTCTTTAAAACCATTAGGGGAAAATTATAAACAAAAAGAGAGTAATTTTTCCTTAAAAAACAAAAACAATCTTATGGGACCACAGATATGTATGCAGTTGAACATTGTCCGAAGGGACATTATGGGATGTGTACCTGTACCTTATTTCAACAGGGGCCTATAATTTTCAATAGATTAACCATGAACTAATACTAACCCATGCATCCTGATAGCAAAGAAAATAGAAGCTACAAGTTTAAAGTAAAAAAAAAAAAACCCAAACCCAATGCCATTGAGTTGATTCAACTCATAGTGACCCACACTGGGTTTCCAAGGCTATAAATCTTCACAGAGGTAGACTGCCTCACCTTCCTCCCACAGAGGAGCTGGTAGGTTTGAACCACTGACCTTCTGGTCAGCAGCCAAATGCCTTAACCACTGCGCCACCAATGCTCCTTAGAAATGGAAAAGAAGGGGGAAAAAAAATCTACCTTGTTCAATTGTTATTCTAATGAGTTAAGCCTTGGATCCAACACCAGCAGTTCTCCTAACAGAAAAGAAGACAAATCAGTTGGCTGGTTCTACAGTCAGCTTGTGGATAAAAGTGTGTTTACACAGCTGGATGTGTCCAGAAGGAGCCAGGCTGAAAACTGTTGGTGAGCAAGTTGATGGCAGGGGACAGCTGGGAACATCTGTTTCCCATTAGAGACTTGAGCTACAAATGGTGCTGTCCTCTGACCTCGGGCCCAGCTTCCTTGGGGGCCTGGGTGTATTCCCAGGTCTCAAGGTGCTGACAGCCAATTCACTTGCTAACACATCCTGAGTACCAATGGGTTAGAACAGCTCTAGTTTGGGAACTGGAAGTAAAGCTGGAATTCAGATTGGGTAGATGAAGTTATTTATGTTCAGTTCCTAAAGCACACTTAAATTCTGAAATGAAATCTGTTAGAAAGCACAAAGTATTCATCTTCTTCCCTTCTTTCTTCCTTTCCTTCCTCTCTTCCTCCTCCCTCCCTTCCTTCTTTCCTTGTTTTCCTTCCCTCTTTCCCTTTTTCCTCCCTTCCTTTTTCCTTTCTTTTCTTCTTCCTTCCTTTTAGCTGACAAAAATACTGGAAGAGAATGCTACTCACGATTTTTGTAAAAAACCAGGCAGAATCATCCTAATAATAAAAACCTCATTGCCATCAAGTCAATTCTGACACACAGTAACCCCCCATTGGGCTTCCAAGTATATAAATCATTATGGAAGCAGATCTCCTTATCTTTCTTCCATGGAATGCTTGTGGGTTTGAACCATTGACCTTTTGGTTAGCAGCCAAATCCCTTAACCACTATACCATCAAAACTCTTCAGACAGAATAATCACTGTCATCGAGTCAGTTCCAACTCATAGTGACCCCCATTGTGTTTCTGAGGTGGTAAATTTTTACAGAAGTAGATTGCATCATACTGCTAATTCCTGTACAGCAATTAGTCATATTGGCTACCATCTTAAAAACTTGAGTCTTTATTGCAAAATACTCAAACTAAAACCCAATTCATAGTGACCCTATATGACAGAGTAGAACTGCCCCACAGGGTTTCCAAAGCTATAAATCTTTACAGAAGCAGACTGCCTCATCCTTTTCCCATGGAGCAGCTGGTGGGTTCAAACGACTGACCATTTATTAGCAGCTGAGTGCTTTAACCACTATGCCACCAGAGCTTTATATAATTGAATGTAAGACTTTGGGTGTAACTAAAAGATATGACTGGATGAAAGATACCAGTCATAGTTTGGGTGCCCCTGAATTCAGACCCTAAGACAGGAACTTGGGTGTAACAACTTTGTTTGGGAGGTAGTCCCAGAAGCAGATGTAAGGGACTATGAAGAGTAGACTGTTGTTGTTGTTATGTGCCGTCGAGTCGGCCCCGACTCATAGCGACCCCTCCTTGGGTTTCCGAGGCAGTATCACTACGGAAGTAGGATTGCCCAACCTTCCTTCCGAGGAGTGGCTGGTGGGTTTGAACCGCCAGCCGTCTGGTTAGCAGGCAAAGTGTCTTAGCCATTATGCTACCAGAGCTCCCATGAAGAGTAGACTAGAAGGGGAAAAAAACAAAGTAAGAATGCTTCATCACGATTGCTGCTGTAGGTAATTGGCCCTCAATTACTCTGGAGACTCTGAGAAGTTTACATGATGACTCTGAGAATTGACTTAAGGAAAAGGCTGGGGGCATTTATCCCCTTTTGCCTGAGTGTTGGAGGAATCCTGGTTGCACCGTGGTTGAGCTCTGGGCTGCTGATCAAAAGGTCAGTGGTTCAAACCCACCAGCCACTCTGTGGGAGGAGTATGTGGCAGACTGCTTCTGTAAAGATTACAGTCTTGGGAAATACTATGAGGCAGTTCTAGTCTCCTATAGGGTTGCTATGAGTTGGAATTCACTTGACAGCAATAGGTGTTGGTTTGGGCTAAGGGTTGCCCCTCAGGGGTGTTATCTTCCATGCACTTCTAGTCTATGCTTGGGCAGTAAAGCTGAACAGCAGAACTGGAGATGGTCCTTCGCCAGATGGTAGAGAAACTTGGGAGCGACAGTTCTAGTTGTGTTGGGGCTGTCTGCCAGAGCTGAAACCATAGGTAGCCAAGATGTGATATGGGCACCAGAGGCATCTGCCTCTTCATAAAGGATTCAAAGAAAGTTCATTAAACACCTACGATGTGCAGATGGCACAACCTTGCTTCCTTAAAGTGAAGATGACTTGAAGCCATTACTGATGAAGATCAAAGACTACAATCTTCAGTATGGATTGTACCTTGAAATAAATAAAACAAAAATCCTCACAACTGGATCAATAAGCAACATCACAATATATAGAGAAAAGATTGAAGTTGTTAGGAATTTCATTTTACTTAGAACCACAATCAACATCCACGGAAGCAGCAGTGAAGAAATCAGATGTTGTACTGCACTGAGCAAATCTCCTGCAAAAGACCCCTTTAAAGTGTTAAGAAGCAAAGATGTCACTGTGAAGACTAACCCAAGACATGGTATTTTCAGTCACCTCATATGCATGTGAAAACTGGACAATGAAAAAGGAAGACTGAAGAGAGGTTGATACCTTTGAATTATGATGTTGGCGAAGAATATTGAAAACACCATGGACTGCCAAAAGAAGGAACCAATCTATCCTGGAAGAAGTGCAGCCGAAATGTTCCTTGGAAGATGGCCAGACTTCACCTCATCTACTTTGGTCATGTTGTCAGAAGGGACCATTCTCTGGAGAAGGATGTCATGTTTGGTAAAGTAGAGGGTCAGTGATAAAGGGGAAGGCCCTCAACAAGATGGATTGACACAGTGGCTGCAAAGATGGCCTCAAGTATAGCAAAGATTCTGAGACCGGTGCATGATTGGGCAATGTTTCATTCTGTTTTACATAGGATCACTGTGATTCAGAATTGGCTTGATGGCACCCAACAGTAATGGGCTTTAAGTGCTACGTTTTAATACTTTTGAGCTTGCTTTTAATATCTTTGAACTTGGTCAAGTGCACATGTCATTTCAAAAGATACATGGTTTACTTGCACAAAACTAATCAGTTTTGAGAAATTGTTAATGCCCTTGAAGTGCTTTTTTTGTGGGCATGAACCAAATGGTAAACATTTAAATGGTCCCTCTTATTGTAGTAGTGAAATTAATTGATCAAGTCATGTTCATGCCCTGATTTTATATACTTGTATCTAGCAATAAAACATTGTGATAACCAAAAGACAACAAACATATTGCCATCAAGTAGATTCTGACTCATAGTAGCCCTATTGGACAGGGCAGAACTGCGACATAGGGTTTCCAAGGTCATAATCTTTATAGAAGCAGATTGCCACATCTTTCTCCTATAGACCTTCAACATTTTGGTTAGCAGCCAAACACTTAGCACTGTGCCACCAAAGCTCCTTAAAACATTGTGATATTGGGTGTGTGGGTGGGGGACATAACAACAACAACAACAAAAGACAACAAAGTGATTATCTTGCTGACATGTGATGTCAGAAGTCAGAATTATACTGGGAAGGGGTTGTGACTCCTATCACTTTATCTGAGTGGTGGTTTCATGATATACTCACTTTGTGAAGAGTCATCAACCTGTACTTTTCTGTAGTTATGTTACACTTCAATAAAATCAGAAAAAAAAAAAAAAAAAAAAAAAAAAAAATCCCTGTCTTCATAATGCTGACATTTCAGTAGAGATAGTCAATAACCAAAATAAATCAGAAACAAGTATAGAGGGTTAGATGGGCCTAGCTCTGGTGGCATAGTGCCTAGGTATTCGACTGCTAACCAGAAGGTTGGTGGTTCAAACTCACCAGGCACTCCATGGAAGGAAGACTGAGCAATCTACTTCCATAAAGATTTACCACCTTGGAAACCTAAAGTGGGTTGCTGTGAGTCAGAAATGACTTGATGGCAGTGAGTTTGTTTTTTTTTTTTAAGAGAATCCTGATGGTGCAGTGGTTAAGTGCAAGGTTGCTGCACTCCATTTATCATTAAAACTTTCTTTTATCCACGTGGTAGACAGGATTTCTACCCTCTGGTGCACATGCCCTGCATAATCTTCTCCCCTGTGTAGGTGGAACCTGTGAATAGGAAGGGATATCACTCCTGTGACTAGTTTCTTCATCATTGGACTGTGGGTTATTTGACAGGGAGGTTTTATGCTGGGGGTCAGACTTAATCAGGTGAGTACTTTAGTAGTAGGTGGAAAAGTCAGAGAAGCCTGTTCCTGATGAACTTGAAGAAGATGAAAGCTTCTGTGAGATCTGCCGCTGCAAGGAACGGAATTCAGCCAATGACCTGAATGAGCTTGGAAGAGGACCCTGAGTGTCAGAGGAGATAGCTACCCTGGCAGACACCTTGATTGCAATTTTGTGAGAGACTTGAGCAGAGGATTCAGCTAACCTGTGGCTGGACAACTGACTCACAGAAAGTGTGAGATACAAAATTTGTGTTGTTGTAAGCAGTTAAATGTGTGGCAATTTGTTACATAGTATTTGACAACTACCTTTATACAATGTTTCTGACACATCAGTTGAAGTAATAAGTTTCCAAGAATAGCAAATGGAGGAGGTTCCCAAAGAACCATGGCAGATGGGGGGTCCAAGACCAGAACCCACTGCCATCAAGTTGATTCTGACTCATAGTGACCCCACAGAGTTTCCAAGGCTGTAAATCTTCACAGAAGCAGGATGCCTTTTCTTTCTTCCACAGAGTGGCTGGTGGGTTTGAACTGCCAACATTTTGGTTAGCAGCCAAATGCCTTAGCCATGGCACTACCAGAGCTGTTTGTCCAAGATGATGAAGACATTATGATTTGAGAGGACAAGCAGTTTCTCAGCTGGCTGCTGTTTGGGGTTTAGGAGAGGGAGAGTAGGGAGAGAGAGAGGTCATCAGATTTGTCCTGAAGTAGAGAACTTTCTCTCATATTTAACATTTTGAATGAATTGATTAGTGAACTGTTTATTCTTAATATTTCAAAGGATGTGATAGCTACTGCACCCAACAGCTTAGAAATTTGAGAAATTGGGCCCAAAGACAGATTAGATGGAATTTTGTTACTTTCACTTGAACAGCAATAAGCCACTAGAGGTTGACAAGGGTAGTGTCGGAGTGGAGTATCTAAGATAAAGATATGCAGAGCAGCAGTGGGAGGTGATTGTTACAAGCCTGCTTAAATCTTGGGAACTACCAGGTAACAACATTGTCCAAGATATGTTGTTAAGTGCCATGGAGTCTACTCCAACTCATAGCAATCCAATGTGACAAAGTAGAACTGCACCACAGGGTTTCCACGGCCATGATCTCTATGGAAGTAGATCCCCAGGCCTTCCTTCTTTGGTGCCACTGAGTGGGTTTGAATACCTAGGGTTAAACCATAGCACCACCAGGGGTCTTTGTCCAAGAAATGAAAGACAGTAGTACATCTATTCATTTTAAAAACCTTAACTTTTCTTTGATTCCTGCCTGTTCCAGCAATGAAACAAAACAACAGCAATATTCTGTATAAAAACCATTCCAAATTTAATGGTGTAAAAGAGCAACGATTTAATTATATTCATGGTTTTTGTGGGCCAGGGATTCAGAAAGGGCAAAATGGGAGGGATTTTGTCTGCTCCCCAAAATGGAGACAAACTTTCTTACTGTGCAACAGGGTCCCCATTTTTTTTCTGGCCTCCAATAACAATAATATTTTTCTTAGTTTCATTTAAGCCTTTGGTGAAAGGTTCCTCAAGACCCTTTAGAGTTCTGCTAACATTCTCCTTTAGGCTCCTTTCCAACCCTTTATGGTCCACTAGTCCCAGAGCCAGTGCTTTGTTTTATTGTTATGGCAGCATCCCACTTCCAGGTAACAAATTTTGCTCAGGTTACTATTGCTATGTAATCAAAAGTCTGTGGCAGAAAAATAATGAAAAAAAAAAAAAAAAGGTCCAATCTACATAATAAAACCAAAGAGCTCTAGTGGCACAGTGGTTAAAAGCGTTCTGGTGCTAAACAAATGGTCAGCAGTTGGACTCCATCAGCACTTCTGCTGGAGAAAGATGAGGCAATCTGCTTCTGTAAAAACTTACATACAGCCTTGGAAACTCTATGGGCCAGTATTATTCTATAGTGTCGCTTTGAGTCAGAATTGACTGGATGGCAGAGGGTTTGGTTGTTAGATTCACATTCTTGGTTGTTCTCTTTTCTGAGGAGCCCCTTCCATCACCCTCCCTATTAACTTGGTTAATGATAAAGTTCCTCTAGTTCAGCCACCTACAATTTCATTCTCCACACGTAAAGGCTCCACCTCCCATACACAATCTAGATAGAACCCTAGGTTTCTCTAGTCTATTCAGAGGTTGCAAGGACTAAAGGAAATCAGACTCAAATGACACCTCAATCAGATCATGGAGATGGCGCAGGGCCGGGCAACGTTTTGTTACCTGTGCAGCAGGTAGCCATGATTAGTTGGGGGCCAACTCCAAATTGGCTAAGAAGTTTAATTTTATTTCATCTCACAGCGTCAGTCGGCCAAACACTCCCATCAGAAAGTCACATCCCGTGGGCTCCTTAAGGAGCCGGGCGCGCAGAGAAAGCAATGGCGCCTGCGTAACTCAGAACGCTGCCAAAGGTGAAGTTTGCGCAGCACCTTCACCGCCAGGTGCACGGCTTTGAAGTTGAGGGCGGAGTTCAGAGCACCGCGCGGGCACTCGTTTCCGCCCACGTGGTCCGGCGAGCGACCAATTGGAAAACGTGACGTCAATTTCTACATTTCCTCACCCTGGCAACCGGCGGGTGACTACTTCCGGTGCTGTGAGGTCTCGGGGCTGATGCGGGTGAGTGTCCCTCTTTCTCACGCTATGCTCACCTCTGCCGCAGCTTCGCAGCTCCTACCGTCCAGGCCCGTACGGCCGCCCGGATGCCCTCTCCGGGGCCAGAAGGAGCGGCGCTCAGGACGTCCACTGCTTGGGGCAGAGTTGGGGGAAGGAACCTGGGACCTCCCTAGTCCCTAAGTCTCGTTCGCGCGTGGGGCCCGCGCTGACCCTCTTCTCAGCTTTGCGTCAGAGCTGGAGACTGTTTTCACTGGAAACGGGGGAAAGGCTGTGTATGTGTAGTCTCGCAGCCCTTCACCCACCTTGCAGTTGTGGGTTGGGGGTTTCGTCGGCTCTCAGGCTGGCAGAGACCCAAGGGTGTGCGCCTTACTCCTGGGTGGTAGATTGGGCGCAAGGCAGCCCCGCTGTGCAATAGAGTAGTGGATAGAATCCGGGAAACATTACCATGTAGTTGACAGGCAAAGGAGCAGGATAGGACAGTGAAGATGGAGAAGGAGCAACTGGAAACGAGGTTGGAAAACAGCTGGAGGATCACTGAATTGGAGGGCATCGTGTGTGACTAAGAGGGCAGTTCAACTTCACTTCATCTCTAGGGGAGGGAAAAGAAGAGGTATCTTGGGGACCATTTGACTGAGATCCTTGAATACTAAGCTCAGGACTTTTTATTTCTACACTCTTTCACTCACTGCCATAGAATCGATTAAGACTCATCGCAACTCCTGTTGGGTTTCCAAGGCTGTAAATTTTCAGGGGAAGCCCACTGCCTCATCTTCTTGCGCATAGCAGCTGGTGGATTTGGACCACTGACCTTTTGGTTTACAGTCAAATGCCTTAACCACTACACCACCAGAGCTCCGTTTACACACCGGGAAGTTTAATTATTTCCTATTTTCTTTGCTTTAAATACAGCTTCCTCCATCCCCACTTAAAAAAAGTAGTGCATGCTTTTTAAATAATATCTAGAAAATGCAGAAATATTTCAAAAGAGACCACCAACTAATAGTTTCACCAATCTAGCTTTTTGTTTTGTTTCCTTTAATGTTTTTATAGCATATTCTTAATATACTTAAGGTCATAGTATGTATATAAAAGGAGTAAAAGGATAATTTGTGTACACTGTATCCATTGTATGAATGATAGGTCTTTTTTTATTTTTCATTAAGTTGAGCTGTAATACACATAATATAATTCACCATAAAAGTCACCTCTTTAAAGTGTACACTCTAGTGGTTATGTTGCTATTACCACTATTTCCAGAACATTTTCTTTCTTTTTTTTTTTTTTTTATTGTGATTTGGGTGAAATTTTACAGAGCAAATTCACTTTCCATACAATAGTTCACATATACTTCATCTCATGACATTGACTACAATTTACCACAATGCACCAGCTCCCCTCCCACTTCCTCCCGATTGTTACCTCTTCCTTGTGTCCATTCCTCCATGCACTTCTGCTGCCTGAACTGTCTCCCTGTTCATAAACAGCCCTTCTTTCTTCCATGATTGATCTTTCCAAGGAGTGTATCTACCTCAGGTAAATGTTCAACTCATATGCCTCCCTTTTGTTTGGGTGGAAGCTACAGGTGTGGGTTTAATTCCAGATCTGAAGGGCAGCTAGGGGCCATAGTCTCAGTGGTTCCACCAGGCTCTATCAGACCAGCAAAACTGATCCCCCTTCCTTCCCCCACCCAAATGATTTTGAGTTTTGTTCCATATTGTTCTCCCTCTCTATCCAGGATCTCCTACATAGATCCCCCTTCGAGTGGTTGACAGTGGTAGCCGGGTACCATCTAGTTCTGGTCTTATAGTCCTATGGGCTGCGTATTGCATGGTGTACCAATCGCTGGGACTAATTGTTTCCATCAGTCTTTGGTTTTCTTCATTCTTCTTTGCTCTGGATGAGGAGAGACCCATCATTGCATCTAGATTGTTGCTTGCAAGCTTTTAAGATTCCAGTAGCTATTCGCCAAAGTAAGATATAGAACAATGTTTTGTGTAGTATGTTATGCCAATTGAGCTTGATGTCCCCTGCGACTATGGTCCCAACCCCACCGGTTCAACTACTTGGTCACTCTGGAAGCTGGCTGTGACCAAGAAGTAACTACAACCTTGTCCCTTGTCAGCTCTGCTACACACCTGGGAATTCTCACAGATCATACAAATACACTTATAGGACCACTGTATGCCAATCCTATACATGGTCTTGGGTACACTCCACACTTATTTCCAGAACATTTTCATCACCCCAAAAGAAACCCTGTGTCCATTAGAATCATTTCCCATTGACTCCCCAGTTGCTGGCAACCACTGGCCTACTTTCTTTCTTAATGGATTTGTGTATTTTGGATATTTTATGTAAATAGAATAATACAATATATGACCTTTTGTGCATGGCTTCTTTTAACTAGCATAATGTTTTCAAGATTCATTCATTCTGTAGTATGTTATTTTTATTGCTGAATAACATTCCATTATATGGATATTCTGTCTTTTATTGCTCCATTGATGGACATTTGGGTCTGTTCCACTTTTTGGTTATTTTCAATGATCCTGCTATGAACATCTGCATACAAATTTTTGTGTGGTTATATGTTTTCATTTCTCTTGGGTATATGCCTATGAGTAGAATTACCCTGTCCCTTCAGGTTCCTATCTAATCTTTTGAATTGGTGTTGTCAATTTGGTCCCATATAGATACTTTTTAAAGGATCATAGTGGAGGTCTGGTAGCATAGTACTTAAAGCATTTGACTGCTAACCAGAAGGTTGGTGGTTCCAACTCAACAGCCACTCCTCAGAAGGAAGACTGGGCAATCTACTTTCGTAAAGATTTACCACCTTGGAAACCCAAAGGAGGTTACTATGAATCGGAATTGACTCTATGGCAGTGAGTCAATATGGCTTGTTTTGGTTTGAGAATTACTTGACCATATGATTACTTTATGTTTAACTTTTTTTCCCCCTAATTTTATCTTGTGAGGATATACACAGCCAAACATACCCCAATTTAAGTTTCTATATGTACAATTTAGTGAATTGGTTATATTCTTTGAATTGTGCATCCATTCTCACCCTCCATTCCTGTTACGAGTTATTCCTCATTAACATAAACTCACTGCCCCCTTAAAGTTCCTGTCTAATCTTTTGAAGTGCTGTTGTCAATTTGATCCCATATAGATAATTTTTATAAGATCATGATGTTAAAGGCAGATATTTTTATTAGTTAAGCTAAACTACCACTCCTCGGAAGGAAGGTTGGGCAATCCTACTTCCGTAGTGATACTGCCTCGGAAACCCAAGGAGGGGTCGCTGTGAGTCGGGGCCGACTCGAAGGCAAATAACAACAACAACGAGCTAAACTAAACTAAGATGACTGACTTCAAGGAATATTTTTGGTTTAAGGTTTAAAAATTGTATCAGGGCAATAGTTTTGGGGGTTCATCCACCCCCTCCAGGGCTCCAAAAGTCTAAAGTCCATGAGAATTTGAAATTCTGTTCTGCATTTTCTCCTTTTTGACCTGTATTCTGTGGAATCTTTGACCAAAACATTCAATAATGGTTGTTATTGTTGTTGTTGTTATATGCCGTCGAGTCGGCCCCGACTCATAGTGACCCCTCCTTGGGTTTCCGAGGCAGTATCACTATGGAAGTAGGATTGCCCAACCTTCCTTCAATAATGGTATATATTATTAGTATAATAATATATTGTATATAATATAATGTTATAATAGTGTATAAGAATTACTCACAATACTAATAATAAAGTCAGGCATTATCCAGTTTTTCTGGTCTTATGGCAAAGGAGGCAGCTGTTCATGGAGGTAATTAGCCACACATACCATATCCTCTTCCTATTCCTGACTATCATTCTTCCTCTGTTGTTCCAGGTGAATAAAGACCAATTGTTGCACCTTGGATGGTAGCTTGCAAGCTTTAAGACCCCAGGCACTACAAAATGAACTAGGAGATAGAACCAGACCAAAAAAACTCACTGCCATCCAGTTGATTCCGACTCTTAATGACCCCCATTGGGTTTCTGAGGCTGTAAATCTTTACGGAAGTAGATCGCCCCATCTTCCTTCTGTGGAGTGGCTGGTGGGTTTGAACCACTGACCTGGTTAGCAGCCAAATGCCTTATCCACTACACCCCCAGAGCTCCTCAGGAGATAAAATAGAAGCATTAAACATGCTGTTACGCCAGTTAACCAGGATGTTCCATGAAACGATGGCCCTAAATCTCCAAACCAAGGAACCAAATCCCTTGAGGTGTTTAGTTGTATGTAAACAGCCTAAGCATCTACCCCCCCCTTTTTTTTTTTTGTTGTTGTCATAAATATATCTATCACACGACCTTTGCAAATTCAACTTTTTACAGGTATGCAACTTCTTGACAGCATTTATAATAATCAATTGAATGTACAACTCTACCCTTAATCAGTGCAATTTTTCCGTCACTGCTAACCCGTTTCCCTCTCTTTCTCACCCCTGGTAACCAATAATAAACTTTGGTCTCTATACATTTGCCTTTTCTTGTCTTTATATATAAATGAAGTCATAAAATATATGTCATTTTGTGAATGACTTATTTAAATTTTCATAACATCTTCCAGCTTCATCTATACTGTAACATGTACCAAGACTTCATTTATCCTACTGGCTTAGTATTCCATTTTATGTATATACAACCTCTTGTTTATCCTTCATCTGTTGATGGGCATTTGGGTTGTTTACCTTTTGGCTATTGTAAATAGTGCTGCAGTGAACATTGGTGTACAAGTCTGTTGAAATCTCTGTTTTCAAGTGAGTGTATACCTAAGAGTGGAATTGCAGGGGCATATGGTAGTTCTGGAGGAGCTCTGGTAGCATAGTGCCTAAGGCATTTGACTGCTAACCAGAAGGCTGGCGGTTCAAATCCACCAGCCACTCCTCGGAAG
>NW_006921745.1:1880473-1882347 GCF_000298275.1 Orycteropus afer afer | reverse complement strand
GACCCCTCCTTGGGTTTCCGAGGCAGTATCACTACGGAAGTAGGATTGCCCAACCTTCCTTCTGAGGAGTGGCTGGGGGGTTTGAACCCCCAGCCCTCTGGTTAGCAGTCAAGTGCTTTAGCTGCTATGCTACCAGAGCTCCTACTCATTAACATAGTGGGCAGGAAATGGTTGGGGGCTTTCGTGAGTAAGAGTCAGGTGTTGGGGTCTTTTGTAAGCAAGGGTTATGTGCTGGGGTCTTTCGTAAGCAAGGGCTACGTGCTGGGGTCTGGTATGGGCTCTGGTCAGGTGCCTCCTTGCTTGACCAGTTCTTATAATTTCCTCCGGCTCAATCATTCACCCGCCTGGCCAGCCATGCTTCTGCCTAACACATAGTAGTTCTATTTTTAGCTTTTTGAAGAACCATCACACTGTTTTCCACAACAGTTATACCAGTTTGCATTCCCACCAGAATGAGTAAGGGTTTCAGTTTCCCCACATCTTCTTCAACATTTGTTATTTATTTATTTAATCTTAGCCATTCTGTTGTTGTTAAGTGCCCTCGAGTCAGCCCCGACTCATAGTGACCCCACCTTCCGAGGTGGTATCACTACAGAAGTAGGATGGTCCAACCTTCCTTCCGAGGAGTGGCTGGGGGGTCTGAACCGCCAAGCTTCTGGTTAGCAGTCAAGTACCTTAGGCACTATGCTACCAGAGCTCCTATAGCCATTCTAGTAGAATTGAAATAGTACTTCATTGTAGTTTTGATTTGCATCTCTTTGATGGCTGATGATGTGAACCATCTTTTCATGTATTTGATGACCATTTGAATGTCGTCTTTGGTGAAATGTCTATTCAAGTCCTTTGCCCATTTTATGATGGGGTTGTCTTTTTGTTGTTAAGTTGTTTAAGTTTTATATATAGTTTAGTTACTAGATTCTTAATGGATATATGGTTTGTGAAGATATTTTCCTAGGAAGTAGTTTGCCTTTTCCCTTTTTTTATAAATTCTTTTGATGAACAAAAATTAATTTTTGAGATTCCTTTATTTTGTATTTTGCTATATTTGTACTTTTGCTATTATATTAGATAATATATTGTTAAAAGCTGGCTTCATAACATTGCCCCTACATTTTCTTCTAAAAATTTTATGGTTTTATTTTGTGCATTCAGTTGCTTAATCCATTGTGAACTTGTCTTGTGCATGAGGCAAGGATCCTGTTTTATTTTTCTGCATGTGGAAATCTAATTTTCCCAGTACCATTTATTGAAGACTCTTCTTTCCTCATGGAAATGGACCCTTGTCCAAAATCAATTGACCATAGAAATGTGGGTTTATTTTGGGCTCAGTTCTTTTCTATTGATTTGTGTGTCTGTTTTTATACCAGTACCAGGCTGTTTTGATTACTGTAGCTGTTACAGCATATTTTAAAATCAGTAAGTGTTAGTGTTCCTGCTTTGTTGTTCTTTTTGGCATTGTTTTAGCCATTTGGGGGCTACTTGCCTTTCCATATAAAATTGAGCATTGGTTTTTCTGTTTCTGTTAAGAAGGCTATTGGAATTTTGATTGGGATTGCCTTGAATCTATAGATCGCTTTGAGTATTATTGACATCTTGACAATATTAAGTCTATTTCTCAACATGCTCACCAACACTTGTTATTATCTGTCCTTTTGATTATCCTAGTCCTTGTGAACTGGAATCTCATTGTGGCTTTGATTTGCAGATTCTTGATGGCTGATGATGCTGAGCATCTTTTCACATGATTGTTGTTGTTGTTGTTAAGTGCCATCGAGTCGTTTCTGACTCATAGCGACCCCATGCACAGCAGAACGAAACACTGCCCGATCCCGCGCCAGCCCCACAATCCCTGCTATACTTGAGCCCATCATCGC
>NW_006921745.1:1875243-1878083 GCF_000298275.1 Orycteropus afer afer | reverse complement strand
CCAGCCACTCCTCAGAAGGAAGATGGGGCAATCTACTTCCATAGTGATACTGCCTTGGAAACCCAAGGAGGGGTCGCTATGAGTCGGGTCTGACTTGACGGCACACGACAATAACAGCAATAACAACAACAGCACATTCATCTTGGTCTCTGAGATGGCTCACTTTCATCTTTTCTTCTTAGTAGATAGCACAATGGGTGAAAATTCAAATGCAAAAGGATGTTGTATCTGTTATGTGCTGTCAAGTTGTTTCCTACTCATAGTGACCCCTCCTTGGGTTTCCAAGGCCATATCTCTACGGAAGTAGATTGCCCAAACATCCTTCTGAGGAGTAGCTGGTGGGTTTGATCCACCAACCTTCTGGTTAGCAGTCAAGTGCCTTAGGCACTACGCCACCAGAGCTCCCATGCAAAAGGATGTTGTTGTTGTTATGTGCCGTCTAGTCGTCAAGTGCCTTAGCCACTATGCTACCAGAGCTCATGCAAAAGGATAGTAAGTGGAAATCAAGTATTCATTTCATTCTTGCCCCTTAGTCTTCCAGTTCTCTGTAGACATTTCCGTGGCACTGTCACTGATGTGTTTGTACACCAGTTCATACATCTATAGGAGTATCTCTGGAAAGGTAGTGTAATGTAATATGAGTAATTGTCTAGATTTATGACTGATAAGAATCAAGATTAGCACAAAACTTATTGTTATGAGGTGGAGGTCAGTCATTCCTCCACTCTCCAAATTTTCACCATTTTTTGACACTGGTGTTCCCCTGCAGCACTCTCTAATGTTCTGCTGGGTTTGATAATTCACTGCAATGGTCACACAGAACGTTGTTTATTAATGAAATACACACTGCAACTCAGGATCAGGATTAACTTGGAGTAACTGAATACAATTCAAGAGACAGGATTAATTTCATTAATCAGTGGAACCTCCAGCCAGGACAGTTCTCAGATCCTTCTTGCCTATGCCATCTGATAGTCCTTCTCTTGGCCATTGGGCTTTGCTGGGCTTTTCCTCTGCCATTAGGCTTTCCTAGTTCTGTGCCCTGCTTAGGCAAATGCTACAGCTCTTTTGGCCCTGCTGACAAGTGCTCTGGTCTGCCAGCAAGCTTCCTGCCCAAAGTCACTCAACTCTCTCTCCCTCTTTGTGGGCCAGTAAGCACCACTGTAGCTGTCTGCTGGTCCTGTGGTTCCTGCTGCTTGAACTACTGCCACAGCCTTGTGCCCTGTTCAGTGTTAGAGCTCTTGACTCATATTACAGCTCTTTTAGGAGGTTCCCTCTCTCCCCGACTGCCTTTTTCTCTGCCACTGGTGGGTTGGCTGCTTATATAAATAAAACCAAAAACCCACCCAACCCATTGTCATTGAGTTGATTCCAACTCATAGCAACCCCCATTAGGTATTGGAGGCAGTAAATCTTTATGGAAGGAGATTGCCTGGTCTTCCTTCTGTGGAGTGGCTGGTGAGTTTGAACCACCAACTTTCTGGTTAGCGGTCAGATACCTTAGGCACTGCACCACCAGAGCTCCTTTATATAAGCAAGCTCCTTATCAGTTTCAGGGCGTGCCCTCCTAGTGGGGCTACAAACTGACCAATCTCTACAAGGCCATTTAATACTTATTGGGTGGTATTACCCTGTTTGCATAATAACTGACTGGTACCTGCAAGGTCCATAAAATAGATCAATCTCAGGGCAGACTGTGTGACCCAAACAATTATTTTTGGCAAAATTATAAAGCCATGGCAGAAAGGCCATACTAAGAGTAACCCTCTGTACTGCAGATAGTATACAGGCTTACCTTGGAGATATTGCACATTTGGTTCCAGACCACTGCAGCAAATATTGTAGTAAAGTAGGTCACACAATTTTTTTGGTTTCCCAGTGTATGTAGAAGTTATGTTTATACTATACTGCAATCTGTTAAAGGAGATCTGGTGGTGCAGTGAATAAAGCATTCAGCTGCTAACCAAATGGTCAGCAGTTTGAACTCCCCAGCCACTGCACCAGAGAAAGATGAGGTCTCCTGTTTCTGTAAAGATTCACAATCTTGGAAACACTGTGGGGCAATTCTCTGTCCTATAGGGTTGTTATGAGTTGAAATCATGTTTGGTTTGGGCTTGGTAGTCTGTTAAGTGTGCAATAACATTATGAAGAAGTTTGAAATATTGTGAGAATTACTCAAATTAATAAGCACATGCTGTTTGAAAAATGGCACTGATAGACTTGCTTGATGCAGGTTTGCCACAAACCTTCAATTTGTAAAAAATGAATATTTGCAAAGTACAATAAAGTGCAATAAAAGGAAGTATGCTTGTATACAGAATTATACATTTTTAATTTTTATTTTTATTGTGATTTGGGTGAAGATTTACAGAGCAAATTCACTATCCATACAACAGTTCACATATACTTTGTC
Source organism: Orycteropus afer afer (assembly GCF_000298275.1). NCBI lineage: Eukaryota > Metazoa > Chordata > Mammalia > Tubulidentata > Orycteropodidae > Orycteropus > Orycteropus afer. The sequence goes on along the minus strand of NW_006921745.1, from coordinate 1,875,670 downwards.
TCATGTCATTGACCACAGTTTACCACAATGCAACAGCTCCCCTACCACTTCCTCCCCATAGTTACCTATTCCCAGTGTCCATCCTTCCATACACTCCTGTCCCCTGAGCTGTCTCCCTGTGCATAAGCACCCATTCTTTCTCCCATGATTGTTCTCTCCAAGGAGTGTTTCTACTTGAGGTAAATGTTCAACTCATATGCCTGTATTTTGTATGGCTGGAAACAACAGGTGTGGGTTCAATTCCAGACCTGAAGGGCAGCTAGGGGCCATAGTCTCAGTGGTTCCACCATGCTCTATCGGACCAGCCAACCTGGTCCTCATCTTTTTTTTTTTCTCCAAATGATTTTGAGTTTTGTTCCACATTGTTCTCCCTTTCTATGCAGGATCTCCTGCATAGAGCCCCTTCCAAGTGGATGACAGTGGTAGC
>NW_006921745.1:1873639-1874951 GCF_000298275.1 Orycteropus afer afer | reverse complement strand
CTGTGACCAAGCAGTGACCACAACCTTGCCCCTTGTCAGCTCTACTATACACCTGGGAATTCTGATCATTCACGTAAACTTATAGGACCATTGTCTGCCAACCCTATATATTTTCCTGGATGCACTCCCCATTTCATAGACATACCTAATCGTTTAGCCTGTCCACCCATCTGTCCATTCATATACTCATGTTTGCTTTCACTGACAACACAGTACTGCATGTGGAAAAGCGTTCATCTTTGTTGTCTGTACCTCCCGTATACCTCTCTATGTCTTTTTCATCCTCAATGGTGCCAAATTGGTCACTCACATTTGGTACATTGCCCTTCTCTTCACCCAAGTCAATACGTAATCTCTATCTATCTAACAGCCTTCCGTCCCTTTCCTTCCCACCCCTGGTAACAACGAAGAACGTTTCCTTCTATAGATAAACCTTTCCTTAACTTTTATAATAATGGACTAATGCAGTATTTGTCCTTTTGTGATTGACTTATTTCACTCAGCATAATGTCCTCCAAGTTCATCCACATTATGTGGTGTTTTGCAGATTCTACATTATTCTTCAGCATTGCATAATATTCCATTGTGTGTATGTACCAGAGTTTGGTTATCCATTCCTCAGTTGATGGACATCTAGATTGTTTCCATCTTTTGGCTATTGTAAACGTGCTGTGATGAACATGGGTGTGCATATATCTGTTCTTGTCATGGCTCTCACTTCTTTAGGGTATACAGAATTATACATTTTAAGTCTCTTGATACTCACTGATAAATGCCTTTTCAAAATAGTTCCATCAGTTTATGTGCCAGTGCAGAGCTAGTTGAGGAGAATTTCATTTTTATTTGCATTTCTTTGAATATTTCTTAGAAATTGGTTTTCCAGTTTATATTCCTCTTTTATCTATTGTCTGTGCATGTCCTTTGACATGTTTTTGTTTTGATTGTAGTTGTTCTTTGTGAGGCTTATTTTGGCAGCCATTTATAGATGACTGCTTTGTGATAGCCTAGATTTGGGGTGAAAAGTTAAAATGCTGTTTGTAATATTTGTACTTAAAGTATGTAGGCTGACAAAGGGTGAATGCAGTAGAGAAACGGACTTTAAATGCTTGAGGAAGAAATTTATAGAAATTGTAAATGATGCAGTCCAAGATGCTGTCAAGGGTACCCAAAGCAATCTATACATTCAATGCAATCCCAGTCCAGATCCCATCAACATTCTTTAGGGATATAGAAAAAACTATCACTAACTTTATATGGAAAGGAAAGAGACCTCGGATAAGCAAAGCACTACTGAAGAAGAAAAACAAAGTAG
>NW_006921745.1:1865238-1871331 GCF_000298275.1 Orycteropus afer afer | reverse complement strand
GGGCAATCCTACTTCCGTAGTGATACTGCCTCGGAAACCCAAGGAGGGGTCGCTATGAGTCGGGGCCGACTCGACGGCACATAACAACAACAACAACATTGTGGTTCAGTGGTAGAATTCTCACCTTCCATGTGGAGACCTGGCTTCAATTTCCAGCCAATGGATCTATCAGTGACGACTTGATGTGTTTCTATGAAGCTGAACAGATTTTAGCAGAGCTGCTAAATTAAGACAGACTAGGGAGAAAGGACTGGTGGTTGACTTCCAAAAATCCACCACTGAAAATTTTATGTATCACAGCAGTCTGATCCATTTGTGCATGAGTTGCCAAGAATTGACAGCCAACTAGAAGGCAGCTAACAATAACAACATTAAGAAAAATAAGAAGTAGTGAGGAAAGAACTAGGTACTTTGTGGGAAATGAGTTTATTTTGTTAGGCTAAATGTGAGGAAGATCCTCGTAAAATGGTCTGGAAAACTTCTGGCTAGGACTCAGGAGAAGAAGATAAAGAGTTAGGAATCATGATTTACTAAAGGATTTACTAAAGGGATAGTTTATTTTATTTATTTTAGTTGTCCTTTGGGTGAGTGTTTACACAGCAAATTCATTTTCTGTTCCACAGTTCATACACATTTTTTTTTTCCTGATATTGATCTCAATCCCCACAATGTCACAGTTCTCTTCCTACTTCCTCCCTGTGGTTACCTTTTCCCTCAGTCCTTTTCTATGCATACTTGCCCTCTGAGCTTTCTCCCTGCCCTTCTGAACTCCCATGGTCGATTGTTCTAAGGAGTGTATCTACCTTGTGTTCACTGTGTAGGCCTGTCTATTGTTTGGCTGGAAGTTAAGCCATGGAAGTGAGCAGGGGCTGCCATAGTCCTGTAGGATTCACCAGTCTCTAGCAAACTAGATAGCCTGGTCTTTTTTATGATTTTGAGTTATTTTGCACATTTTTCTCCAGTTCTATCTATGATCGCCAATTTTGATCACCTTCTGAATGGTTGGCAGTGGTGGCCAGGTAACATCTAGTTCTGGTCTTGGTCATGTAGGCTGAGGTTCCCATGTTCCACTAGTGCCTTGGACTAATTATTTCACTGTGTCTTTGATTTTCTTCACTCTTCATTGCTCTGGAAATGAGGGGATAGTTTTAAAATATTGGCAGTAGATGAAATTGCTGAAGGAGACACTCAAGAATAGGCCAAAGGACAGGCTGTTTGTGGGTCCTTGGGGTGTAGTGAGTGAAATAAATCAGACAGGGCATGGCTCTTTGGATCAGAATGAATAATCACATTACTCACTGATGTGATGTGGTCACAGGCCTTTATTTCTTATGTCTCAATCAGGATAATGATAAATGGAGTAGGTTTATCAGGAACCACATTCACCAAAAAGATTCCCGTCGAAGACTGAGATGTTTAGCCCATGCCCACCCCTTGATGTGTTTGTTGTAGGGGAAGGAACAAAGGAGAACTTGGGCCTGGGGTTTTTATAGTATAAACTGGAGGGGTATATATGGAAATTGGATGGGAAAGGCAAAGGGCTAAGAGGAAGGGCCTTTGTTCAGATGCACCTGTATGTGGCCTTTTGTGACTGGCCTGGTATTCTGGGGGAGTATCTCTTGTTCAGATGCACACAGCATGACTATCCTGTGAGCAAGGTGCATAACCAGAAAGAATGTTCCTCCCTGTCTAGATACAAGATTAATTTTGTAAGCCTACATTTTCTGATTAATGAGACAATGGGTTAGAAAAATACCAAGATATCATTTTCCCGTGGACACATTCTTTCAGGTTATTGTGGTCCTGGAGATGGTGGAGTTGCTGGATGGTGCCAGTGTGTGAGAAAGACACACAAAGTTACCATGTACTCTAATAGGGAGGAACGCTTACCTGACAAGGAAAAAGGACTGATAGAGAAAGACCTTCTTCCCAGTCTCTTTTTCAGAATGTTCGGGGCCCAAGGCCTTAACTGAGGTGGCCTGGATGGGTATCTTAGAAGCAGACTGTCCTCCCAGTATTCATAGAAAAGGATAGAAATGGAGGTGTCAGAGGGGTCCTGAAGAGGTAGGATAGTAAATTGGTATGCTCGACGAAGAGAGCAGGTGGTTAAGAGATTCGAAGGTTGCAGGTGGAAGATTAAGAAAAGGTTTTTGAATTTGGTGGCCATTTAAAGATAGATCCTGATAAAAATTAAGAAGTTTTTCATTTATTCATTTTTGTTGTTGAGAATATACAGTGTAGAACATACACCAGTTCAACAATGTATTTATAATTCACTGACATTGATTACATTTTTCAAGTTGTGATACCATTCTCATCTTTCTTTTCCAAATTGTTCTTCCGTCATTCACACAGACTCACTGCCCCCTAAGTTTCCTATCTAATCTTTCAAGTTTCTGTTGTCAATATGATCTCATAGAGCTAGTTCTTAAAAGAGCACAATGCTCAAGGCAGATACTTTCTACAGTTAAGCTAAACTGTTCTTTGGTTTAAAGACTTTAGGGAATGTTTTTAGTTGAAAGTTTAAAGATCATCTCAGAGCAATAGTTTTAGAGGTTTATCCAGTCTCAAACCCCAAACCAAAAACCAAACCCACTGCCCTCTAGTTGATTCTGCTCATAGCGACCCTATAGGACAGATTAAAACTGTCCCATAGGGCTTCTGAGGCTGTAAAGCTTTATAGAGACAGACTGCCACTTCTTTATCCTGCAGAGTGGCTGGTGGGTTCGAACTGCTCATCTTTCACTTCACATCTGAGCAGTTTAACTGCTGCACCACCAGAGCTCCTGTCCAGACTAATTGGCTCCAGAGAACCTGTATTCAATGAGAATTTGAAATTATGTTCTGCATTTTTTCCCCTTTTAATCAAGATTCTTCTACAGAACCTTTGATCAGCCATGTTCAGTAATGGTAGTCAGGCACCATATAGTTCTGGTCTCATGGTAGGGGAGGTGGTTGTTTATGAAGGCAATGACCCTCACATTCCTTTTCCTGCTCCTATTCCTGACTTTCCTTTTCATGCTGTTGCTCCTGAAAATAGAGACCAGTTGTGCCTTGGATGGCCACTTGCAGGTACTACATAACAAGGAGGTAGAACAGAAGGACTGAAGATGACATGAGGCCCATTAGCTGGCCATGTCCCATGGAACCATGACTCTAAACCTCCAAATGAAGAAACCAAAATCCATGAGGTGTTTGGTTGTATATAAGCAGTGTCAGCATCTGCTCTTTTTTTTTTTTTAAATTTTTTTGTGGGTGGGGGGAGGTGTTAAATATATCTATCACATAGCATTTATCAATTCAACTTTTTATAAGTGTGCGACTTACTGACATCAGTCACATTAATTGGTTGTGCAACCCTCACCCTTAATGTGATTTCTCTGTCACCATATGCCAAAACTGAGTGCTCCATAAGCAATAAGCCCCACAACATTTGAAACAACTTTACTGAGCTATAATTAATATGTCATACAATTCACTGGTATTTAGTATATTCACAGAATTGTCCAGTCATCACCACAATTAGTTTTTGAACGTTTTATTTCCTCCAGAAGAAACTCTATGCCCATTAGCACCCAATAGCAGTCACTTCCCATTTTCCCAAAATCCCTGGCCACTAATCTACTTTGTCAATATATTTGCCTATTCTAGACTTTTACTATAAATGAAGTAATAACAGTATCTGGCTTTTTGTGACTGGCGTCTTCCATTATTTTCAAGATTCATCCACATTGTAGCATGTGTCAGTACTTAATGCATTTTTATTGCCGAATAATATTCCATTGTATGGATATACCATATAATTTTATTTGTCACTTCGTCTGTTGATGAACGTTTGGGTTGTTTCAACTTTTTGGCTATATGAATTATATCACTGTGAACATCCATGTATAAATTTGTGGGTAGAAGTTTATTTTCAATTCTCTTGGGTATATAACTTAGAGTGAAATTGCTGGGTCATATGGTAATTCTTTGTTTAACTTTTTGAGGACCTATTGTAGATGAGAACCTCTTGTAGATGATGGACACCTTTCCTGTGTTTTTTTTTTTTTTTAATGACAACCATAGTTGTTTTAATGTCTTTATCGGTAGAAAATTGTAAAATGTCAGTATGCAAACATTAATGAGAAATAAAGCCATTATAAAAATGATTTATAAAATTGTTTTTTCTGGTCTAAAACTGTGACATACCTATACATCTCCTTTTATTGGAAACATTTTGTGTTGAATGTTACCTCAAAGCTTAGCTGAAGTGTTAGACATTTTTTCTTAGACTTCAGTGTATTGATTATAAGTATGCTTCATCAGTTTCAGTTAATTATTTTTAATAACATTTTTAAACGTAATAAAAATATCAGAGGGATATTTGATGTTAATCTAGGATCATGATTTAATTTTTCACTCCTTAGTATTAACTGTGAAGATCAAATACTGTTATTCCACTGGGGATTGGAGGGCAGAGTTATTTTCCCAGAAACTTGGGACCTGTATTATTGTTTGCTAAGTAAATACATTAAGTATAGTCTATGAAGAAGAATATATTACTTATGAAGTAGCATATTAATTTTTCTTCCACATTTTATTTCTTCTTAGACAAGCTTGAGAAGCAATGGTTTTAAATTTCTGATATGTTAAAATGCCTATTAACATCAAAACCTTATTGATTATAAAATGCACATATTATAATTTTATTTATTCATTGTTAAATTAAAAACAAAAAACAACCCACCAAACTCACTGCCGTCAAGTCGATTCAACTCATAGCGACTCCTCCTTGGGTTTCTGAGGCTTATCTTTACTGAAGCAGCTTTCTAGTTAGCAGTCAAATGCCTTAGGCACTTAAATTTAGATGTTATAATTACTTCTATATGAAACGATACATCTAATGATGGCATGAGTCTTCTACTCACTGCCATCAAGTTGGATCCAACTCATAGTGACCCCTCCTTGGGTTTCTGAGGCAGTATTACTATGGAAGTCGATTGACCAATCTTCCTTCTGAGGAGCGGCTCATGGATTTGAACCACCAACCTTCTCGTTAGTCAAATGCTTTAGGCTGCTATTTGGATGTGTTTTCATTTTAACCGAAGGCCTTGATTTTCCAAAGCCTCAGTTTTCATTCTCCTTATGTTTCTACTCTTAGATTAATCAACTTAAGCTAATTTCTGGCTGGGTCTGGGGGGCATGACATGGATTGGCCAGCAGATGAAACAGTAATCATTTGGCAGATGAAACATTAATCATTTAAATTCCACTTCCTCAACTGATTCATGAATAAATAATTGCCTTAGAGTAATGCTGTGAGAAATAAATAAAATAAAGGAAGTTGAAGTAGATCCCTGTGAACTCATTGGAAGAACACCATTGTTTGGAAGATAGCAGCCACCAAAAAGGAAAAACAAAAACAGGCAGGTTATTTTGCTATTCTGTAATCAAAATCAGCATGCTTTTGAAATAAAAAATTTGATGTATTTATGAACATATGTAGAAATTTTAACCATACAATGTGTGTATATTTGTATTTGTACTTATATATAGAAGAAGTATTTGCTTGTAAATAAAATGTTATAAAACAAAGTAATAGATTCTTTTAAATCAGGTATTAAGGAAAGTTAAAGGAGCCCTGGTGGTCCAGTGGTTAAGCACTTAGATGGTAACTGAAAGATTCGTGGTTTGAACCCACCCACTGACCCTATGAGAGAAATACCTGGTGATGTGCTCCCATAAGGATTGCTGTTTAGAAAACCCTATAGGGCAGCTCTGGTAGCATAGTGCCTAAGGCACTTGACTGCTAACCAGAAGGGTGGCGGTTCAAACCCACCAGCCACTCCTCGGAAGGAAGGTTGGACAATCTACTTCCGTAGTGATGACTTGGAAACCCAAGGAGGGGTCGCTATGAGTCGGGGTCGGCTTGACGGCACATAACAACAACAACAACAACGGGCAGTTTTATTCTATTACATGAAATCACTGTGAGTTGGAAATGAACTTGACAGCAGGTAACAACAACAACAACAAAGAAAGTTAAAATATACCATTGCTGTGCTTCTCAATCTCTGGTAAAGGATAAGCGTAAAAAAAAAAAAAAAAAAA
>NW_006921745.1:1863973-1864433 GCF_000298275.1 Orycteropus afer afer | reverse complement strand
ACTACTCGATCCCTCTGGGTATCTGGCTGTGACTAAGCAGTGACTACAACCTTGCCCCTTTTCAGCTCTACTATACACCTGGGAATTCAGATCATACACATAGACTTACAGGACCATTGTCTGCCAACCCTATATATGTTCCTGGATACACTCCCCATTTCATAGATATACCTAATTGTTTAGCCTGTCCACACATCTGTCCATCCATATACCCATGTTTGCCTTCACTGACAAAGCAGTACTCCATGTGGAAAAGGGTTTATCTTTGTTGTCTGTACCTCCCATGTACCTCTCTATGTCTTTCTTATCTTCAGTGGTGCCAAATTGGTCACTCACATTTGGTACATTGTCCTTCTCTTCACCCAAATCAATACTTATCTCTATCTATCTAACAGCCTTCCCTCCCTTCCCCTTCCACCATTTCCTTCTATAGATAAACCTTTCCTTAACTTTTACAATA
>NW_006921745.1:1857595-1858424 GCF_000298275.1 Orycteropus afer afer | reverse complement strand
GCTGTCTCTTTAAATATCCAAAATAGTCAAGCTGCTTTTTAAATCTTCAAAATGGCGGCGCCCTCTGGACCAGCAGAAGTCCACAGCTCAGCCCACCTTTCTCTTCACCTTCTCTGTTTGTTCCCCAGCCACCATGTACAGTCCTCCATGCAGTCCCTGGTTAGCACGGTGATTTTTAGGTTAATTCTTAGGTCCTACCACCAGTCGGGATTCTCCAAGGTGTCTGTGCCGTCAGGATCGCTCATGATTGCTGCCAGACCGCAGCTCTGTCTGTCTCCTTTTTTGGTATTTTCACGTAAATTCTTCTGCTAGTTGGGGTTTAGTCCACTTGTATATCTTTCCCTTCAAGGCTCAGGGGTCCAGGATTATCTTCTGTGTCTACGTTAATTGGTTTCCCTTTTCTTTGTTGAAGAGGGTCTGTTCAGTCTTTATGCCTAGTCCTCCATCTTACCCCTCATCCCTCTACATTATTCTTTAGGGTATTTCATAGTATTCCATTGTGTGTAGGTATCATAGTTTGGTTATCCATTCCTCATTTGATGGACACCTAGGTTGTTTCCATCCTTTGGCTATTGTAAATAGTGCTGCGATGAACATGGGTGTGCATATATCTGTTCTTGTCATGACTGTTACTTCTTTAGGATACATACCTAGTAATGGAATAGCTGGGTCAAATGGTATTTCTAGTTCCAATTTTTGAAAGAATCACCATAGTGCTTTCCACAATGGTTGTACCATTTTACAGTCCCACCAGCAATGTATGAGAGTCCTAATCTCTCCACATCCTCGCCAGCATTTGTTATTTTCTGTCTCGTTGAACTTTGCTAGT
>NW_006921745.1:1851938-1857303 GCF_000298275.1 Orycteropus afer afer | reverse complement strand
TTCTATAAATTCTAGAGATAAGTCCCTTGTCAGGTATGTCATTACCAAATACTTTTTCCCAATCTGTAGTTTCTCTTTTGACTCTTTTGGAGAAGTCTTTGGAAGCACATAAAAATTTAATTTTTAGAAGGTCCCAATCATCTGGTTTCTCTTCTGCTGAAAAATTTGTTACTGTTAGATTTCACCCATAAAATTGTTTTAATGTAAGTATGAATAAAATATGTGGAAATAGAAAAGTAGAAAAACGGTATACATTATTGAAAATATGCATATAGAACAGGTAATATACTAATAAGACAATACTCTCTTGCAGATTGATAATAAATGCTAGTCCATGGACCACGTTTTAAGTAGTACTGCTTTTTTTTTTTTTTTTTGCACTAGACAGTGAGCTAAATCACATTTTGTTTTATATTGGAGAAGAAAGAATTGCCCTTCCTGTCCCATTTCTCAGTTTATAAAATGATTTGAAGGGGAGCTCTGCTAGCATAGTGCCTAAGGCATTTGACTGCTAACCAGAAGGCTGGTGGTTCAAACCCACCAGCCACTCCTGGGAAGGAAGATGAGGCAATCTACTTCCGTAGTGATACTGCCTCAGAAACCCAAGGAGGGGTCACTATGAGGTGGATCTGACTAGATGGCACATGACAACAACAACAACAACAAGGTGAATTGAAGATTTTCCTAACAGATTTTACACATAAAAGTGTCGATTTGCATATCTAAAGACGTTTTAGCCACCTCACTCTGGGACTTTAATCTTATGTTTGGAGTTTTAACTGATTCCTTTCTTTGTAATCTGAAATGTGTTCTCCATATTTAATGTTATGAAGCAAAGATTACTAAAAGCTTGGGAGCTGGTAATAGTAAAAAAAGTTACAAATTTTGTGGCATAAATTGTTTGGAATTTGTTATATTTCATTTTATATTATTTATCTGTTGAGAACCTCAGAAATGCACTTTTTAAAAAATTGATAACTGATTAAATGTTATTTTAATTTCCTCATTTACTCATAAAATTTGGTTAACATTGTGTTTCACAATTGAACTATGAAGCTTTAATCTGATTTTTAAGAGTTTCTTCACAGGCATGTTTGAATCTGTTCTAGTCTTTATGTGAAGGCTTATTGATATTGAACACCACTTGTGTTCCTGGAATGCTTCAGAGATTATTAGCATTTGGCTTGAAAGTAGTAGAAAATGATATTTAAATCTTATTGAGGATTGCTTGACGTAGATTAAATACCATTGTACTCAGTATGAATTCTTTTTCATAACAGTTCTTTTGTTTGTATGACTTCAAGCAAATAAATATCAGTGGATAGAGATTTAAATTCTAATTAAAAAAAATTATTTCTATCTAACCCAAATAAATAACTTTAAAAATGTGTTTATGGAAGTTATTTTTCGTATGAATTTTTGTAAGTAACATGTATCTTGGTGGAAAGAAATGCATACCATTTTTGTCGATTTTCCTCTAGGGTAATTCTTCTCCTGAAATTACTTTTGGATGGAATTATGCTCTTTTCTCATTAGAAGATGGTAATCTTGGAGAATGACCATGGAGAAGGGGATGAGTTCAGGAGAAGGGCTGCCTTCCAGATCATCTCAGGTTTCGGCTGTTAAAGTAACAGCCAAAGAGCTGGAAACAAAGCAGTCCAATAAAGAGAAACGAGGGGGCTTTGTGCTGGTGCATGCAGGTAAGCCCTTAAGTAGGTGAGTAGGAAGATGAAAATAATGTTTTTTTTTTTTTTTTGCTTTTCTTTTTCTTGTCTTGAAGTATACTGAGAATTGATTTTCATATGTAGAAGAGGCAAAGTGCCAAAGCAGGGTTGGAACCAAAAAGATGGTTTGACTTCACTATAGGGAGAACCTCTCCTGTTCCCCAGTTGGAAGATTGTATAATGGCAGCTCTTCCTATGCCTTCTTCATTTCCATCGTCCATTATTTATTTTTAATCCATATGGTATCAAAGGAGCTCTGGTGGCACAGAGCCTAAGGCATAGAGCCTTGACTGCTAACAAGAAGGATGATGGTTCAAACCCACCAGCCACTCCGTGAAAGGAAGATTGGGGCAATCTACTTCCATAGTGACATTGCCCCGGAAACCCAAGGAGGGGTTGCTATGAGTCAACTTGAGGGCAGTGAGTTATAGTAACACATGTATTTAGGTAGTGTTAAAGCCTGACAAAGTAATATTTTAAACTCTGGTTGTGGTTTTAAATGTTGCTGAAAAAATTTTATTGATCCCGTGTTAGACTGTAGCCATTTTAGGGTATAATTTTACACAGTCTTACAGTTAACCCTCTTAATATTATAAACAAGAAACTTTAAGACCATGGAGATTAAGTGACTTTTACCACAGAACTAATTTTTGGTACTGGAGCCAGGCTGAGTAGCCTAGGACCATAAATCCCAGTCTAGTGCTCTTGGTACTACTTAAGCCTGTCATTTCTCTACTTCAGAGGACCACAGGACAATGAACTTTACCCCCTGCAACCTTCATCACGTGCTTTTGGGTTTTAGAGCAGTGCAGCCTTGCTCAGGTCTCTGCATAACAGGCTATTTCCTTTGGCCATTTGTATTTGCTGGATGCAGAGTCTGTATACCATTACTTCACTCCTGTGAAAGGAGAAGAAATGACTGGGTCTCCTTTTAATTTTCTTCAGACTGTTAAGCAGGATGGGAGCAGGATTAGTTTTAGTATTGGGTGAAGATTGGAATTATTTCTTCTTGTACAACTTGCATTCTGCCTGGCCATTAACCTTTGGCTATATCTAGACAGGATGGCCTGGGAAGTCTCATGGAATCTAATCTAGAAAGATCTAAAAAATAGGTTCAGTTCTCTTTTCTTACAGGTGATTTTATATAGAAGAAGGCAAATTTATGGAAATAACCCAGTTAGAAGTAGAGCTAGAACTAGAAATCCTGCCTTCATACTGGTAGTCCAGTGTTCAGTGTTCTTTCTGCTACTCTGTTGTTGGTGCATCTTGCACAGAACCTAGTGAATTATGTTACTCAGGAAGCATTTGGAAAGTGTACAAACAATTCTGAAATGTGTAACAAGCAGTAATGTAGTGCTTTTGGTTTGCTAAACATTGCTTTTTGACTACCCTGATGATGTACGACTCTATCATTTCTCTCAGAAAACACAAGGCATGGTTAATGGCTCTCAGGGCAAGTTGCTGCTGGGGCCCATCAGTAGTAGGAAAAAACCTGAGTTATGGCAGGAGATTGTGTAGGTTAAGGTATGGCCCCCTTCCAAGTGATTAGAAGTTCAGATAGAGTGATTGATTATGCAGAGATACGTATCTTACATGTTTAAGGGACGTTCAGTTCCTCATCCAACATAAGTTTTTTTTTTTTTTTTTTTAATTTTTATTGTGATTTGGGTGAAAGTTTGTAGAGCAAATTCATTTTCCATACAGCAGTTCATACACATTTTGTTTCACGGCATTGACTGTAATTCCCCTAATGTAACAGCTTTCTTCCCACTTCCTCCCTATAGTTACTGCTTCCTGTGTCCTTCCATCCCATGCACTCCTGCCTCCCAAGCTATCTCCCTGTGCAAACCCTGCTCTTTTGTTCTCTCATGATAGATCACTCCAAGAAATGTATCTACCTAATGTAAATGTTCACCCCATATGCCTGTCTATTACTTGGCTGGAAGCCACAAGAGTGAGTTGAGTTCTAGGCCTGAAGTATAACTAGGGGCCATAGTCTCAGGAGTCTTACCAGGCGCTATCAGACCAGCAAACCTGGCCCATTTTTTTTTAAATGATTTTGAGTTTTGTTCCACTTTGTTCTCCCGTTCTATCTAGTATCTCCTTCACCGATCCCCCTCTGAGTGGTTGACAGTGGTAGCCGGGCACCATCTAGTTCTGGTCTCATGGTCATATAGGCTGAGGATCACATGGTCTACTAGTTCCTTGGACTAATTGTTTCCATGTGTCTTTGGTTTTCTTCATTCTTCTTTGTTTTGGATGAAGAAAGACCCATCATTGCATCTAGATGGCTGTTTGTAAGCTTTTAAGACCCCAGTTGCTACTCACTAAAGTAGGATGTTTTTGTGTAGTATTTTATGCCACTTGAGCTTCATGTCCACTGCGAACATGGTCCCTAGCCCAGAGGTCCAACTACTTGCTTCCTAGGGTAACTGGCTGTGGCCAAGAGGCTACCACAACCTTGCCCCTTGTCAACTCTACTATGCACCTGGGCACTCTTACAGCTCATACAAATACTCTTGTAGAAACATCATCTGCCAAACCTATACATGGTCATGGGCACACTCCCTTTTCCTGTTTAGACATACCTGATCATTCCATCTGTCTGCTCATCTGTCCACCCATAGATCAATGCTTGCTATCAGTGACAGTGCAGTACTGTACATGCAAAAGGGTTCATCTTTGTTGTCGGTACCTCTCATATACCTCTCTCTGTTTTCCTCTTCCTCAGTGCCACCATGTTGATCACTTACTTTTGGTATATTGCTCTTCCCTTCACTCAAATCAATACTTATCTCTATCTGTCTAGCTGTGTTCCCTTTCCTCCTCTCCCGTCCCTGGTAACAAACAAAGAAAGTTTCCTTCTGTATATAAAATTTTCCTTGACTTTTTACATTAGTTAACTAATACAGTATTTGTCCTGTGATTGACTTATTTCACTCATTATAATATCCTCCACGTTCATCCATGTTATGCAGTGTTTTGCAGATTTAATGTATGGATTTTAAAGCTGTCTTTCTAACACTAGAGTGGTGTTGTTGTTGTTATGTGTCGTTGAGTCATCTCTGACTTAGTGACCTTATGTATACCAGAACGAAAAGCTGCCTGGTCCTGTGCCATCTGCATGTTCCTTGCTGTACCTGAGCCCATTGTTGCAGCTACTGTGTTAATCCATCTTGTTGAAAGGCTTCCCCTTTTTTGTTGACCTTCCACTTCACCAAGCATGATATCCTTCTCCAGGGAATGGTTTCTCTGACATGACCAATATAGGTGAGATGAAGTTTGGCCATTCTCGCTTCCAAGGAGCGTTCTGGCTGCACTTCTTTTTTTTTTTTTTTAAACAGCTCATGAAATTTAGTCTTTCTGATCCAACTTTCTTTCTTTTTTTTTTTTTATTCTTTTTTTTAAATTCATTGTGATTTGGGTGAAGGTTTACAGAGCAAATTCACTTTCTATATAGCAGTTCACATATACTTTGTCTCATGTCATTGACCACAGTTTACCACAATGCAACAGCTCCCCTCTCACTTCCTCCCCATAGTTAGCTCTTCCCAGTGTCCATCCCTCCATACTCTCCTGCCCCCTGAGCTATCTCCCTGTGCATAAGCAGCCCTTCCTTCTCCCATGATTGTTCTCTCCAG
>NW_006921745.1:1850564-1851098 GCF_000298275.1 Orycteropus afer afer | reverse complement strand
ACCTTTCCTTAACTTTTACAATAACGGACTAATACAATATTTGTCCTTTTGTGATTGACTTATTTCATTCAGTATAATGTCCTCCAAGTTCATCCGTGTTATGCGGTGTTTTGCAGATTCTACATTATTCTTTAGCGTTGCATAGTATTCCATTGTGTGTATATACCATAGCTTGGTTATCCATTCCTCGGTTGATGGACAGCTAGGTTGTTTCCATCTTTTGGCTATTGTAAATAGTGCTGCGATAAACATGGGTGTGCATATATATGTTCTTGTCATGGTTCTCACTTCTTTAGGGTATATACCTAGTAATGGGATGGCTGGGTCAAATGGTGTTTCTAATTCCAACTTTTGAAGGAATCACCATACTACTTTCCACAATGGTTGTACCATTTTACAGTCCCACCAGCAGAGTATGAGAGTCCCAATCTCTCCACAACCTCGCCAGTATTAGTTATTTTCTGTCTTGTTGAACTTTGCTACTATTGCTGGAGCAAGATGGTATCTCATTGTTGTTTTGATTTGCACCTCTCT
>NW_006921745.1:1828381-1850092 GCF_000298275.1 Orycteropus afer afer | reverse complement strand
CAAGTATTTTATTTTTTTGGTAGCTATTGAGAACGGTATTGATTTTCTTATTTCTTTTTCAGCAATCTCTTTGCTGGTGTAGAGGAATCCAACTTATTTTTGGATGTTGATCTTATATCCTGCCACGATGCTAAATCTCTCAATTAGTTCCAGTAGGTTTTTGACCGAGTCTGTTGAGTTTTCTAGGTATAGGATCATATCATCAGCAAATAGGGATAGTTTGACTTCTTCCTTACCAATTTTGGATGCCTTTGATTTCCCTTTCTTGCCTTATGGCTGTCTAGGACTTCCAGTACAATGTTGAATAGAAGTGGTGATTGCGGGTATCCTTGTCTAGTTCCTGTTCTCAAGAGGAATGGTTTCAGTCTCTCTCTATTGAGAGTAATGTTGGTGGTTGGTTTTGCATAAATGCCTTTTATTATGTTGAGGAATGTCCCTTCTATTCCTATTTTGCTGAGAGTTTTGATCAGAAATGGGTGTTGGATTTTATCAAATGCCTTTTCTGCATCAATTGATATGATCATGTGGTTCTTCTCTTTTGTTTTATTTACATGGTGGATGACGTTTATTGTTTTTCTAATGTTGAACCATCCTTGCATACCTGGTATGAACCCCACTTGGTCGTGATGAATGATTTTCTTGATATGTTGTTGCAGTCTATTGGCTAGGATTTTGTTGAAGATGTTTGCATGTATATTCATGAGGGATATTGGTCTGTAGTTTTCCTTTTGAGTGATGTCTTTTCCTGGTTTGGTATGAAGGTTATGCTTGCTTCATAAAATGAGTTAAGGAGGATTCCATCCTTTTCTATTGGAATATTTTGAGTGGGATTGGTATCAGTTCTTCTCTGAATGTTTTGTAGAATTCTCCAGCCGGCTGCACTTCTCGCAGGACAGATCTGTCAGTTCTGCTGTCAGTCCATGCTACTTTTAGTAGTCTTTGCCAGCACCACAACTCAGATGTATCAGCTTTTCTTCATTCTTCCCTTATTTGTTGTCTAGCTTTCACATGCACGAGGTGATTGAAAATACTGTTGCTTGTGTTAGGTGTACCTTAGTCTTCAAGGAGACATTGTTTTAGGGATATTCATAAAATTTACCATTAATATATCAGACAGTGTTTCACTGCTATTCATAAGGTTTTCACTGGCCAGTTCTTTGAGAATTGGATTGCCCCTTCTTTCTTCCCAATCTGTCTTAGCCTGGAAGCTCCACTGAAACTCTGTTCACCATGGGTAACCCTGCTGGTATTTGATACATCGGTGGCATGGCCTCCAGCCTCACAGCAACACACAGGCCACCACAGTAGAACAAACTGACAGACAAGTTTGTCTACCTTAGTTGTTCTAAACCTCTCCACTCACTCCGTGGTCTCCCTGAGCTGCTCCAACACTTGCCTTTTGCACCCTGGCTTGCTCACTTGGCCTGCCTCCGGGTGCTTCCAAAACACCCGCCTTTTGTGCCCCAGCTCGATTACCTGGCCTGCCCCTGGGCTCTCCTGAAACACCCACCCTCCATTCCCTGGCTCGCTTACCTGCTCTTCTGAGAACTGACTATATGAGATCAAATTGACAACAGCAACTGGAAAGATAGGAGCCTTATGGGGAAGTGAGTTCATGTTAATTATAGAGGAACAACTTAGAAAAGGAGGGTGAGCATGTCTTCACAACTCCAAGAATGCAATCAATGTCACTAAATTGTACTTGGAGAATTTTGAATTAGTGTATGTTTTGCTGTGTATGTTCTCAACAACTCACTCCCATGTCTCAACTTTGATTCAAACAATAGACAGGCAAGAGTCAACCATATGAGATCAATAGGGCCACATTTTCCCAGGGATAAAACTCAGAATGCAGGAAGGGATAGGAAAGAAGAATGAATGGAAAAGAGAAACAGAGAGGGAATGGGGAGAGTGCTATTACATTTTGGGCATTGCAATCAATATCATAAAACAAAATGTATGAACTGTTCAATGGAAAACAAATATGCTCTGCAAACTTTCACCCAAATCACAATAGAAAGTTATTTAAAAAAAAAGTCAGGTGTTCTTGCTAGGAAGTGTCAAGGATAAGATCTCTTTAAGTTCGCTTTCATTGGCCTTCATTCATAAAGCTCTGCATTTGGTAAATTACTGTTCAGAATCTGAAATTCTTAATAGTAACTTTAGAAAACCATGTAGCTTCTGAACAACGTTTGAAGTTAAGGGGTGTTACTTACAAATCACCTATGTTCCACCACCACTACAACTGCCGCTCTCCCACTGAAAAACTTCAGATCCTTTCGTCTATCTTTGCAGACTAACTTAGGGTACTGGAACATCAGTGATACCATATTCATAACTGCCTATCAGAAATCCTGGTGGTTCCTGCCTCTTATCAAGGAGCTCTGGTGGTACAATGGTTAAGCACATAGCTGCTAACATAAAGGTTGGCAGTTCAAACCCACTGGCTTTTCCACAGAAGGTTTACAGACTCAGAAACCCTGTGGGGCAGTTCCACTCTTCCTATATGATCGCTATGAGTTGGAATCCACTTTATGGCAACCAAATTTTTTTCCCCCTTTTTCCTGCCTCTTAATCAGAACACACAAACTTCTATAGGAGAATGTAGATTTGTTTCCCTAAGCAGATTAATACTTGCTTGGTTAAAAATCTGAGAATAGTCTAAATAAGAGAAAGACAAAGATAAGAGCCTTTAAACACTCTTGATAATCAAGCCTTTAATTAAAGCTCTTTAACAGAGTACTGAAGTCTTCTTTCCACCCCTACAGTACCTCAGGAAGGTTAAGAACTATTTCTCTAGGCCTCTTGACTCCTCCTGTGAGTCTGCAGACTTTCTACTGTAAGCCTAACTCACCTTTCCTCAAGGCAGAGAAAGAATGGCCCATGGTACAGGGACCCAGGATAGCAGAAAAGATGCACAAACAACTGGAACCCGTAATACAGGCACCTCTGACTTATCTACATGGTCAGGATCCAAACACCAGGTCATTATGCAAAAATTGGCGAGTTATGTGAAAATGGAGGATAATCACATCAGACCACAAAGTGGAGGATGACTACATCATTACATGACTACCAAATTACATAATCCCTTACCTGTCAAACCACTGAGAATCATGGCCCAGGCAAGGTGACACATAACCTTAACCATCACAGCTAGAGTTACTCTTGCCTTACACCTCAGCATTTGTTACTGCCAGATGTACATCATTAATGCACAAGATAGTTGGATAGGTTTTTAACTATTGACATAAATGTGAAATGTCAAATGATGAGATAGTAGATAACTGAGCTGTAGGGGTATGTAGAAGTGCTAAACCTGTTTTTTAGAATATTGAACCTTTACAGAACCTGTGTGTATATTCAACAGGCCTTTCCTTATGGTTCTCTAGAAATAGGTGATCCCAGATCTGTTCAAGGCCCCAGTCTTCCATCAGTTTTATCCAAAACATAAGACACTGTTGCCACATATATTATTTTATTGTGTAGGAAAAAAAAAATTGTAGACATTCAATGCCACCTCATGACAACTCCATGTGTATCAGGTTTCAATGGCTGATTTTTCAGGTAGTAGATTGACAGACCTTTCTTCTGAGACAAATTTAGGTGGATTCAAACCTCCAACATACTGATTAGCAGCCAAGTACACTAACAGTTTGCATCACCCAAGGATTTCTTAATGTATATAGAGAACAGTATTAAACAGCATTTACACGTAATCTCTCTAATTAGAATATGAAAAAGTTCTGAGTTTGGCCCTGAAATATCTTTAATATCTGCTTAACACTTGCCAACTTCATTATTTAGCAGAGGAAAGGCAGGTTCAGAATATATACCACTGACAAGTGAAAGAATCTAGCTAAAATATAATTACACTGTTTTATTTGAAATGTGTTTAAAGTTACACTTTTTATGGCAAGGGATACTGATATTCCATTTAAGTAACTAACTGCATCTTTAAATTTTTAAGTTAAAAAAGTGTTAGGTTGTGTTTTAAAAATATTAGGTAAACAGTGCAAATAGTATATACAAAAACAAAAAGAAACTCACTGCTGTTGAGTCGATTCTGACTGATAGTGATCCCCATTGGGTTTCTGAGGAGATGAATCTTTAAGGAAGTAGATTGCCAGCCTTCCTTCCATGGAGTAGCTGGTGGGTTTGAACCACCAACTTTCTGGTTAACAGTCAAATGCCTTAGGCACTATGCCACCAGAGTGCTGTAAATAGTATATAGATTAGGAAAACAACAAAAAAAAATCTGTTACTCAAATGACTGATGTTTGGGTAAGTTTGTTCTAGTGTTTGGCCCGGGGTATTTGTTTAGAGTAGCATCTTCTCTGAAGGGTGGCCCAGACACAGAGTTGGGTGCCTGGGGTTGTTTGTTTGGAGCAGCGTCTTCTCTGAAGAGTGGTCCCAAAGTGGAGCCAGGCACCTAGGGGTGTTTGCAGCAGTGGCTTCTTTAAAGGGCAGCATGGAAGCAGAGCTGGGTGGGGGATTTGGAGTGGCATTAAGGGAGGCCAGGAAGTGAGTGGAGCAGTTTAGAACAACTAAGGGAGACTAATTTGTCTATCAGTTTGTCATCTGGTGGTGGCATATGTGTTGCTGTGAGACTGGATGCTGTAACACCAGTGTTGGAAATGCCACAGGTCTGCTTATGGTGGACAGGTTTCATTGGGGATTCCAGACTAGGATAGACTCAGAGGAAGGAAGAGACCATCCATTTCTCAAATAATTGGCCAATGAAAACCTTATGAATAGCAGTGAAATACTGTCTGATACATCACTGGAAAACTTTATGAATAGCCCTGAAAATTGTCCAATATAGTGCCAGAAGATGAGCCCCTCAGGTCGGAAGGCACTCAAAATACAACTGGGGAAAAGCTGCCTCTTCAGAGTAGAGCCGACCTTAATGATATGGATGGAGTAAAGCTTTCGATACCTCTGTTTGCTGATGTGGCATGACTCAATATTAGAAGAAACAGCTGCAAACATACATTAATAATCAAAACATGGAATGTATGAAGTATGAATCTAGGAAAATTGAAAGTTGTCAAAAATGAAATGGAATGCATAAAGATCAATATCCCAGGCATTAGTGAGCTGAAATGGACTATATTTAGCCATTTTGAATCAGACAACCATAGGATTACTATGCTTGGAATGAAAAATTGAAAATGAAAGGCATGACATTCATCATCATAAAGAATGTTTCACGATCTGTCCTGAAGTACAATGCTGTCCATGATAGGATAATATCCAAACGCCTACAAGGAAGGCAAATTAATACTACTATTATTCACATTTATGCACCACCCACCAAAGCCAAAGATGAGGAAATTGAAGACTTTTACCAACTTCTGGAGTCTGAAACTGACCAAACATGCAATCAAGATGTGTTGATTATCACTGGCGATTGAATGGAAAAGTTGGAAACAAAGAAGGATCACTGGTAGTTGGAAAATATGGCCTTGGTAATAGAAATAATGCTGGAGATCACATAATAGAATTTTGCAAGATCAATGACTTATTCATTACAAATACCTTTTTCAACAACATAATGGCAGCTGTACACATGGACTTTTCCAGACAGAGTACACAGGAATCAAGTGGACAATATCTATGGCAAGAGGTGATGGGGAAGCTCGATATCTTCAGCCAAAAAAAGGCCATGAGCTGATTGTGGAACAGACCATCAACTGCTCAATGCAAGTTCAAGTTGAAGTTGAAGACAATTAAAACAAGTCGATGAGAGCCAAAATATGACCTTGATTATATCCCTCCTGAATTTAGAGACCATCTAAAGAATAGATTTGATGCATTAAACCCCAGTGACCAAAAACCAGAGGAATTGTGGGATAACATCAAGAACATCATCCATGAAGAACGCAGAAGGTCATTAAAAAGACAGGAAAGGAAGAAAACACCAAATTGGATGTCAGAAGAGACTCTGAAATTTGCCCTTGAACAGAGAGTAGCTAAAACAAATGGAATAAATGACAAGATAAGAGAGCTGAACATAAGATTTCAAAGAGTAGCTCAAGAAGACAAAGTCAATTATAGTAAAATGTTCAAAGACCTGGAGTTAGAAAACCAAAAGGGAAGAACACACTCAGCATTTCTCAAGCTGAAATAACTGAACATATTCAAGCCTTGAGTTGTAGCATTGAAAGATTCTATGGGTAATATATTGAATGATTCAGGAAACATCAAAAGAAGATGGAAGGAATACATAGAGTCACTGTACCAAAAAGAATTGGTCAATGTTCATCCATTTGATGAGGTGGCATATGATCAAGAACCAATGGTATTGAAGAAGGAAATCGAAGGTACACTGAAAGAATTGGCAAAGAACAAGGCTCTAGGAATTGACAGAATACTCACTGAGATGTTTTAACAAATGGATGCAGCACTGGAGGTTCTTACTTGGCTATGTCAAGAGGTTTGGAAGACAGCTGCCTGACCAAGTGACTGGAAGAAATCCTTATTTGTACCCATTCCAAAGACAGATGATCCCACAGAATGTGGAAATTATCAAACAATATCATTAATATCACATGCAAGTAAAATCGTACTGAAGATAATTAAAAAACGGTTGCAGCAGTATATTGACAGAGAACTTCCAGAAATTCAAGTTGGATTCAGAAGAGGACATGCAATGAGGGATATCATAGCTGATGTCAGATGGACCTAGGCTGAAATCAAAGAATACCAGAAAGATGTTTACTTGTTTTTTATTGACTATGCGAAGTCTTTCGATTGTGTGGACCATAGCAAATTATGTATAACACTGAGAAGAATGGGAATTCCGGAACACCTAATTGTACTCATGAGGAACCTGTACATAGACCAGGAGGCTGCCATTTGAAGAGAACAAGGGGATACTACATAGTATCAAGAAGGGAGTGCAGTAGGGTTGTATCCTTTCACCATCCTTATTCAGTCTATGCTGAGCAAATAATCCAAGAAGTTGGAGTATATGAAGAAGAGGGTGGTGTCAGGATTGGAGGAAGACTCATTAACAACCTGCTATATGCAAATAACACCACTTTGCTTGCTGAAAGTGAGGATGACTTGAAGCACTTACTGATGAAGATTGAGGACTACATCTGCAGTATGGATTAAACCTCAATATAAAGAAAACAAAAATCCTCACAGCTGGACCAATAAGCAGCATCACGACAAATGGAGAAAGATTGAAGTTGTCAAGGACTTCATATTACTTGGTTCTACAATTGACACCAATGGCAGCAAAAATCAAGGCATCAGATGACATACTGCATTGGGCAAATCTGCTTCAAGTGCTGAAGAGCAAATATATCTCCTTAAAGACTAAGGTGTACCTAACCCAAACCATGGTATCTTTAGTCTCCTCATATGTATCTGAGAGCTGGACAATGAATAAGGAAGACTGAAGAAGAGTTGATGCTTTTGAGTTGTGGTTATGGCGAAGAAAATTGAAAGTACCATGGACTGCTAAAAGAACTAACAAATCTGTCCTGGAAGAAGTGCAGCTGGAATACTCCTTGGAAGTGAGAATGGCCAGACTTCATCTTACCTACTTTGGTCATTTTGTCAGAAGGGACCCTTCCCTGGAGAAGGGTATCATGCTTGGTAAAGTGGAAGGTCAACGAAAAAGGGGAAGACCCTCAATGAGATGGATTGACACAGTGGCTGCAGCAATGGGCTCAAGTATAGCAGGGATCATGAGGCTGGCACAGCACTGGGCAGTGTTTCATTCTGTTGTGCATAAAGTCGCTATGAGTCAGAGATGACTCGATGGCACCTAAGAACAATAACAACAACAACAACAACAACAACACAGAAGAGCATTATGCTCAAGGGTAGAGCAAAGTTTAATATTATAATAATAACTAACTATTGATTGATTCTTCTACAGGTGCAGGTTATCATTCTGAATCCAAAGCCAAGGAATATAAACATGTATGCAAACGAGCTTGTCAAAAGGTATGATCAAAATCTATCATCTAAATGTTTTATGTTTTGAATATAAAGCAACTTTACTAGAAATTCAAAATTTTATGGTTTCATTTAGAAGAAAATCTTTGGTTTGTATAACAAAATTACTCTGCTCATATTTGTAGGGTCTTTTTTGGGTTGTTTTGTATTTTTTTATTCTCCAGATAATGCTTAGATCTCTTCCCTCCTTCTACAGATTAAAGTCTTTATTTTTGGAATTGTGGTGCATAATCATATCTCTTTTAATCTTTGCCAAGAGAGATTTTCCTGTACATTTTCCTTCTGTTTTTCATCATGTAGTTTGTATCATAGTGAATTCATTGTTATTCTTGGGTTTAACTTTTCCCTTGTATTCAGTTGTACTTTTTTTCTTTTAGTTTTTGAGGTTTTGCTAAATTGTTGAATACGTAATGTGGGGCAGGAATGAAATGAAAAGAAATGTTGTTTGTTTTTATTTTGATCCTGACTGTATACTTTGTAGGGAAACCTTCCATTACTTTTTATGCAAATAGAATATTAATTGGTATTATAAATTGGGTAAATATAGACTTCTCTCAGCTATTTTCATACCATTTGAAAGACAGGTTATGCTTTGAAAGCCAAGCTCTTTCTTATGAATGAAATCCCATAAATATATAAGAATATTTTATGTATTTGTATTTGTTTTATTAAAAATAATAAAGCTAAATATGAGATGTTCCCTAAGCTATTTTATAATTTTTATATTTTTTTTGGTGTGAAATCTTTTTAGAAATATGTTTCACTTTCATACAACTTTAATCCTAGAAATTTCTGTTTGGACTATATAATCTACCTCTTCAGTTTATATAGTGAATTTGTTTTCTAAAAGTTTAATGAAGAATACAATTCTTAGTTTTTGAACTTTCTCTTTGTTGACTAAATTGGAGCTTTAACAATTCATTTAGGAATCAGTCTTCCCTTCTTTCTCATTTTTGCCCAGCTTCAGACCTTTACTCTTTGTATGTTATATTACAAAAGAATATGATTTCTTAATCTCCATATAAAATACATTATAGCAGAACATATGTTTCCATCTCAGGATTCTGACATGCCACTGTTTTTTATAGGTATGGGTAGGAAGAGGACTAACAATGGGAAGGGACATTATTAGCTGAGATGGAGATTTAGTCATGTATATAAAATAAGACTTGTCAGGATGTTTAAACCAAATGAATTAATGTTATTTCTGTGGTATTTTGAGTTGCTCTGTGATAAATGAAGCCCTTCACTTACCAAATTCCTTACATCTTGCATTTAGTGGCCAGATTTTATTCATTGTCTTAATCTGAATAATATTAAGTGAGATATCTCATAAATTAACTTGAATATAAACACATGATTATTTTAAATCTAAGTACTTTATGTCTTGAGGCATAGATTGGGATTAGTGATCATTTTTCATCAACTATAAATGTCTCCTGCACCTCTTTAAGCTTTTAGAAAGTTTATGGGCGTGGTTGAGGAGTTGTAGTTTGACAATAATCTCTCCCCTTGGTTTCATAGGCAATTGAAAAGCTACAGGCTGGTGGTCTTGCAACAGATGCAGTGACTGCAGCTCTGGTGGAACTTGAGGTATATGTTTTCTCTGTTGATGTTTTATATAAAATATTTGTGAGTTATAACTCGTTCTTAAGTGACATGAAAGTTGAGTTAGACAGTCATAAATTATATGATCAGTGTTTCCTGACAATATTGACAAAGTTAATAAGAAGCCAGTCTGTAAGTTGTTCTCACTGGGGACTTTTCCAATTAATGTGAGTCAGTCAAATTCCGTTCATCCCTTTTTTTGGTGAGATTCATGAATACGAAAGTTCATAGTGATTGGTTTCTTAACTGTGATTGGATATCTTCAGGTGGAAAATTCCTGAAGTTAACTCCCCCAAAATAATATATATTCTATTGTTTTAAAAAATAAAGAGATTTCAACTATCTGTAAGTGTGTAAACTGGAAGTTTCTCACTAACCTAACAGATAGATATCCTGAAGGTCTGTTCTGTGAAGTATATCTTTTCCAGTGAGATTTTATATTGGTCCCAATTAACTGTAGACTTTGAAGAATTGAGTGGGGAGGCTATCAAGTTTGCTATATAGTTCTTTGTACTCCAGAGTGAAGGTCTCTCAGTTCTCTTAATCTAGAAACTTGATGGTGGGTTTATCCAAGGGCTATTGAGGTCTTAAGACTGACTTTAGTTGCTCAAACTTAGAAAAGTTAGATTTGTGTGAGTTAGTTTAGAGGCTTATAGTGAAAAATAGCTTTCTGGTTGAGAAAACTACTTGGGAGTAAGATTAGATAAGACATGAAGATAAAACAGGGATGAGTTTTGGAGAGTTAGAGCTAGAATAAACCTTCCCATTTTGACTGGATTGTGGTCTTTGTGTTTAGGCACTACTATCAGGGCACTGGGAGCTCTGGTAGCATAGTGGCTAAGGCACTTGACTGCTAACCAGAAGGCTGGCAGCTCAAACCCACCAGCCACTCCTTGGAGGGAAGATGGGGCAGTCTACTTCCGTAGTGATAGTGCCTTGGAAACCCAAGGAGGGGTCGCAATGAGTCGGGTCCGACTCGATGGCACATAACAACAACAACAACATCAGGGCACCAGGAGCTCTGGTAGCATAGTGCCTAAGGCACTTGACTGCTAATCAGAAGGCTGGCGGTTCAAACCCACCAGCTACTCCTAGGAAGGAAGGTTGGGCAATCAACTTCCATAGTGATACCACCTTGGAAAACCAAGGAGGGGTCGCTATGAATTGGGTCTGACTTGACGGCACATAACAACAGCAACAACATCAGGGCACCCACCCTGTCATTGCCTTTTCCTATGAAAATTATCCATGAGTTTAACCAAAGTCCTAGCTGTGCTTTTTATGTATGCCACTGCTTAACTTTGGAGCTGTGCTTTTGATCATGTTTTGTAGATTTTTAACCTCTCTTGTTAATGCCTTCGGCTTGGTCCTAATGTAGTCAAGGAAAGTGAACACCTGTAGTAGATAACAGCTTGGTCCCTGAAGCATTGACTTGGGGATGTGTGGACCCCTCCTATCCTGACTGTTACATCTTATACCAGTTCTACCAGGCCTTATCATGTGTCCCTAGGGACATCACAAAATCTTTTTTGCTTCAGTTTCTCCATTTACAATATGGAGATAATCATAATTTCTACTTCATGGACATATTATGAAGTTTAACTGAGTTAATATATGTTTATCACTCACAAAAGTATGTGGCATATAGTAAACATCAGTAACTGTTAGGAATTATTACTATTATAAGGTGCTTTGAAAATAATATCATGAGGTAAATGTTTATGGTAACTATTAATGACAAGTTTTATAATGTCAAAAAAAGGCTAATTATATGTCGTGTATAAAAGAAGAAAAGTGATGCAAGAAGGAAGGTTGATATACGTACCTCCAAATTGTACTTTTACTCAAAACAAAATACAAGGAAGACTTCCTCCAACGTGATGAATTATTAACTGAAAATTATTCTACTTTGTACAGTAAGTGATGTTCTGAGATAATTGGTGCATGGAGTCAGTGTGGGTCTGGAAAAAGAAGGTTAATGAGTAAGTAGCAGGGAGATACACTGGCACCTATGAATACAAAGTTGAGTAGAACCAAACTTTTTTTTTCTGTCTTAGAATACCTTTAATTTTCTGAAGTCATAACTTATAGTATGTTACACATTTTCATTGCATTTTTCCTCAGTGATGAACATTACTTTAAAAAGCTTTACTGATTTGTATTTAAAAATATACATTCAGTTTGTAATAATGAGTTATCCATGAATAAATGAGCGTTACAGTTTAGAATGATGACTTTGTGGATATGAAGTTTATTTATTTTTTTACATTTATTGTATTAGTTTTGATTATAATATGTCATATAGATTATGGGAACAGAGGATTCTGGCCTGAGTAAGATTTGTGTTCTCCCTCCCCCCCATTACTAAATTTGGGGAAAAATTTCAATTAATTAACTTTAAAAATGCCCTTCTGTATGGAATCTTTGATTGAAATATAGCAGTATACCAGTAGTTTATAGACTAAGGGAACACTAAATGGAAGAATTTTCCTGAATCTTAAGAATTATGTTGCGATCATGCTTATACTGCCCCCCGTAGTTTCTGTCACCTCACATAATTATGATTTGTTACCTTTATACAGGGTAAGGTTTTCAAATGAAGACGTTAGTTAAAGAAGTATAGTAATAATAGTTATAGTAATAGTTTGAGTCCCTGAAAAGGACCCAAAAGAACCTGATTTATACTGTTTTATGTTTAATATGAGAATAACCAGTTTTTAGGAGCTCTGGTGCATAGTGTTAAAGCATTGGGCTGCTAACCAAAAGGTTGGTGGTTCAAACCCACCAGCTACTCCACAGGAGAAAGATGAGGCAGTCTGCTTTCATAGAGATTTACCGCCTTGGAAACCCTATGGAATGGTTCTACTCTGTGCTGAAGGGTTGCTAGGTATTGGAATTGACTTGATGGCAGTAGGTTTGGTTTTTTAAACCACTTTCTAATCGATCTGTTTGGTAGACCTAAGTCTTAATAATTTACTTAAATAAATATGGACAGTCATTATACCTTTTCTTTTTGTCTTTGGGATGTACTTTAAAAAAAAAAATAGAGCTTTTGAACTTGCCTGTTACATTATGACTGAGGCAGATGTTAAAATCAGTTTGAATTCTTTGAACCCTCAAACTAACTGTGGATTGAGATGATGGAATGCTTCTTATTGGCAAAATGGGGTATCTGGCTTTATTTTAAAAACCTATGATAATTTTACTTTATCAAGATAGTGAAAAGTATATCGATCTCTGTATGTTGTAGTGGAGGAGGAAGAGACAAGGTGAAAGGAAGGGAAGTACATACACCAAAGGGATTTATGCAGGCCACCTAGGCACATCATTTTTGGTTTTCGTGGAAACAGATGACCTGGTAGTTAGTGGTTTCATTTTTCTTGTTCACCACTGCAGGCAAGTGGTATCATCCTAAAGGCTACCATTTCCTAAGGCTGTCACTGCTGGACACTAGAGGGGGTGGTGCCTTCATTTAAATAAGGGAGAGGCATAAGTTCCTGCCTATTAAGCAACTAGTTTTTCCCTTCAAGGTTTTTTTGGGGAAGGCATCGCCACTACAGTATGAGAAGTGTTCTACAGTATGGAAATGAGAAATCTAAGACTCCAAAGAACATTTTGCTTATCTTCAAAATATGGGAAAGGAAATAGAAAAGTCAGTTTGTAGATCCTATCTTAATGATTTGTTTAATTGATTTGACCCCCTTGTTTCATTTAGCTTTTGATAGTTTTTTTTTTTTTTTTTTTAATTATCTTTATAACTGATGGAAAAATGATGTCTGTTCATTGGGTAGTAGAACTTTGCACTCAAAGCAGAGACGATAAATATCATGAAATGATTTGATCTTTGTATATGGGGCTATTTATTTGGAAGACATTTGCTTTGTTTTCTTAGCTGCTTTTGAAATAATTCAGTTCAGCTAGTGGAAGTGGATTTTAAACAGTAGACCTTGATTTTGCGCATTTACTGTGGTTTAGCTTCCTTCCATGGAGCAGCTGGTAGGTTTGAATAACATGGTTTAGCTTCTCATGAATATTTATTTGAGAAAATTGGACATAGATCTAGGTGAATCATGATTGCACTATTTTCTTAAATGCTTCTAACATAGAGAGCATTTCATAGATTCTGAATGAAAATGAACCACTCATAAAATACTGTCTGAAGTATTTTTGCACATTGATGCTATTATTTGGAAATCTGAATGACAAACTTTGAGGTTATATGAAGTCTTGTGTGAGAGAACTGATGCAGATGGCTGAGATTTTTAAGATCTTGGTCTAGCCATTTTAGTTCATTTTGAAGACTGGTTGTTTTTGTAGGTAGAATACTGTGCATTAGAAGTAGTGGTAGGGATAGTTTTTTAATTTTATTTTCTGAAAGGCAAATTATACAGGCCCTTTGTTAATATTTGGTTGAAATTATGTTGTTTTAGGTGGAGTTGTTCTTTCATTGACTAGATTCATCCTTTAAGATTCCTATGATCAAGGACAAGGAGCTCTGCTGGAGCAGTGCCTAAGGCATTTGACTGCTAACCAGAAGGTTGGGAGTTCAAACCCACCAGCCACTCCTCAAAAGGAAGACTGGGCAATCTACTTCCATAAAGATTTATTGCCTCGGAAACCTAAAGGGGTCACTATGAGTTGGTATTGACTTGATGGCAGTGAGTTTGGCTTTTTTTTTTTTTTGGTTTATGATCAAGGGAGATGACAATTCATGGTGAAATTGGTTTATTATTCAAATGCCTTAGCATTTAGAAAGCAGATCATATTGGGCATAAGTTTCATATTTGCCTACTAAAAACAGTCCACTGTTTTTGGATCACTGTGTAATCCATTATAATGCTTGCTTATAAACTCTAGGAAAGTCCTTTAAGATGTACCTTATGCAGATGGCTGATAATATTATAAGGTCTGAGGGGAAGAAAGTGGGCGTATTTATATTATTATCTGAAATGTTTTAATGCATTTATCTGTTTCTCTACATCCTCTTATATCCAGAGCCACCTCTGTGTACGTTTCTTTAAAGGAGGGATCTCCAGGATGTTGATTATTGTTTGGTAATCAGTTGTTTATGGATCCCTGTGCATAAACAGTGCTGCGTCTATGCAGCTGCTTTGTGAGGACTCACCCCCTTCTCAGGGACTTGACTTCTGGCTGGAATTATCTGTGTGCTTTTGGAGAGAGAGAACACCTAAGGCCTGCCAGTCCTTAAATGCTTAGTGGTTATAGAGTTGTTGGGGCTTTCTGCTGGCATATGGGCATATCTACAATGTAAGGGAATATGGGGAAGGGCTGATGTGTTCCCCTTTCCCTCAGCAAGTTTGCTTTTGGAATTTCTTTGTGAACAGATGCTTAACCACACCCTGTTCCTCCTCTCCTTCAGTTGTTTAAATTGCAAAAAAATTAGAGAATATGTTAAAACTTCTCTATTTAGAAGGGTAAACTGTTATCTCCGTTCTTTTGCACATTTTTTTGTTTTTCAGAAGCATCTTTTCATAAACAGAAGGTAACTGAGTGTATCAGTGCCCTTTCCCCCTGCTTACTCTCCCCCCCCGCCCGGTGACAAACACATTGGAAAGACAGCTTGATGCCTTTAACTCACATATACACAAGTGCCCATTAACCATAATATGGCTGGTAAGTCTAATTTTAGGCCTACCACCCTTGAAGTTTCATTTTTCTTTCCCATTGATGATATCTTTTATTCTCTGTAATGAGGGTAGGGGTCCTGTTTGCATTTATGTGAAGGAAGGAGAGTTACCTTTTTTCTTTTTTAGTACTTAAAATGTTTTTTATTGCATGAAATTTGAGTTTTGACTTTATCTACTTTTCTTTCTTTTTTTTTTAAACTTGTTATCATTGATTATTTTAGTCAAAGATCCTATTTTGTCTGTATAGCAGTATTTTCAGTGGTACTTCAGTATTTCTGTGTATTCTAGCTGTTTATGGAGTCTTTATGTTTTTCTGCATTTTTTTTTTTTTTTGTTTTATTTTTTGAGGTGTACACACAGTTACACTTCATGGAGTTGAATCCTGCCAAGTATCCATGTTCTTCTTGTGAAGAGGCAGAGAAAATCACCTCTCCCAAGAATTTCCACCTTCTGACCAAGGGAAATGTGTCCTGAAGAGCTGTACGCAGATGGGAGGCAACTTGTTTGCTTGGTCTGCTGCTAGAGCATTGATTTAATTAGAAGACAGGCTGTGGGTGGACATGTGCAGACAAAGAAGCACCAGACAGAGCCCAGTTAGCCTGGGACAGTAAAAGTAAGTTACACTCTTTTTAAAACACTTTCTGAGTACTGATGCTGATTCTTGCCTTAAGTACTAAGGGGCAGCTTGTAACTTACTGTGTGTGTTTACACATTAGGTACATCTGTTCTTTTTCAAAAACCTTAGAAATTAAACATGTTTCCTAGAACAAAGTACCTGTTTAATGGAGAAGCAGTGATTTTCTCCTTTATTTTTTCAATGATAGTAATAATAATTAAAAAAAACTGAATAAATTACTGCATTCCAGATTAATTTTACACTGCATTAAAATGTTGATTAGCTTTTGACCAAGTCCAAATACTTAAGGAGAGATCTGTTTTGTTTTACTTTGTACTGATGGCAACATGAAGAAATAATTTAGCCTTTTCCAGCCATTTCTTGATGAGCTGTATGAACCTCATCACAGGTATTCATTTTGGCTGAATCTGGCAAGAGATATGATGAGAGACCTGACTTAACAGTTCCTGAAGGACATGCAGTTTTATCTGTGAGCCCTTATTTTGCCTTGGGAGTTGTTATTCTCCAAGAAGATACACTGCATTATGGAATTAGCTTTTAAGCTACTTAAAGCTGTATGTGGCAGTGGTAGAGTGAACAGGCACAGGTGGTAATCCTGCAGTATTTGGATACAATTCAGTCTTTTGAAATCTTGAGTGTAAACTGTCTTCTTGTCTTATTTAATAGGGGAATAAAGGAATTTAATTAGATTTATTGGTCCTTGGATTTATAGTGCTGAGATTTTTGAATCAATTTTGTTTGTGTGTTTGGGGCATCAACTTTATAATTTAACATCTAGTATTTTTTGCTTTTGATAACAAAAGAACTAGAAGATTTTTTTTTTTGGGGGGGAGATTTGTGTGTATGTTCAATAAAATTACAGATTGATATCACAATGGTTGATTTGAAAGACTGCTTTTTGATACTAAGTTTCTGTCTCTCTCAAACCCAGGAAAGCCTTTGTTCAGTATCTGGAAAGGAAATAAGGAAAAAAACTTAAGTTACATGACTTTTTAAGAAGTTCCATCATGATGATACCCTAAATTCTGCTTCAAAGCAGAACAAAATATTATTTTAAACTTTGGTTATCTTTCGGTCCATCCATCTAAGTTTCATATATGTAGCAGACTTTAATTTTCATTCATGTAGCAGGCTTAGAACAATGAATCTTACTACAGGAGAGCAAACAATATAAAACTGAGTCTTGAACATCCTGGTTGATAAAATTTTTTTAGCCATTCCCTCTGCCAAGGAGTTTACACGAGCGGTAATTCTACTCCAGGTCCAGCCTCCTTCATGGTGTATACATTTCCTGATAGGTTCATGACATGCATGTACTGTAATGCAGGGCATTGGCACGAAAAAAACATTAGGCTTTCCAGAAAATTCAGGGTTGCGAACTTATTTATATCTCTGTCTCTTGGAATTTATTCAGGTATTAAGAACATTTTCTGGAGTGTTGGAAGTCTTCTTAATAAAAAGATGTATACTTAATAGAAGACTTACTAGTTAGTAATGCCCCTCTTTTTCCACCAGATCTAACCAGGTCCTTACTTTTGATAGGATGGTTTAAGTTATTATATAGCCATTGTCTGTTAGGTTCTTTTTGAGTAATACGTCAATATTATTGTCAGCATGGTTAAAAGATAATTATTTGAGTTGAAGAGAAGTATAAGTGGATGCCAACTTTGGCAGTATTGGAAAAACGACTACCTTTGTCTTTTCTGTTGTAGCGCATGTGGAAAGGACAATTTCAGGTGCCATGTGTGCTAAACTCTTACTGGACAGTGTAAGAATCCAAGTAAAACAAACTTTAAAACTATTTCAGATGTGCAAGTCTACTGAAGCCAGTATTTTAGAGATTTGTGTTATGTTTGACAAGTAGTTCTTTGTACTGAGATTCTGTGGCTTTTAAAACAAAACAAAACAAAAAACTGAAAATAAACTGTTGTGATGTTATTTTTCTACTTAATTATGTTATATATTGGTTTATAAATAAGGCAGATTAATAATAGCGAGGAGATGAGTACAGATATGCACTGCTTTTTACTAAAATATTTTAAATAGTCAATTATAGAAAAATGTAGTTAAATTTATGTTCAAGAAATATTACAATCTGTACCACATCATAAAGGCTATAATGAACAAATATCAACATTTGTTCACTTTCTCTGATTTTTCCACAAGAACTTGGATACATTAAGAAGATCATAAAAAGACTTGTTAGTTCCTAGTATATATCCGATTGTGTAAGTTTATTTTTCTCTTTTTTGTTACATAAAATATGTTTTCTTTTGTGTAATTGAATAGTTAAAAATGTACTGTCGCAAATACTAAAACTGGGTATTCAGTATGCTCTATTTGATTCAATTGTTCACAGAATGTGATGCAAGCAAATGTTTCCTCAACTTACTTCCAGGATAGGTAAAATATTACTTTAACACATGTTAAAAATATAGCATTGTAACTATTTGGCTAGATACAATTCTGGGCTAAGTTGAATAATTTCATCAGGCATTCTAACTTTGATCAACCACAGCAGGAACTTTTAGCATGTCTGTAAAGCAGCCATTGGATCTCTAAATACATCCTAAGATGGAGAGAAAAAAGAGGATGCCAAAAAAGGAAAGAATACTTTCTGTCATTAAGGAGCATTTACAGAATGCAGAGGATGGGAAGCTTTTGTTTTCCTAGGAACCCGTTTTAGGTAATTGAGCCCCTGATGTCTAAGTATGCCCTGTGGCTCTGTATTAATGAATGAAAGATACTTCAGTTGGGCTCACTAAATATGATTTCTGGTTAACTGTGCTGAAACTTAGTAGTAGAAGTCCATTAATTTTTTCTTTTTTTCCAGGCAGAAATTCTTGTTTTTATTAAATCACAAAGGCATCATTAATATCAACGGCAGCAAAAGGTACAAACAGTGTTTCATATGATGATGCCCTTGTGAAAAAGGGAAGAAAAGTTCGAAAGTTGATATTAGCAGATATATAACTCTAGAGAGAAGGTAACACCTATGAAACTCAAGTCTTATTTTCTAGATCCTTCTGTGGCCAATCTATCTGCTTCTTCATTGCTTTTGATGCTTCGATGGCTAGGAACATACTTCCATTGAATATCCATGTCTTGGGAAGCTTGATCAATCTTCTCAAAATCGCTTCTGTTGACAACATCTCTTCCAGAAACAAAACATCCATTTTGTTTCCAATTACCCATCCATTCTGTCATGCCTTTGTTGAGAAACTTGGTGTCAGTTTCAATGATGAGTTTATCTGTATTTTGGCTCTTTGCTTGTTCAGTTGCTTTGTAGGCTGCCTTCAGTTCTGCTGCTTGGTTTGTCTGTCATCCAGAAACCCTCTCACTTACATTTAGTGGGTTGCAAGGTCCCCAGTAAACTCCATATCCAGCTTTTGCACCATCTCTCCCATTATTTTTGAGGTTTCCATCTATGTAAACAGTTGGAACGTGTTCTCTGCTGGGGCCAAAGCCTTGTCTGCATAGGTCCCTGGAGTTCATGTTGGATTTTTACACCACAATCAGAGACGTCTCTAGTCCCTGCAATTCCAGCCCATTAATTCTTGAACTTTCCACCCAAATGTAATTAATAGTCTATATCTTGGGAAAACATGTCTTAATTGTTTATATGGCCCGTATTTGGGTAAACATGTCCTTTCTTACATGACTGTATTTTCAAGAATAGCTCTAAGAGTAGGACAGAACCACCACAGAAGTAATCATATGCTTTTAATTTCAACACCTGGATGAAAATTGCTTTTCTGGTTATTATTTTCATTTGTCTGAAAATGAGTTTGCAAATATCCACTGGTTTCTAGATATATAAACATTGCTTAAGAACATTATAATGGTAAATCACCTGTTGATGTGTGGGAACTACATGTTTCCTGTATTCTTGGACATGATATTCTCATATCACATGGATATAACTTCTTTGGAGGTCTTTTAAGGTATTATTATTCAGGTGCTTGCAAACTGGATAGAAAATTGGATGATCTGTCTGGTTTCTTTCTGACCTTATTTCCTATAGTCTCATGCTAGCTGATAACATGCTTTTGTTTTTATGATGCAAATTAGCCCAAATTGTAAAATTAAGCTTTTTGGGACAGTCTTGTAACAACATTAGAAGGAATCCATAATCTTCTTGTCATTTTCATGTTGTATATCTCTATATATTTTATAGTTATTCACAATCATAGAAAACAAGGTAAATACAATTTGTTATTGTTAGTTTCTGCAAAAACGGCAAGGAGGCCACATGTTCTGACCTCCTCTAATCCCACACGAGGAAGACAGGGTTACCAGCAGTAACCCAAGGCCTTTTACTGCAAGGCCAGACATGCTGCCTCCCTCCAGCCCTTTCTCCAGCCGTTCCTCCCAGAGCACCCACCACTTCTCTTCTGGGTTCGATAATTCGCTGCAGTGGCCACACAGAACTCACAGATTACGAGGTTTATTAGGGAAGCACCAAGCTACAATTTGAGTTCAGGAAAAATGCTCAGTCTCTCTCCCAGCCCACCATCCCTCAGCCAACAGTCTCTCACAGTCTCTTTCCCAGCAGTGCTAGTCCCTCGGTGTCTCACTCAGCAATGCGTGTCTCCTGCGTCTCTTTCCCAGCAGCACGTGTCTCAGGAGCGGGTGTCCCTTTCAGCAGCATGTCTTCCTCAACCAGCAGTCAGAGAGAGTTCTGCTTCTAGGAGGCCTCCTTTTGAGCCCGGCAGGGTGGTCAAAATAGCCAATTATAGCATCAGAACTCTAAGCATCTGAGAGAGAGTGGGCATCTCCCAGAACATTGTTTTGTTGCCACTCCCAACAGAAATACTCCAGGTGGACACCTTTAGCAATCAGGAGCTCCTCAGTTGCTCATAGCAAATTCCACCTTGGAGTTTATAAAGACTTATGGGTAGAAAAGCCACACAAAGTAAGTTACTACACTGCAGTTTCCATCAAGTTAGTTCCGACTCATAGTGACATTACATATAACAGAAT
This sequence comes from Orycteropus afer afer, assembly GCF_000298275.1. Taxonomy (NCBI): domain Eukaryota; kingdom Metazoa; phylum Chordata; class Mammalia; order Tubulidentata; family Orycteropodidae; genus Orycteropus; species Orycteropus afer. The sequence goes on along the minus strand of NW_006921745.1, from coordinate 1,829,239 downwards.
GAAACACTGCTGGTTGAGCATCATCCATATAGTTGTTGCAATGTTTGAGCCATTGTTGCAACCACTGTGTCACTCCATCTCATTGAGGATGTTCCTCTTTTTTACTGGCCCTCTGTTTTATGAAGCATGATGTACGTCTTCAGGAACTGGTCACTCTGGATAATATGCCCAATATAGGTGAGAGTCTGTCTTGCCATCCTTGCTTCTAAGAAGCATTCTAGCAGTACTTCTTCCAACATAGATTGTTCATTCCTTTGGCAGTCCATGGTATATTCAATATTCGTCCCCAATACCATACTTCAAATGTATCAATTATTCTTTGGTCTTCCTTATTATCCACCTTTTGCATGCATTAAGAGGTATAAGAGGCAATTATATTCTATGACCTTGTCGAGCACACTTTAGTCTTCAAGGTGACATCTTTGCTTTTTAATACTTTAAAGCAGACTATTTTTTAAAATTTTTTTTGTGATTTGGATGAAAGTTTACACAGCAAATTCATCTTCCATACATGAGACACTTTGTCTCATGACATTGACTGCGATTTCCCACAATGCAACAGCTGTCTTCCCACTTCCTCCCCATAGTTACCTCTTCCCTGTGTTCCTTGCCTCCATGCACTCCTGCCCCATGAGCTGTCTCCCTGCGCATACACAGCCCTTCTATTCTCCGATGATTGATCTCTCCAAGGAGTATCTCTGTTGTTGTTGTTGTTATGTGCCATCGAGTCAGACCTGACTCATAGCGACCCCTCCTTGGGTTTTTGAGGCAGTATCACTACAGAAGTAGATTGCCCCATCTTCCTTCCGAGGAGTGGCTGGTGGGTTTGAACCTCCAGCCTTCTGGTTAGCAGTCAAG
>NW_006921745.1:1827012-1827616 GCF_000298275.1 Orycteropus afer afer | reverse complement strand
ATTTTATAAAATATAATTTATGTACAGTGAAACACACAAAACTAAAGTGACATGGGTCAATGCATTTTTTTTTTTTTTCTTTTTGCAGTGCTTGCTTCCCTCCCCTCCCACCCCTGGCAACCAACAAAGAAAGTTTCCTTTGATAAACCTTTCCTTGACCCTCCACAACAATGAACTAATACTACATTTGTCTCTATGTGATTGACTTATTTCACTCAGCATAACGTCCTCCAAATTAATCCATGTTGAGCAGTGTTATGCAGACTTTACATTATTCTTTAGTGTTGCATAGCATTCCATTATGTGTATATACCATAGTTTGGTCATCCACTCTTCCATTGATGAACACGTAGATTGTTTCCATCTTTTTGCTATTGTAAATAGTGCTGTGATGAATGTGGATGTGCATATATCTGTTCCTGTCCTGGCTCTAACCTCTCTAGGATGTGTACTTAGTAATGGGATTGCTGTTTCAAATGGTATCTCCAATTCCAGCTTTGTAAGGAATCGCCATACTGCTTTCCACAGTGGTTGTATCACTTCACAGTCCCACCAGCAGTGTATGAGAGTCCCAATCTCTCCACATCCCCACCAGCATTTGTTA
>NW_006921745.1:1824400-1826217 GCF_000298275.1 Orycteropus afer afer | reverse complement strand
CAGGGTTTTATATATACAATCCCATTGTCTTCTTGCCTGCTTGGTTTCTGTTGAGAAATCCGAACTTAGTCTTATTGGTTGCCCCTTGTAGGTAACTTTTTGTTTTTCCCATGCTGCTTTCAGTATTCTTTCTTTGTCTTTGGTTTTGGTGAATTTGATGATGATATGTCTTGGTGATTTTCTTTTGGGGTCTATCCTGTTTGGGGTTTCTTGGCTTCTTTAATGGATATAGTCTCATCTTTCATTATACCAGGAAAATTCTCTTCCAACAAATCTTCAACAATTTTTTCTGTGGTTTTGTCTCTTCCTGTTCTGGAATTCTGATTACACATATATTAGTCCTTTTGATGGTGTCCCATGTGAACCTTAGGTTTTCTTCATTTTGTTTTGATCTTTTTTCTGATTGGTCCTTTTCCAAAGAAGTATTGAGGTATTTGCCTTCAGTCTCACTAATTCTGTCTTCCACTGATTCAATTCTCCTCCTTTGCCCATTAAATGTGTTATCTATTCTGAAAATTTAGTGTTAATCTTTGAGATTTCTGTGTGTAGATTTTGTATCATTTCTAATTTTTCATTTATTTTGTCATTTTGTTCTTATATTGTCTTTTGAAATTGTTCTAGGGCTTTCTCTGTGTTTACCTCAATTTTTTCAGTGTTTTCCTTGATCTGTCTCTCAAGTCATTGAAAGTATCAAAATATAATTCTTTTGAATTCCTTGTCAAGGAGTTCCAATGCTGTGTTTTCTTCAGAGATGTGTTTTGGGTCTGTATCCTTGTCCCTTGTTTCTCCTGCTTTATCTTGCTTCTTTGTATGGATTGTGATGCTCTGTTGTCTCCAAGGCATTGTGTCATCTTTGTGTTTATATTTAATTGGTGATTGCATGTTGGAGTGACTTGCCATGATTTTCGTTTTCTTTGTCTTGTTTGTATGTTATCTGTATAAGCAGGGTACTTTGCTGTTTTCCTCTATTCACTACTTGGAGCACTTACATACTCATCACCTGTCTCTTTTCCCATTGTGGGCCTCCTGTATGTCCCTGCTGTCCTTGGCAAATGGAGCCTACTCTTAGGTCCCTGGAATCTGAATGGGAATGCTATCACTTTAAAATCCAAAATGGCCACTGTTTGAAAAGATTCACAATGGCTGCACCCTCAGTCACTTTAAATATCCAAAATTGCTACTTCCTACAAACAATCAAAAGGGATGCACCCTTGGTCACTTTAAATATCCAAAGTAGCTGTCGCTTGTAAACAAACAAAATGGCTGCACCCTTGGTCACTTTAAATATCCAAAGTGGCTGCCACTTGTAAACAATCAAAATGGCTGCATCCTCCAGACAGCTGAAAGTCCATGGCCCAAGCTGTCTCCCTCCTTGCTGTTTCCCTTTCTAGTCATAGGCCACCCGTGCAATTGTTGGTGCAGGGCTGATCTGTAGGTCAATTCTCAATTCCCAGCACCACTTGGAAATATTCAGGCTGCTGGTCCCATCAGAATAGCTGACAGTCCACTGCTCTAACCATATCTGTACTCACTATTTTCACTCAGGTTTTCCCACTACTTGGTGCCTAATACACTTTTATGTACTTCCTTTCAAAGTTCAGAGCTCTAGGATTATCTTCTATATCTCTGTCAATTGGTTTCTGTTTTCTTTGTTGAAGAGGGTCTGTATAGCTTGTTTGCCTATTCTGCCATCTTACTGGCAGTCTATACCTGAAAATTCTTTAAAAAAAATTTTTTTTTTTTAAATTTATTGTGATTTGGGTGAAGATTTACAGAGCAAATTCACTTTCCATACAGCAGTTCACATATACTTTGTC
>NW_006921745.1:1813663-1820330 GCF_000298275.1 Orycteropus afer afer | reverse complement strand
TTGTATCCTTCCCTTCAAGGCTCAGGGGTCCAAGATTATCTTCTGTGTCTGTGTTAATTGGTTTCCCTTTTCTTTGTTGAAGAGGGTCTGTGCAGTTCTGGCTAGTCCGCCATCTTGCCGGAACTCTATACCTGAAAATTCTTACAGAATATACAAATAGGCTTGTAGAAACTTGTTTGCCAACCCTATACATGGTCCTGGGCACACTTAGCCTGCATAGATAGACCTAATTGTTCAGCCTGTCCACTTGTCTATCCACCTGTAGATTAATGTCTACTATCACTGACAATGCAGTAATGTATGTGTAAAAGGGTTCATCTTTGTTGTCTGTACTTCCTATCCACTTCTGTGTCTTCCTCTTCCTCAATGCCACCATGTTGATCACTCACATTTGGTACATTGCCCTTCCCTTCACCCAAATCAATACTTGTCTCTACCTATCTAGCAGTGTTTGTTCCCCTTCCTTCCCACCCCTGATAACCAACAAAGAAAATTTCCTTGACTTTTTACAATAATGTACTAGTATACTATTTGTCATTCTGTGATTGATTTATTTCACTTAGCATAATGTCCTCTAAGTTCATCCACGTTCTGCAGTGTTGTATAGATGCTATGTTATTCTTTAGGGTTGCATAGTATTCCATTGTGTATATGTACCATAGTTTGGTTATCCATTCTTCTGTTGATGTACACCTAGGTTGTTTCCATCTTTTGGCTATTGTAAGTAGTGCTGCAATGAACATTGGTGTGCATGTATCTGTTTTTACCCTGGGCTTCATTTCATTAGGATATGTACCTAGTGATGGGATTCTTGGGTCAAATGGTATTTCTAATTCCAGTTTTTTAAGGAATCACCATATTGCTTTCCACAGTGGTTGTATCATTTGACAGTCTGACCAGCAGTATATGAGAGTCTCAATTATTCCACATCCTTGCCAGCATTTGTTATTTTTTGTCTTGTTGAACTTTGCTACTAGTGCTGGGGCAAGATGGTATCTCATTGTTTGAATTTGCATTTCTCTAATGGCTAATGATCGTGAACATTGCTTTATGTGTTTGTTGAAAACCAAAAAACTAAGCTCACTGCCACCGAGTCGGATCTGACTCATAGCAACCCCTTGCACGTTGAGTTGGATCTGACTCATAGCGACCCCTCCTTGGGTTTCCGAGGCAGTATCACTATAGATGTAGATTGTCCAATCTTCCTTCCTACCTGAATATCCTCTTTGGTGAAGTGTCTATGTCTTCTTCCCATTTTTAAATTGGATTATTTGTCTTTTTGTTATTGAGGTGTTGGAGTTTTCTATAAATTTTAGAGATAAGCCCCTTGTCAGATAAGTCATTGGGAAATATTTTTTCCCATTCTGTAGGTTCTGTTTTGACTCTTTTGGAGAAGTCTTTGGAAGCACATAAAAATTTAACTTTTAGAAGGTCCCATTCATCTAATTTATCTTCTGCTGTTTATGCATTTTGGATTATGCTTGATAGTCTATTTATGGCATATATTAAAAACCAAAAAACCAAACTTTCTGCCATTACGTTGGATCTGACTCATAGTGATCCCTTCTTGGGTTTCTGAGGTGGTAACACTACAGAAGTAGATTGCCCAACCTTCCTGCCAAGGCGTGGCTGGTGAGTTTGAACTGCCAGCCTTAGGGCCCCTAAATTTGTCCCTAGTTTTTCCTTGGGGAATTTTGTAGTTTAAGGTTTCCCATTTAAGTCTGGAGTTATTTTTTGTGTATCGTATAAGGTAGCATAGTGCCTAAGGCACTTGACTGCTAACCAGAAGGCTGGCAATTCAAGCCCACCAGCCACTCCTCGGAAGGAAGATGGGGCAATCTACTTCCGTAGTGATGCTGCCTTGGAAATCCAAGGAGGTGTCGCTATGAGTCGGGTCCGACTTGAGGGCTCATAACAGCAGCAACAATAACAACATTACCTTGATCTTAAATCCACTGAGTTCACAGTGAGAACATAAAAGCCAACTTTTGCCTGTATAGGAGTTGGTTATCTAATTTACACATAAATCTTTGTTACTCTTTAATTATTTGCCTGATTATCTGCCATTTTTTACATGTTACCTTGACCATTGATGTTACTTCCTCCCATACCACCTCTATGTAAATTTTGTGCCTTTCTCTTTTCTAGGCTAAACAGTGCTAGCCCCAAAGAGAGCACCATACATTCTGTGATCATCTTGAAAAAGGCAATTCACCATTGAGTAGGTTGTGGATAGATTGCCTATACTGTTAGTGTTCAAGGTAGTCTCGAGAAAAACATTGTGATATTTCCTAGTTCTCTTTCCTTTGGATTCCAGGTAGTTAATTCATCTCATTCATTTTGGAGAAGCAAGAAAGTTTTATAAATTTGATTTCTTATAATCAGAAGGTATGTAACATTTCTGACCACTCTCTTGGCTCTCCTTCTTGTTGTTAGGTGCCATCGAGTTGGCTCTGATTCATAGCGACCCTGTGTACAACAGAATGAAGCAATGCCTGGTTCTGTGCCAGGCTCACAATCCTTGCTATTCCTGAGCCCATCATTGCAGCCACTGTGTCAGTCCATCTCGTCGAGGGCCTTCCCCTTTTCCATTGACCCTCTACTTTACCAAGCATGATGTCCTTCTCTAAGGATTGGTCCCTTCTGAGAACATGACCAAAGTAGGTGAGATGAAGTTCAGCCATTCCGCTTCCAAGGAGCATTCTGGCTGCACTTCTTCCAGGACAGATTTGTTAGTACTTCTGGCAGTCCATGGTACTTTAAGTATTTTTCACCAACACCATAACTCAAAAGCATCAGCTCTTCTTCGGTCTTTCTTATTCGTTGTCATGCTTTCACATGCATATGAAGTGATTGAAAATACCATAGCTTGGGTTAGGTGCACCATAGTCTTCAAAGAGATGTCTTTGCTTTTCAGCACTTCAAAGAGGTCTTTCGCAGCAGATTTGCCCAGTGCAATAAGTCATCTGATTTCTTGACTGCTGTTTGCATTGATGTTGATTGTGGAACCAAGTAATACTAAATCTTTGACAGCTTCAGTCCTTTTTCCTTTTGTCATGATGTTGCTTATTGGTCTAGTTGTGAGGACTTTTGTTTTCTTTATATTGAGGTGTAAATCCATACTACAGACTGTAGACTTTTGTGATAGTTGGAGCTGTATATCAACTTGGCTGGACCCCAGTTCTGTGTGGTTGTTTCCATGACGGGATCGGATGACTGTGTTCTGAGTGGCCAGTCTGCCCAAGGGGAGTTTCCCTAGGGGTGTGGCCTGCTTCTAGGATAACCAGGGACATCCAGGGAAGAGAGACATTCTTCTGTGGATTGGGATTCTGTTGTGCTGCCTACAACTGTCTGTGAGTGAGCAGTCCACCGTTCGGCCTGGAGATCTTGGATTTGTCATTCATTGGAGTCAATAGCCGGTGTATTGTCTGCCAGCCTTAAGCTTCTTGGCCCCTGTGGTTACGGGAGCTAGGAAAAGCCTCCAGCCTGATGTTTGCTTCAGGGACTTTGGACTTGCTGGCTTCTATATGTTTGTGAGCCATTTTCCTAAGATCTCTCTCTCTCTCTCTTTCTATATATATAAGCTTTGCTAGTTTTTGTTTCTCTAGAGAACCCAGACTTTAGAATTAAACATTTTTCCAATTTTGTGAGGATCCTTAACTTTCCCAATCCACAATGAAGCATGTACTAAATTTTGGATTTTGAGTTTCTTTTGAAATATGTGTGATCTGGCCACATGGAACCTAGAACTCTTAGGGTTTCAGTTTACCCTGGCTTAGTGACAGCTGCCCTTTTTGAGAGTAGGGGCTGTATGACTAAAACTATATTTCATTTTAAAGTACACCTGTAAGTAAGGCATGGGTAGAGATGCTAAATTTTGTATTGTTAAAAAGGGCAGAGATAATGAATGGATGGTGTAACTGATGTTAGTTTAATGCTCTGGAGCTTGTAAATGGTCAAAACAGAGATTTCTACCAAAAAGAAGACTAGAATGAGCTTTGATTTAATTTATTAAAATTGAAATTGGGCATAAGTATTAATTTATTTTGAAAATGAACCTCAAATAAAACTGACGAGTTTTCAGAGAAAATTCTTATTGAAGCAGTTTGAACCAGAACCAAAGTATATCACTACAAAGACTTTATTTTAATTTTTATTTATTTTTTTAAATTGTGATTTGGGTGAAAGTTTACATTGCAAATTCACTTTCCATACAGCAGTTCATATAGACTTTGTCTCATGACATTGACTACAATTTATCACAATGCAACAGCTCCCCTCCCACTTTCTCCCGATAGTAACCTCTTCCCCTGTGTCCATCCCTCCATGCATTCCTGCCCCCTGAGCTGTCTCCCTGTGTATAAAGAGCCCTTCTTTCTCCCATGGTTGATCTTTCCAAGGAGTGTATCTACCTCAGATAAATGTTCAACTCATATGCCTGTCTTTTGTTTGGCTGGAAGCTACAGGTGTGGGTTTAATTTTAGACGTGAAGGGCAGCTAGGGGCCATAGTCTCAGGGGTTCTACCAGGCTTTATCAGACCAGCAAAACTGGTCCCCCCCCCCCCAAATGATTTTGAGTTTTGTTTCACATTGTTCTCCTTCTCTATCCAGGTTCTCCTACATAGATCCCCCTTTGAGTGGTTGACAGTGGTAGCTGGGCACCATCTAGTTCTTCTGGTCTCATTGTCGTATAGGCTGCAAATCACATGGTGTATCAGTTACTTGGACAAATTGTTTCCATGAATCTTTGGTTTTCTTCACTCTTCTTTACTCTGGATGAGGAAAGATCCATCATTGCATCTAGATGGCTGCTTGGAAGCTTTTAAGATCCCAGTTGCTACTCACCAAAGTAGGAGGTCAAACAGTGTTTTGTGAAGTATGTTATGCCATTTGAGCTTGATGTCCCCTGTGACTATGGTCCCGAGCCCACAGGTGCCACTACTCGTTACCTCTGGGTAGCTGGCAGTGACCAAGAAGTGAGTACAAACTTGTCCCTTGTCAGCTCTACTATACACCTGGGAATTCTTACAAAACATACAAATATAGTTGTAGAAACATTATCTGCCAACCCTGTACATGGTCTTGAGTACACTCCCTGCTGCATAGACATACCTAATAGTTTAGCCTGTCCACACGTCTATCCACCTGTATACCCATGTTTTCCTTCACTGACAATGCAGTACTGTATGTGCAAAAGGATTCATCTTTGTTGTCTGCACCTCCCATGCACCTCTCTATGTGTTCCTCTTCCTCATTGCCACCATGTTGATCACTTACATTTGGTCCATTGCCCTTCTGCCCTTCTCTTCACCCAAATTAATACTTATCTCTGCCTATCTAACAGTGTTCCCTCCCCTCCCCTGCCACCCCTAGTAACCAACAAAGAAAATTTCCTTCCTTATATAAACCTTTGCTTGACTTTTACAATAACGGACTAATATAGTATTTGTCCTTCTGTGATTGACTTATTTCACTCAGCATAATGTGTTCTTAGGAGCTCTGGTAGTGTAGTCCTAAGGCACTTGACTGCTAACCAGAAGGCTGGTGGTTCAACCCCCCCAGCCACTCCTTGGAAGGAAGTTTGGGCAATCTACTTCTGTAGTGATACTGCCTCGGAAACCCAAGGAGGGGTTGCTATGAGTTGGGTCCGACTCGATGGCATATAACAACAACAACAACAGTGTCCTCCAAGTTCATCTACATTATGTGGTGTTTTGCAGATTCTACATTATTTTTTAGGGTTGCATAGTATTCCATTGTGTGTATGAACCATAGTTTGTCTATTCCTCAGTCAATGGGCACCTAGGTTGTTATCTTTTTACTATTGTAAATAGTGCTGCAATGAACATGGGTGTGCATATGTCTGTTCCTGTCATGGTTCTCATTTCTTTAGGATCTATACCTAGTAATGGAATGGCTGGATCAAATGGTATTTCTAATTCCAACTTTTTAAGGAATCGCCATACTGCTTTCCTCAGTGGTTGTACCATTTTACAGTCCCACCAGCAGTGTACGAGAGTCCCAATCTCTTCACATCCTCGCCAGCATTTGTTATTTTCTATCTTGTTGAACTTTGTTGCTAGTGCTGGGGCATGATGATATCTCATTGTGGTTTTGATTTGCATGTTTCTAATGGCTAAAGATCATGAACATTTCTTCATATGTTTGTTGGCTGCCTGCATATCCTCCTTGGTGATGTGTCTATTCATGTCTTCTGGCCAATTTTTAATTGGATTGTTTGTCTTTTTGTTATTGAGGTGTTGGAGTTTTCTATAAATTCTAGAGATAAGTCCCTTGTCAGATATGTTATTACCAAATATTTTTTCCCAATCTGTAGGTTCTCTTTTGACTCTCCTTTGGAGAAGTCTTTGGAAGCACATAAACATTTAATTTTTAGAAGGTCCAGTTCATCTAGTTTCTATTCTGCTGTTTGTGTATTTTTGGTTACACTTGATAGTCTATTTATGCCATATATTAGTGCCCCTAAATTTGCCCTAGTTTTTCCTTGAGGAAGTTTATAGTTTTAGGTTTCACATTTAAGTCTTTGATCCATCTGGAGTTAGTTTTTGTGTGTGGTGTGAGGTACAGATCTTGTTTCATTTTTCTGCAAATGAATATCCAGTTTTGCCAGCACCATTTATTAAACAATCATTCTCTTTTGCATTGA
>NW_006921745.1:1807267-1812805 GCF_000298275.1 Orycteropus afer afer | reverse complement strand
CTGCTAACCAGACGGCTGGTGGTTCAAACCCACCAGCCACTCCTCGGAAGGAAGGTTGGGCAATCCTACTTCTGTAGTGATACTGCCTCGGAAATCCAAGGAGGGGTCGCTATGAGTCAGGTATGACTCGACGGCACATAACAACAACAACAACATTGTAAACGTTATTGATTTCCTTATTTCTTTTTCAGCAATCTTTTTGCTGGGTAGAGGAATGCAACTGATTTTTGGATGTTGATCTTATATCCTGCCACGATGCTAAATCTCTCAATTAGTTCCAGTCTCTTGGGTTTTCTAGGTATAGGATCAGATCATCAGCGAATAAGGATAATTTGACTTCTTCCTTACCAATTTGGATGCCTTTGATTTCCCTTTTCTGCTTTATTGCCCTGGCTAGGACTTCCAATAAAATTTTGAATAGAAGTGGTGGTAGAGTGCATCCTTTTCTGGTTCCTGTTCACAAGAGGAATGATTTCAGTCTGTCTCCACTGAGAATAATGTTGGCTATTGTTCTTGCATAGATGCCCTTTATTATGTTGAGGAATATCCTTTCTATTCTTATTTTGCTGAGAGTTTTGATCAGGAATGGTGGTTGAATTTTATCAAATGCCTTTTCTGCATCAATTGATATGATCATATGGTTCTTTGCCTTTGTTTTATTTATGAGGTGGACATTGTTGATTGTTTTCCTAATGCTGACCTATCCTTGCACACCTGATATGTATGCAAATACATCCATTCTTATTTGTTCTTCTTTATTCACTGTGCAGCTTTCACATCCACATAAGGCGGTTGAAAATACAATGGCCTGGGTCAGATGCAACTTAATCCTCAAGGTGACATCTTAGCTTTTTAACACTTTGAAGAGGTTTTTGCAGCAGATTTGCCCAATCCAGCATATGATATGATTTCTTGACTGCTGCTTCCATTAGTATTGATTGTGGATCCAAGTAAAATGAAATCCTTGACAACTTCAGTCATTTTATGATTTATCATGATGTTGCTTATTGGTCCAGTTTTAAGGATTTTTGTTTACATTATGTTGAGAGGCAATCCATACTGATGGCTGTGGTTTCTGATTTTCATCCGTAAGTGCTTTCACGCCTCTTCACTTTCAGGAAGCAAGGTTGCATATCGCAGATCCTTAATGAGTCTTCTTTCTGTCCTGATGCCGTGTTCTTCTTATAGTCCAGCCTCTCCAGTTATTTGCTCAGCATACAGATTGAATATGTATTGTGAAAAGATACAACACTGATGCAAACCTTTCCTCATTTTAAACCACATCGTATCCCCTTGTTGGGTTTGAATGGCTGATTCTTTGTCTATGTGCAGATTCCTCGTGAACACAATTAAGTGTTCTATAACACAGGTTAATATATTTTTTGGTAAATATCTCTCAGCTTCAGCCAAAATCTGAGATTGTCAATGATATCTTCTTTGATCCTCTTCTGAATGCAACTTGAATTTCTGGCAGTTCCCTCTCACTGTGCTTCTGCAACTGGTTTTGAATTATCTTCAGCAAAATTCTACTTGCCTATAATAGTAATGATATTATTTGATAATTCTCACGTTCCTTTGGATCACCTTTGTTTGAAATAGGAATATACGTGGATCTCTTCCAGACAGTTGGGTAGATAGCTGTCTTAAAATTTCTTGGCTTATCCCTTATGTGTACAACCCGGATTGTACACTTAAGGGCTAGATAACAGATGCTAATACCAACCAATGTGTCCACAATACTGTACTGCAATTAACACCAAACACTAGGCTATACAGATAAACACATAAATACCTGAGATGATCAGTCGGGCTCAGTGGACAGAACTATACTCTAGTCCAAGGATAGATTCAGCTGAGGCTAATCTTGCATAGGCATCAGTGATATAAAATACCTGCAGTCCTTACAGAAACAATAGAAGATAGATGCGGAGTAATCCTCACAGACAGTACAGGAGAGAGATCCAGTAGATCTACTATGTCAGGGCCATAGTACTGGGGGACACCAGACTCAATTGGCACAACAAAATACATAAGAATGTTGCTCCACATCCTACAGTGATAAGTAGCATCTCTGGTCTTAAAAGCTGTCAGGTGGCCATCTAAGATGCAGCTTATGGTCTCCTAGCGTAGGAAATGAAGAAGAATGTACACATACACACACACACACACACACACACAAAGAACAAGGGCATTTAGAAGCAATCAGCCCTAGGACACGGTGGCCCTCAAGACCAGAAGAACTAGACGGTGCCTGGCTACCAGTGCCAACCACTCAAGGAAGGATCAAATCTGGAGATCCTGGATACAGTGAGAGGAAAGACGTGGAACAAAACCCAAAAACTCATTAATGACCATAATTACTGGTCAGATGAAATCTGGTGAGTCTCCCAATACTATGGCCCTGGAATACATTCTGCACCTGGAATAAAACTCACCCCCAGGGGTGGGCTCTTAGCCCAATAGCTAACAAGATGTACACGCAAACCACTCAACCCAGGATGACACACCCACATACTCTATAGTAATACATCCCTTAGAGCAATAGACCATGGGACACCAGAAGACCAACATTCAAACTAAGGAAATTTAGGACAAACAGGAGTTCATGAATGTGAGGGGCACAAGGGGAGCGTTATAAGGTAGGGAGAGGGGAGGAGTCTGGTTTAGTGTTGACCATGGCGAATGGGGAATGATTTAAAAAAAAATTTTTTCTTGGCTTAGACAAATAAATGCTTATAGTGTTCCATCTATTTGTTGAAACATCTCAATTGGTATTCTGTTAATTCCTGGAGACTTTTTTTTTTTTTTTTTCTTTCCCCAGTGGCTTCAGTGCAGCTTAGACTTCTACTTTCAGAACTGTTAGATCTTGATCATATGTTACCTTCTGAAATCGTTGAACATTGACCAGTTCTTTTTGGTACAGTGATTGTATGTATTCGTGCCATCATCATTTGATGCTTCCTGTGTGATTCATTTTTTTTGCCCATAGAATCATTCAGTATTGCAACTTGAAGCTTAAATTTTTTCTTCAGTTCTTTCAGCTTGAGAAATGTCTAGTGAGTTCTTCCCTTTTGATTTTCGAACTCCAGGTCTTTGCACATTTCATTATAATACTTTACTTGTCTTCTGTAGCCACCTTTTGAAATCTTCTGTTCAGCTGCTACACTTCATCTTTTATTCCATTAGCTGTAGCTACTTTAAATAAGTTTCAGAGTCTCTTTTGATATCCATTGTTGTCTTTTGTTTCTTCCCTGTATTTTTAATGAACTTTGTTTTCTTCAGAGATGACATGAGTTAAATCTGCTTAAAATGGTCTCTAAATTCAGGTGGGATATCATCAAGGTCGTATTCAAGGTCTGCCATAGAAAAATCTAAATTGGAAATCTTTCAGTGATCTAGATTTTGAAAATTTGAACATAATTGTCTGCTAAAGAAACAAACAGAAATTTCCCAAATTAAATTTGTTCAATTATGTAGTTTTGTTGGTCCACATTCATCCTATAAATAATTAGAATTAATGATGAAATAACAGAGAATTTGTAATTCTTAGAATAGTATTAGGTAGGATAGGTATATTATACTTGTTTTATCAGTGTTAACTGAAAAAAGTATATAAAGACATGGAGTACACATCTGTTTTTATTAGTGTTTGAAAGAAATTCAAGGAGATAGTTGGTTCAAAAGCTTTTTGTGGTTTTTCTTTCTCTTTAGTCGTAGAATAATAAGCTACCTGCTTATTAATGAAGGCAGTAATTAAAATAATTTTGATCTCAGCATACTTATTTTTGAATAAGAAATTATATGTTTACCTATTGTATTGCATTTCATTCATGTAATGATGTGTTGAATTTGCACTTGAGTGACAGGGTATGAATACTAACATATTAGTAATTTCCTGTAAATGTCTAACTTTTTCTATAAAGGATGATTGGAAATTGGACAAACATAAATCATTTTAAATAAGAATAATTTTATAATGTGCCAGTGTAGGTTTTGTATAACAGTTGAAAACTAAATTGTTTGCATCTGTAAGAGCTATTAATAGAGGTCTCATAATAGATCCCCAGTGGTACAGTACAACCTGTAGCCTTGCAAGTAGTACTTATTTTATGCTTTCAGCAAGGGACATTAAATAGGTTATGCAGGTTGTGGTTTACAGTGAAAGAATAATGCTTTGCAGATCTTTGCCTTAGATTGGTGTTTACAAATTTCATGAATAGGAAAGAGTTTTCATGTCTTGGTAGGGGAGTAGCTCTTGATTTGCCTCTTGGTCTTCCTGTTCTCTTTGCCAGGTTAGACAATGAAAGGGATCTTACTTTTGTCTCTTCTTAAAGTTATGAGTAAGCTTAAGAAAAACATTTTGCTTTTAAGAATCTCATCTTTTAGACCTGAAAATGCTATTATTACCTGAATTTGTTTCATTTTTGTTTTAATTTGGAAAATATTGGATCCTTAACATTCCATTACATTTTCCTAGTGTTCTCAATAGGAATAACCTGCAAGAATTAATTAGCTCGCTTCAGAGGTTATATTTCACGTTGATCAATTATTTTATTTGTATTCAATTATAATTAATTCCATTCATTCAGCAAATACTTATTAAGTAACTACTGTGTGCCAAGTCACCTTGCTGTTAACTAACAACAAGAATGTGCCAAGTACTGCTTTAGACATTGAGATATGACATCTAATAAATTCTTACATTCCCAGGGCTTATATTCTATGGGGAGAATTGTTAAGTTGTTAGATGCCATCAAGTTAATTCTGACTCATAGTGACCCTGTGTATAACAGAACAAAAAATCGCCATCCTCACAGTCATTGGTATGTTTGAACCTATTGTTGCAGCCACTGTGTCAGTCCATCTTGTTGAGGGTCTTCCTCTTCTCTGCTGACCCTTTACTTTACCAAGCATAATGTCCTTTTCAGGGACTGGTCCCTCCTGATAACATATCCAAAGTAAGGGAGACAAAGCCATTCTTGCTACTAAGGGACATTCTTGCTGTACTTCCTCCAGGTCAGACATGTTCTTTCTTCTAGGAGTCCATAGTATATTTTATATTTCTCACCAAACTGTAATTCAGAATCATCAGTTCTTCTTTGGTCTTCCTCATTCATTGTCTAGTTTTCATATATATTTGAGATGATTAAAAATACCATGACTTGAATCAAGCACACTTTAGTCCTCCAAGTAATATCTTTGCTTTTTACCTTTAACACTTTAAAGAGGTCTTTTGCAGCAGATTTGCCCATTACAGTATGTTATTTGATTTCTTGACTGATGCTTTCATGGACATTGATTTTATATTCAAGTAAAATGAAATCCTTCACAATTTCAAAGGGAAGATTTAAATAAATAAATTTTATATGTAATGTCAGAAAGAAAAGGTACCATAAAGAAAGGCAAAACAGTGTGGTTGGGGAAATGTGGGGAAAATAGTATTTTAGATAAGGTAGTAAGTGGGTTTCATTTTTTTTTTTTTTTATTAGGATTTGGGTGAATATTTACAGAGTAAATTCACTTTTCATACAGCAGTTC
>NW_006921745.1:1779044-1799987 GCF_000298275.1 Orycteropus afer afer | reverse complement strand
TTCTTCTGCTAGTTGGGGTTTAGTCCAATTCTGCATCCTTTCCTTCAAGGCTCAGGGGTCCAAGATTATCTTCTGTGTCTGTGTTAATTGGTTCCCCTTTTCTTTGTTGAAGAGGGTCTGTGTAATCCTTCTGCCTAGTCTGCCATCTTGCCGGGCTCCCCGGGTTTCACTTTTTTAAGATGTTATTTTGGCAAATACATGAACGAAATGGGGAGAAATGTGAAGATGTTGGAGAATAGGGTTATAGGTCAGGGGGAAAAGTACTCCACTTTCTCTTCTTATCTCATTTCATTCTGCTTTATAATACTTTTCACCATGAATCATCACCATTTATACAAACCCGTATGTGTTTGTTTACACACACATGCAGCCCCCCGATCCCCCACCTCCACCCTTTACTTATTGTCTGTCTCCTTTTTGTAGAATCAAAAATCTGTGTGATCTGGGATTTTGCCTGTTATTCACTGTAGTGTCCCTAGTGTCAAAATGCCTACTACACACTAGGCATTCTGTAAGTATTTGTTGATGTAATGTCTGAACACCAAACACATAGACCCTGGGAAGATGGGGAGGTGTCCTTTAGGTGTTCAGGGAATTGCAAGGTGGCCAGTTGCAGTAAGCTAGAGAGAGAGTAAGAGCTGTTAATAGAGGTTTCATTATAGACCCCCAGAGGTATAGTATACCTTGTAGCCTTACAAACATTTCTTATTTTATGCTTTCAGCAAGGGACATTAAATGGGTAATACAGGTTGTAGAGTCAAAGTTGAGAGAGGGAGGAAGGGGCTAAATAATTTAGGGGCGTGTAATCTTGGAAATTAAGATTTTGGATTTTATTGTAGGTGTGATGGTTAGACCATTGTAGGTTTTTGAATATGGCAGTATGTGATCTGACATGATTTTAAAGGATCATTACCTAATGATTGGACGTAATGATTATTAACTATACATAATGAGTTATATCAGTAAACCAATAACAAAACTAAAAAGCTTATGCATATTATTTATAATGGGGAGTTAGTATATAGTATGAATAACTTACATCAAGTAATCAGTATACTTCGTTTGATCAGCTTTATTGAGTTATAATTTACATACCACAAAATTCACTTATTTTAAGTGTACAATTTGAGAGTTTTGATATAGTCATGTAACCGTCAGCACAACTACAATATATAACATTTCCATTACCCTCAAAGTTTCCTTGTTTCAGTTTGCAGCCAATCCCTTCTTCCCCCATAGCGGCCCCATGACAAGCACTTACCTACTTCCTATCACTGTAATTTTGCCTTTTCTATGATTTGTATATATCAAATCATACCATATACAGTGTTTTGTGACTTGCTTCTATTAGCATTTACTTCTGATATTACTGCATATTGTTGGGAGTATTAGAAGTTTATTCCATTGTAGGAGCTCTGGTGGTGTAGTGCCTAAGGCATTTGACTGCTAACCAGAAGGCTGGTGGTTCAAACGCACCAGCCACTCCTTGGAAGGAAGATTGGTCAATCTACTTCTATAGTGATACAGCCTCAGAAACCCAGGAGGGTTCCTATGGGTTGGATCTGACTCGATGGCAGTGAGTTTGGTTTTTTTTTTGGATTGATATACCACAGTTTGTTTATTCATTTAGTTGATGGACATTTGAATTATTCTCAGTTTTTGGCTATTATGAATAAAACTGCTATAACATTTGCATTTGAGTCTTTTATGTGAACTTGCTTTGTTAATTTTTTGTTTTCTTCTGTTTTTGTATCTATCTATTCTTCTTATAAAAGTAGGATTATACAGTATTTGTCCTTATATGTGATTGGCTTATTTCATCTAGCATTATATCCTTTGGATCCCTCCATGTCATGTTTCACGACCTTATAATTGTTCTTTATGGTTGTATAATATTCCATTGTATGCGTGGAATACATTTTGGTTATCCATTCGTGTGTTGAAAGGCACTTAGGAGGTTTCCATTTTATAGCTACTGTGAATAATGCTGCGGTGAACATTACACGTGTATATGTCTGTTCATGTCACTTCTATTAGGTCTTTAGGGTATATACCCAGGAGAGTGATTGCTGGATCATAAGGTAGTTCTATTTTGAGGACATGCCATACAACTAGTGGTTGCACCATTTTGCAGTTTCACCAACAGTGGATAAGGGATCCAGTCTCCCTGCATCTTCCCCAACATTTGTTGTCTGTTTTTTTTTCCTTTTAAATCAGTGCCATTTTAACCAGAGTGAGATGGTATCTCACTGTAGTTTTGATTTGCATCTTTCTAACATAGTGTCTAAGACACTTGACTGCTCACGAGAAGGCTGGCGGTTCAAACCCACCAGCCACTCCTCGGAAGGAAGGTTGGGCAATCCTATTTCCGTAGTGATACTGCCTCGGAAACCCAAGGAGGGGTCGCTATGAGTCGGGACCGACTCGATGGCAAACAACAACAACAACAACAACAGCTAAACTTTTGAGCATCTTTTCATGTGTTTGTTGGCGCTTGAATTTTGTCTTTAGTGGAGTGTTTGTATCCTTTGCCCATTTTTTAGTTGAGTTGCTTGTAATTTTGCTGGTCAGTTGCTTAAGTTTTTTTATACATTGTAGATATTAGAATCTTATCAGCTATGTGCTTTTTGACATTTTTTCCCATTGTGTAGGTTGTCTTATTCCTCTTTTGGTAAAGTCTTTTCATGAGCATAAATGTTTAATTTTTATGAGGTCCCAATTTTCTAATTTATCTTCTGCTCTTTTTGCATTTGTAGTTGTTCTTGTTAGTGTATTATTTTAAAAGCTATTTTATTGTATTTTAGGTGAAAGGTTACATAGCAAAGTCAGTTCCCATTTAAATTTTTATACAGTTTGTTCCATGACATTGGTTACATTTTTAACAATATTTCCACATTCACAATATTTTCATTGTTTTCCCATTAATCTAGCTTCCCTGGTCCTCCTTAGCTTCTCATGTTTGTTTTGGGGTAAATGTTGACCATTTGGTCTCATATAGTTGATTATTTAAGGGAGCACAGTGTTGACAAGTGATATTGTTTATTTTATAAACCAGTCTATTATTTGGATGAAAGGTGACTATTGGGAATGGCTTCATTTCCACATTGAAAGGGTATCTTTGGGCAATAGTGACAGGGTTTCCTCTGTTCTCTGTCAGTCTATTAAGTTTGGACTTTTTTTTTTTTTAAGGAATTTAGTCATGTTCTACATTCTTTTCCCCCTTCTATCCGGGATCTTCTTTTGAGTCCCTGCTCAAAACAGTTGGTAGTGGTAGCTGGACATCATCTAGTTCTGGTCTTAGGCTAGATGGAGGCCTTAATTTATGTGGGCTATTAGTCCTGTGGACTAGTTCCTTCTTTCAGGTTTTGATTTTTTCATTCTCTTTTGTTCCAGGTGAGTAGAGACGAGTAGTCATTGACAAGATTTTGAGAACCCAGATACTACTCACCAAACTATATAGAACATTATCTTTATGAACTATGTTATGCTAATTGATCTAGTTATCCCATGAGTCTATGGTGTTAGCTTATTTTGTGCAAAATATCAGGTCCTATAGTTTTGTCTCTATGTTTTCTTTCAGTAACTTCATAGTTTTAGCCTTAACATATAGGTCTTTGATCTGTTTTGAGGTAGTTTTTGTGTGTGGTGGTAGGTATAGGTCCTGGTTCATTTTTCTGCAAGTAGATGTCCAGTTTTCCTGGCACCATTAAGAGACTTTTACTTCCCCATTGAATGGATTTTTTTTTTTTTTAATTTTAGTGTGATTTGGGTGAAAGTTTACAGAGCAAATTCATTTTCCGTAGAGCAGTTCATACACATTTTATTTCTTGACACTGACTGCAATCCCCATAATGTAACAGCTGTCTTCCCACTTCCTCCCTGTAGTTACCTCTTCCCTGTGTCCTTCTTTCCCATACATTCCTGCCCCCTGAGCTATCTCCCTGTGCAATACTGCCCTTCTGTTCTAATTCATGATTAATTGTGCTAAGGAGTGTATCCATCTGATGTAAATGTCTATTGTATATGCCTGTCTGTTGTTTGGCTGGAAGCCATGGGAGTGAGTTCAATTCCAGGCCTGAAGGGTTGCTAGGGGCCGTAGTCTTGGGTGTCTCACCAGGCTCTATCAGACCAGTAAACTTGGTCTTTTTTATGATTTTGAGTTTTGTTTCACATTGTTTTCCACTCTATCCAGGATCTCCTGCATTGATTCTTTTCTGAGTGGTTGACTGGTAGCTGGGAACCATCTAGTTCTTCTGGTATTATGGTCATATAGGGCAAGATTCACATGATCCACTAATTCCTTGGACTAATTGTTTCCATGCATCTTTGGTTTTCTTCATTCTTCTTAGCTCTGGGTGAGGAGAGACCAATTGTTGCATCTAGATGCTTGCTTGCAAGCTTTTAAGACCCCAGTTGCTACTCATCAAAGTAGGATGTAGAACAATGTTTTTGTCTAGTATGTTATGCCAATTGCCCCATAACATAATCCCAAGCCCACAGATCCAACAGCTTGCTCCATCGGGGTGGTTGACTCTGCCTAAGAAGTTATCTTATGTTTGCCCCTGTTGTTGTTGTTATGTGCCATCGAGTCACACCCGACTCATAGCAACCCCTCCTTGGGTTTCCGAGGTAGTGTCACTATGGAAGTAGATTGTCCAACCTTCCTATTTAAATAGACATTTTTACAACATATACAAATATTTATGCAGAAATATTGTCTGCCAGCCTTATATATGGTCATGGGTATATTCCCTTTTGCCTAGATACATCTGATCATTTAGCCTGTCTACCCATCTATTTGCCTGTAGATTAATGTTTTTTTTGGTCACTGATAATGCAGTATTGAATATGTAAAAGTGTTTGATAATGCAGTATTGTATATGTAAAAGTATTTACCTTTGTTGACTGTACTTCTTGTGCACCTTTCTATATCTTCCCTTTTCCTTAGTGTTACTGTGTTAGTCACTTGCTTTTGGTATATTGCCTTTCCCTTCACCCAAATCACTACTTACCTCTTACCCATGTAATTTTCCCTCCCCTCCCTGGTAACCAACAAAGAGTTTTCTTCCATATATAAACCTTTCCTTGACTTTTTACAATAGTGGGCCAATACAACATTTGTCCTTCTGTGATTGACTTATTTTCCTCAGTATAATATCCTCCAAGTTCATCTGTGCTATGTGGTGTTTCACAGATTCTACATTATTCTTTAGTGTTGCATAATATTCCATTGTGTGTTTGTACCATAGTTTGGTTATCCATTCCTCTGTGAATGGGCACTTAGATTGTTTCCATCTCTTTGCTATTGTGAATAGTGCTGCAACGAACATGAGTGTACATATATCTATATCTAATAATGGGATTGCTGGATCAAAGAGTGTTTCTATTTCCAACATTTTATAGAAGTACCATAGGGAGCTCTGGTAGCATAGTGGCTAAGGCACTTGACTGCTAACCAGAAGGCTGGCGGTTCAAACCCACCAGCCACTCCTCGGAAGGAAGATGGGGCAATCTACTTCCGTAGTGATACTGCCTCGGAAACCCAAGGAGGGGTCGCTAGGAGTCGGGTCTGACTTGATGGCACATAACAACAACATAGAAACACCATCTGATTTTCATAGTGATTGTATCCTTTTACAGTCTCACCAGCAGTGTATGAGAGTCCTAATTTGTCTACATCCTCGCTGGCATTTGATTTTTTTCTGACTTGTTGAACTTTGCTGTTAGTGCTGTAGTGAGATAGTATCTCGTTGTTTTGATTTGCATCTCTCTGATGGCTAATGATTGCCAACATTTCTTCATGTATTTGTTGGTCGCCTGAATATCTTCTTTGGTGAAGTATCTGTTCAATCTTCTGCCCATTTTTTCATTGGATTGTTTGTCTTTTTGATGTGGAGGTGCTGGAGTTTTCTATAAATTTTAAAGATAAGTCCCTTGTTAGATATGCAAGCTGCAAGCTGAATATTTTTTCCCAATCTGTAGGTTCTCTTTTTACTCTCTTGGAGAGGTCTTTTGATGTACATAATAATTTAATTTTTAGAAGGTCCCATTAATCTAGTTTATCTTCTACTGTTTGTGGATTTTAGGTTATGCTTGATAATAGATTTATGCCATAAAGTAGGGCCTCTAAGATTGCCCTTTTTTTTTTCTTTGATGAACTTTATAGTTTTAGGTTTCACATTTACGTCTTTAATCCATCTGGAACTGATTTTTGTGTGTGGTGTCAAGTATGGATCTTGCTTAATTTTTCTCCAAGTGGATATCCAGATTTGCAAGCACCATTTGTTAAAGAGACTCTCTCTTCCCTATTTAATGGATTTTGGTCCTTTGTCAAAGATCAGCTGACCATAGGTAGATAATCTGTTTCTGGCTTCTCAGTTCTGTTCCACTGGTCTGTATGTCTTTCAGGGGAGTGTGAGGTCTTCTGCTTTGTTCTTCTTCTTCAACAGTGGTTTGCTTTTCCAAGATCTCTTCCATTGAATGGATTTTGACCCCTTATCAAAAAATCAGTTCTCCATAAATGGATTGATTTATTTCTGGGTTCTTATTCTATTCCACTGGTCTATGTGTCTGTCATTGAACTGATACCAGGCAGTTTTGACTACTGTGGCTATGTAGTATGTTTTGATATTGGGGAGTATTAGGTCTCGCCCTTTGTTCTTCAGTATTTCTTTGTTATTCAAGGGCTGTTTCCCTTCCATAAGGAGCTCTGGTGGTGCAGTGGTTAAAGCATTTGGTTGCTAACCAAAAGGTTGGTGGTTTGAACCCAGTCCGCTTCACAGGAGAAAGATGAGGCAGTCTGCTGCCCTAAATTACAGACTTTGAAACCCTACGGGGCAGGTCTAGTCTGTCTTATAGGGTTGTTATGAATTGGAATTGACTAGACGGCAGTGGGTTTGTTTTGTTTTTTTGATTCCTTTCCATATAAAGTTGGTCATTAGTTTTTCCATTTCCATAAAGAATGCTGTTGGGATTTTATTGTGATTGTGTTGTATCTGTAGATCACTTTAGTTAAGATTGATATTTTCACTATATTAAGTCTTCCAATCCATGAGCACAGAATGTCTTTCTATTTATGTAGTTGTCTTTTAGTCTTTTGTGGTAGTATTTTATAATTTTCTTAGGATGAGTGTTTTATGTCCCTGGTGAGGTTAATTCCTGGATATTTTATAATTTTTGTGGGTATTGTAAGGAGTCCTGGTGGTGCAGTGTTTTGGTTTTTGGTTTTGTGGCTTTTGTAACTGGTATGTATATATTTTTAAATTTTCTTTTCAGAATCCTCCTTGTTGGTGTAAAGGAGCCCAACTGATTTTTGTATGTTGATCTTGTACTCTACGGTGTTACTGTCTTCTTGTATTTGACCCAGCGGTTTTCTTGTAGAATCTGTAGTGTGTTCTGTGTGTTGAATCATGCCATGTGCAAATAGAGATAGTTTTACTTCTTTCTTTCCAATATTGATACCCTTTATTTCTCTTATCTTATTGATCTGGCTAGGACTTTCAGTATAATACTGAATAAGAGTGGTGATAAAGGGCATCCTTGACTTGTTACCATTATCAGTGGCAAAGTTGTCAGTCTTTCTTCATTGAGAATAATGTTCTTTGTTGGTTTTGCATGTTGTTGTTGTTACGTGCTGTCGAGTCAGACACGATGCATAGTGACCCCTCCTTGGGTTTCCGAGGCAGTATCACTATGGAAGTAGATTGCCTCATCTTCCTTCCGAGGAGTGGCTGGTGGGTTTGAACTGCCAGCCTTCTGGTTAGCAGTCAAAGTATATATGCCCTTAATAATATTGAGAATTTTACTGAGTCTTTTTTTTTTTTTTTTTTGGTTTTAAATAAGGAATGGCTGTTGGATTTTATCAATTGCCTTTTCTTCATCAATTGATAGGATCATGTGATTCTTTTCCTTTGTTTTATTTATGTTGTGCATTACGTTGAGTGATTTTCTAATGTTAATTGAATCACCCTTGTATACCTATTATGGGCCCTACTTTATAATGGGACATGATTTTGTTGATGTGTTGTTGAATTCTGTTGGCGAGAATTTTGTTGAAAATTTTTACATCTACATTCATAAGGGATTTTGGTCAGTAATTTTCTCTTTTTATAATATGCTGGCTTCACAGAATAAGTTAGGGAGTATTCCTTCCTCTTCTGTGTTTTTGAAAACGTTATAGAATTGGTGTAAGCTTTTCTCTGATTGCTTGGTAAAAATCCTGATTGAAGTCATCTCCTATTTTTTGTTTTTTTTGGTATTGTTGTTGGCAGTGTTTTGATCATGTCCTCAATATCTTCTTGTGTTATGGAGCTGTTTAGAATTTCTGCTTCTGTTTTATTTAGTTCACATAGGTAGTGGATTTCTAGGAATTTGTCCATTTCACCTAGGCTTTAAAATTTGTTACAATATTGTTTTTGTATTCTTCTGTTAATGATCCTTTGTTTGTTAGTTGGGTTTGTTGTAATCTGTTCAGTTTCATTTCTTATTTTGATTATTTATTTGCTACTGCTTTTTTTTTTTTTTTTTTCCTGGTCAGTCCAACATGCTTTGTCTATTTTATTGATGCTTTCAAAGAACCAGCTTCTAGTTTTATTGATTCTATTTTTTTTTTTTTGGATATCATTTATTTCTAACCACAAAAACCAAACCAGACTCACTGCCGTCAAATCAATTTGACAGACCCTTTTGGCCTACAGGGTTTCTAGGAAGAAATCTGCACTAATTCTTATGGTAGATACTTTAATTGTTATATTGTGCTTTTGTCTTACCTCTTTCCAAGTTCTTTCCTTGTCTTTGGTTTTTAAGAATTTTAGTATGATGTGTTTTGGGATGGACCTCATGGTATTCGTTCTATTTGAAATTTCATGTAGCTGCTTTCATTTGCAGTCTTGATTCCTTAGTCAGGTCTGGACCATTCTCTGCAATTACCCCTTGGAAAATGTTTTCTGTGCCTTTATTATTGCCATTATGCTCTGGAATTAAAAAAATCCAATGTTAGATCTCTTAATTGAATCCCACATTTATGTATGCTTTGTTCACTTTTCTTGTTCTTTTCTCTCATTTCTCTTCAGACTTAATAAGTTCAGTTACTTTGTTTTCTAGTTTACTATTCTGCCTTCTGTTTGAATTTATTGTTGAATGCTTCTCTCGCACTTTCTAATTCAATTATTTTAGACTCCAGTTCCAGTATGTCTTTCATTTTTAATGTTTTCAATCTGTTTGAGTATCTCATTTTGTTTCTTAATTTTTGTTTTCTATGTGTTCTTTGCTTTAAATATATTCACACTATTCTCTGAGCAGTGTTCCATTATTTTTCCACATTATCCCATTCTCCATAGGAGAAATTTCTGCTGCTTCATGTTTTTCTTCTAATTGAGTCCTCTTCTCCTGTGGTCCTGTTTTACCTCCACTACCTCTCTTATGTTCCACTAGAGGGCACTCTGGTCCTTTGATTCTTTCAGTGATGAGTCGAGTTCTTTTGGAGGATATTCCTGTATTGCTCTTGGGTTCGAATTTGTCTCCACAAGTTTTAGATGTTTTGGAAAGTTTTAAGTCTCTGAGTGCTTACTCGGAGCTCTGGTGGCGTCCTGCCTAACACATTTGACTGCTAACCAGAGGGCTGGCGGTTCAAACCCACCAGCCACTCCTGGGAAGGAAGGTTGGGCAATCTACTTCCGTAGTGGCACCGCCTCAGACACCCCAAGGAGGGGTCTCTATGAGTCGGGGACTCCAGGGCGGTGAGTTTTTTTTTTTGAGTTTTTTTTTTTTTTTTTTTGTTAGTTTGAGTGCTTACTCTGTTTGGTTTTCTCTAAAGTGACTTTATTAGTGTGAGGATACCTTTGTGTTCAGTGGATTTGGCGGAAGCCTTCCTCAGATACTTGCTCTCCTGGGGCGGGATTCTTTCACTTACCCGTTATAAGTTTGGGGCAAGGCTTTCCCTCTGTGACTCATTGCACATGTGTAGGACTTTTTCCTGTGGGTAAAAATGGTGATACTCAACTTACCCGAAGTGACAGAGGGGGATGCTTTATGTTCTTCCCTCCTGGGCAACCCTGAACAGGGCCTCCCACAGTATCTAGTTGTGAATGGGGGCTAGTTGTTTCCCAGTGTGCTACTTGTTTGAAATATACATCTTTTTTACAATTTTTTTTTTTAATTACATGTGTGTGTGTATATATATATATTTTAAATTGTGATTTGGGTGAAAGTTTATAGTGCAAATTCATTTTCTGTACAATAGTTCATACCCTTTTTGATTCATAATGTTGATTGCAATCCCCATGGTTTAACACCTCTCTTCCCACTTCCTCCCTGTGGTTACTTTTTCCCTGTGTCCTTCCTTGCTTTGCATTCCTGCCCTCTGAACTCTCCCTGTGCAAATGTTGCCCTTCTGATCTCCCATGGTTGATTGTTCTAAGGAGTGGACCTACCTGGTGTAAATGTTCACCTTTATGTCTGTCTAGTGTTTGGCTGGAAGCTGTGGGAGTGAGCTCACTTCCAGGTCTGAAGGGTGCCTAAGGGCCATAGTCTCCATCAGACCAGTAAGCCTGGTCTTTTTTATGCTTTTGAGTTTTGTTCCACATTTTTCTTCCACTGTATCTAAGATCTCTTATTTTGATCCCTTTCTGAGTGGTTGACAGTGATAATGGGGGACCATCTAGTTTTTCCAGTCTCAGGGTCATAAAAGCTGATGTTCACATGTTCCACTGGTCCTTTGAACTAATTGTTTCCACATGTTTTTGGTTTTATTCATTTTTCTTTGCTCGGGACAAGGAGAGACAATAGTTACATCTAGATGGCTGCTTGCATACTTTTGAGGTCCCAGTCCCTACTCAGCAAAGTCGGATGTAGGACAATGTTTTTGAGTAGTATATTATGCCAATTGAGCTTGATGTCCCCCATGACCGTGGTTCTGTACCCATGGGCCCAACAACTCATTCCATGAGGGTGTTTGTTTGTGGCTAAGAAGTTATAGTTGACATACTTTTATCAACATTGTTGATTAATGGAACTCGTGGCTTTTCTGTTGCCCTAGATCCTAGAGACCATTGACCTCAGGTCTTGGCAAGATTCAATGGCACTCACTCACATTGTCTCAGCTTCCCAAATGCATGACTTGTGAATTTCCCTAACCAATTTACTGATTAATTGGACTATACATTTCTCTATTTAGTGCCCATCTTGCATTCTTTCTTCAAGGTGTTGCTGTCTCCTACCCAAAATGGCCGAAGTGAGCTGTGTCCTCTGGATGCTTGTGACCAGAAACTCCCAGTTTCTCTACCAATGTTGCTACTCTCCTCCCCTATTTGTGACTCATCTCAGCTATACAGCACTTCAGCTACCATATAAACGAGAGTGACTGTTTGCTTCTTACTCTTGCCTAGCCCCCCTCTCTATGTGCTCTTAGACTTTTATTTCTCTTTGATAAATACTTTCGGAGTAAAATTGATGGGTCTGTAATTACAAGGAGCCCTTGTGGTGTAGTGGTTAAAATGTTTAGCTGCTAACTGAAAGGTTATGGGTTTGAACTCAGCCATACCATGGGAGAAAGTTGTAGCAATCTGCTTTAGTAAAGATTACAGCTTTGGAAACCCCCAGTGGGGGTCACTATGAGTCAAAATCTACTTGACAGCAATGGGTATGGTATGGTGAGTGTATGTCTAATTGCAGAGAAAATGGCCAAACTAATACTTCCTTTCTTCCTGGCATTACAAGATACTCCAGGCAGGCTCATGTTACATGTTTCCTGACCCAGCCCTAGAATCAGCCATTTTTCTGAGGAGCCCTAGTTCATTTTTTTGGAGATTGGTATTCAAAACCAATATCTGGGTGCTAACCAAAACAAAACCTGCTACTACTGATTCACTTCCGACTCGTAGTGACCCTATGGGACAGAATAGAATTGCCCTGTAGGGTTTCTAAGGCTGTGAAACTTTATGGAACCGATTTCTTCATCTTTCTGACATGCAGTGGGTGGTGGATTTGAACCATTTACCTTTTAGTAGCCTAATAACCATTATTCCACCAGAGTTCCTTCTGGGTGCTAGGTGTACTCATTATTACTGAGGTGTCATTGCTTCTAATGTTTCCCAACCAACAAAGCAAGAAACTGTGTGTATATAAACCTATGCATACGTGTGACTTGCTTTTTAAATTTTGTTAATATTGTTTTTAGAAGAGCGGAAAGTAGAAGAAAATCTCAAAATTTAACATTGTTTTCTTTTGTAATTTGTGTTTTTAATATCCTATTGAAGAAAAGTTTGCATAATCAAAAGTTAATATTTTTTTCCCAGTTTTTCTTTTAGTCGTTTAATCTTAAATGTAGATTTATGATCCATTTCAAAAATTATTTTTTGTCAGTGCAAGGTAAAAGTTGTAGTGGTTCCTTTTTTTTTTTTTTTTTTAATAGTGGTTATTCAATTGTTCCAGCACCATTTGTAAAGATTATCCTTTCACATTACCTTACTACCTTTGGCAAAGTCAATTGGACATCATAAATGAGTCTTTTTTGGAAGTCTCTTCCATTTTATTGATCTGTATTTCTAAATTTATGCCATTATTATCATTAGTCATGAAATCAGGTAATGTAAGTATTTTAGACGACGTGTAGCATTGGGAAAGTCAACTGCGAAGGAACTGTATCAAGTGCTGAGGAGCAAGGATATCTCCTTGAGGACTAAGGTACGCCTGACACAAGCCTTGATATTTCCAATCACCTCGTTAGTATGTGAGAGCTGGACAATGAATAAGGAAGACCGAAGAAGAGTTGATGCTTTTGAGTTGTGGTGCTGGTGGAGAATGCTGAAAGTACCATGGACTGCTAAAAGAACTAACAGATCTGTCCTGGAGGAAGTGCAGCTAGAATGCTCCTTGGAAGCTAGAATGGCCAGACTTTGTCTCACCTATTTTGGTCATATTGTAAGAAGGGACCATTCCCTGGAGAAGGATGTCATGCTTGGTAGGGTGGAGGGTCAACGAAAGAGGGGGAGGCCTTTAATGAGATGGATTGACACGGTGGCTGCAATGATGGGCTCAAGTAGGAGGGATTGTGGGGCTGGCGCGGGAACGGGCAGTGTTTTGTTCTGCTGTGTGTGGGGTCGCTATGAGTCAGAAACGACTCGACGGCACTTAACAACAACAACAAGTATTTTAAGCATTATTTTCCAGATTTTTTTTTGGCTATTCTGGTTTTAATATTTAAATATACCTTTTAGAACCATTTTGTTAAGTTTTAGTGAAATATTCTGGAATTTTGAAATGGAACACATAAAGATTGATATTGTAGACATTAGTTAGGTGTAATGGACTGGTTTGGGCCATTTTGAATCAGACAACCATATGATCTACTACGCCGGGAATGACAAAAGAATGAACAGGAATGGCATGGCATTCATCATCACAAAGTATGTTTGAAGATCTATCCTGAAGTACAGTGCTGTCAGTGACAGGATAATATCCATACACCTACAGGGAAGGCCAGTTAATACTACTACTATTCAAATTTATGCACCAACCACGAGCCAAAGATGAAGAAATTGAAGATTTTTACCAACTTCTGCAGTCTGGAAATTTACCAAACATGCAATCAAGATGTGTTGATTATCATCAGTGACTGGAGTGCAAAAGTTGGAAACAAAGGAGAATCACTGGTAGTTGGAAAATAGGGCCTTCAGGATAGAATTAACACTGGAGATCATATGATAGAATTTTGCAAGACCAATGACTTATTCATCGCAAATATCTTTTTTCAGACACATAAACAGTGGCTATACATGTGGAATTCACCAGAAGTGATGGAGAAGCTCAATATCTTCAACCAGAACAAGGCCCGGAGCTGATTGTGGAACCAACCATCAGCTACTCAATGCAAGTACAAGTTGAAGTTAAAGACAATTAAAACAAGTCCATGAGAGCCAAAATATGCCCTTGATTATATCTCTCCTGAATTTAGAGACTATCTAAAGAGTAGATTTAATGCTTTGAACACCAATGACAGAAAACCAGAGGAATTGTGGGATGACATCAAGAACATCATCCACAAAGAACACAAGAGGTCATTATAAAGACAGGAAAGGAAGAAGTGACCAAAATGGATGTCAGAAGAGACTCTGAAACTTACCCTTGAATGGAGAGTTGCAAAAGCAAATGGAAGAAATGACAAGATAAAAGAGCTGAACAGAAGATTTCAAAGAGCAGCTTGAGCATACACAGCCAATTACTGTAATAAAATGTGCAAAGACCTGGACTTAGAAAACCAAAAGGGAAAAACATGCTTGACGTTTTTCAAGCTGAAAGAACTGAGGAAAAAACTTAATCCTCGAGGTGCAATATTGAAAGATTCTATGAGCAATATATTTTATGATTCAGGAAACATTGAAAGAAGATCGAAGGAATACACAGAATGACTGTACCAAAAAGGATTGGTTGATGTTCTACCATTTCAGGAGGTAGCATATAATTAAGAACCAATGATATTGAAGGAAGAAGTCAAAGGTGCACTGAAGGAATTGGCAAAAAAACAAGGCTCCAGGAATTGACAGAATATTCATTGAGATGTTTCAACAAACAGATGTTATGCTAGAGGCACTTACTTGGCTATGCCTAGGGATTTGGAAGACAGCTATTTGGCCAACTGACTGGAAGAGATCCATATTTGTACCCATTCCAAAGAAAGCTGATACCACAGAATATGGAAATTATTGAACAATGTTGTTAATATCACATGCAAGTAAAATCTTGGTGAAAATAATTCAAAAATGGTTGCAGTAGTGTATTGACAGAGAACTTCCAGAAATGCAAGCTGGATTCAGAAGAGGACATGGAATGAGGGATATCATTGTTGATATCAGATGGACCTAGGCTGAAAGCAAAGAATACCAGAAAGATGTTTGTTTATATTTTATTGACTATGCAAAAGCATTTGATTGTGTAGATCATAACAAATTATGGATAACATTGAGAAGAATGGGAATTCCAGAGCACTTGATTGTACTCATGAGGAACTTGTACATAGACCAGGAAGCTGTCATTCAAACAGAACAAGGGGACACTGCATGGTTTAAAATCAGGAAGGGAGTGCATCAGTGTTGTGTCTTTTCACTGTACTTATTCAATCTGCATGCTGAGCAAGTAATCCAAGAAGCTGGACTTTATGAAGAAGAATGTGGCATCAGGATTGGAGGAAGGCTCATTAACAACCTGCAATATGCAGATGACACAACTTTGCTTGCTGAAAGTGAGGATGACTTGAAGCACTTACTAATGAAGATTAAAAACTACTTTCAGTAGTATGGATTATACCTCACTATAAAGAAAACAAAAATCCTCACAAATGGACCAGTAAGCAGTATCACAGTAAATGGAGAAAAGATTGAAGATGTCAAAGACTTCATATTACTTGGTTCGATAATTAACACCAATGGAAGCAGCAGTCAAGGCAACAGATGACCTGTTGCATTGGGCAAATCTGCTGCAAAAGACCTCTTTCAAGTGCTGAAGAGCCAGGATATCTCCTTGAAGAATAAGATGAGCCCAACCCAAGCCATGGTATTTTCAATTGCCTCATATGTGTGTGAGAGCTGGACAATGAATAAGGAATACCGAAGGAGAGTTGATGCTTTTGAGTTGTGGTGTTGATGAAGAATACTGAAAGTACCATGGACTGGTAAAAGGAATAACAATTGTGTCCTGGAAGAAGTGCAGCCGGAATGCTCCTTGCCAGAGAGAATGGCCAGACTTCATCTCACCTATTTTGGTCATGTTGTCAGAAGGGACCAATCCCTGGAGAAGGGTATCATGCTCAGTAAAGTGGAGGGTCAACGAAAAAGG
Source organism: Orycteropus afer afer (assembly GCF_000298275.1). NCBI lineage: Eukaryota > Metazoa > Chordata > Mammalia > Tubulidentata > Orycteropodidae > Orycteropus > Orycteropus afer. The sequence continues at coordinate 1,784,159 of NW_006921745.1, read as the reverse complement.
GGAAGGCCCTCAACAAGATGGATTGACACAGTGGCTACAATGATGGTCTCAGGTATAGCAAGGATCATGGGGCTGACATAGGACCAAGCAGTGTTTCGTTCTGTTGTACATAGGGTCACTATAAGTTGGAGATGACTTGAGAGTACCTAACAACAACAACAAAATTATTAATGTTTTATTTTTAAATTAATTTTCCATAGTGTTTTGATGAAATATATAAATATATATATATATATATATATATATATATATTTTGTATTTTGATCTTTTATCTTGGGATCTTACTAAATTAACCTATCAGCTTGCCTTTTCAAATTTCTTAGAATTATCTATATAGATAATCATGTAGTCTAGAAATATGGACAGATTTACTTCATCCATCATAATTTATATGCTTTTTAGTATTTCTTTTTCCTTACATACTTACTATGACATCAAATGAATGGAAGTGATGAGATTAAATGTCCTTGCCTTAGTCTTGATGTTAGGGGGATGTATTTAGTCTTTCACCATTTATTATGATGTTAGCTGTATGTGTTTCATAGATAAATGATCTGGTCCAGGAAGTTTTCTTCTATACATCATTTTCCAGGGTTTTATTTTATTTTGTAAATCATGAATGGCATTGCATTTTGTCAGCTACTTTATCTGTATTGTAATGATCATATGCTTTTCACTTTTATCTCTTAATATGGTTAATTGCATTGATTGATATTCATCTGTTAAATCAACCTTGCAATCCTTTGTTGAACGCTAGTTGGTCCTGATGTATTATTATCCTAGGTTAAAGAAATTGCCTTTTATTTTTCGTTACTGAGAGGTTTTATTGTGAATGAATATTGATTCTTTTAGAATACTTTTCTGCATCTGAGATGATTATGTCGTTTTTCTTAGTCTGTTATTATGGCAAATTACATTGATTGATTTTGTCCTGTTAAAGAAGTCCTGCATTGAAGGGATGTACCTCACTAGGTTATAGCAGATTGTCTTTTATATATCGTTTGATTAGTTGTTGTTTCTGTTAATTGCTCTGGGGTTCATTCTGATTCATAGCAACTGCATGTACAAGAGAATGAAACACTACCTGGTCCTGCACCATGCTCAGCATAGTTGTTGCTGTGCTCAAACTGGCTGTTGCTGTCGCTGTGTCATACCATGTCACTGAAGGTCTTCCCTTGGGATTGGTCTCTTCTTGACAACATGACCGAAGTATGAGAGATAAAGTCTGGTAATTCTCACTTCTAAGGAACGTTTCAGCTGCACTTCCAAGACAGATTTGTTGGTTCTTCTGGTATATTCAATCTTTGCCAACACTGTAATTCAAATGCATCAATTCTTCTGCGGTCTTCCTTATTGACCAGTTTGCACATGCATATGAGGCTATTGAAAAGACTGTGACTGTGTCAGGCACATCTTAGTCTTCAAAGTGATGTTTTTGCTCTTTAGCACTTTAAACAAGTCTTTTGCAGCATATTTATCTAGTACAATATGTCATTTGATTTATTGACTCCTGTTTCCATGGGTGTTGACTTGTGGATCCAAGGAAAATGAAACACCTGACAACTTCAACCTTTTTTTTCCATGTATTGTGATGTTGCTTATTGGTCCAGTTATGAGGATTTTCGTTTACTTTATGTTGAGGTGCAATCCCAACTGAAAACTGTAGTCTTTGATATTCATTAGTAAAGTGCTTCAAGTCTTCTTCACTTTAAGCAGGCAAGATTGTGTCATCTACATATTGCAGATTTTTTTTTTTTTCCTTTTAAATTTGCTTTGGGTGTGAATTTACAGAGCAAATATGTTTTATATTCAACAGTTCGTGTACATTTGATTTCACTCCCCAATTACCATACCTGACTATAACAAACTCTCTTCCCCTCCCAACCCTGTGAATACCCTCTCCCTTGCCCTTCTTAATTATGCACTTCTGTCTGTCCAGCTTACCTTCTATGTGAATTCTGCCCCTCTGGTGCCTCATGGCTGATTGCTCTAAGTGATGTATCTCCCTAGAGTGGGAGGCTGCATCATCCTGGGGTAGGTGTTTTGCCTGTAGGTCTGTCTGCTGTTGGGCTGAGAGCCAATTCTTGGGAGTGAGTCCAATTCTAGGTCCAAAGGGTAACCCAGAGCCATAGTATCCAGGGTTCCACCAGACTCTATCCAACCAGTAATTCTGGTTATTTTTGTGTTTTTGAATTTTGCTTTATGTTTTTCTTCCCATTGTATCCAGGATCTGTAGTTTGATCCTTTTTTGAGTGGTTGGCATTGGTAGCTGGGCATCATCTGGTTCTTCTAGTCTTGGGGTCATGAAGGCTATGGTTTTCATGATCCATCCTATCCTTGGACTGATTGTTTCTAGATGTCTTTGATTTTCTTCACTCTTCTTTGACTCAAGTGAGAGGAAACCATTAGTTGCATTTAGATGGCTGCTCGAAAGCTTTTGAGACCCCAGTCAATACTCACCAAAGTAGGTTGTGGAACATGATTTTTGTACTATGTTGTGCCAATTAAGCATGAAGTCCCCTGAGACTATGGTCCCAAGTTGGCAGGCTTGGTGATTTTCTATCTCAAGGTGTTTGGTTGTCTCTGAGAGACAGCTCTGTCTTTTGTTGCTTCTGTAATGTGTGTGGCTAATTTTGTAGCACAAGTACATATGTAAGATTATCTTCAGCCAAATCTATCCTTGGTCTAGGGTATATTCCTGTTCGCTGACTCCCACCTGATCTTCTCACTTGTCTATGCACATATCCATAGCCTGGTGTTTGGTGTTAGTGGTAGTGCAGTGTGTGTATCCTAGTATTTGCCTCTTTTGTCTATATTTTATATGGACGTTTTGCATGTCACAGATTGTTGATGAATCTTTCTCCAACCCTGATGGCAACATTTTTCTTCTTATAATCCAGCTTCTCAGATTATTTACTGAGCCTACAGATTTAATAATTATGTTGAAAAGATACAGCCCAGACATACACCTTTCCTGATTTTAAACAATGCAATATACTCTTGTTCTATTCAAAATAACCTCTAGGTCTATGTACAGGTTCCTCATGAGCACAATTAAATATTCTGGAACTCCAATTCTTCACAATGTTATCCATAATTTTTTATTATCCACACAACTGAATGCCTTTACATAATCAATAAAACATGCAACACAACACAACTACTGCCATGGAGTTGGATCTGACTCATAGCAATCCTTCCTTGGGTTCCTGAGGCGATATCACTACGAAGTAGATTGCCCAACCTTCCTTCCAAGGAGTGGCTGGTGGGTTTGAACCGCCAGCCTTCTGGTTAGCAGCCAAATGCCTTAGGCACTATGCCACCAGAGCTCCCCAATAAAGCACAGGTAAACAAATTTCTGGTATTCTTTGCTTTCAGCCAAGATCTATCTGACATCAGCAATGATATCCCTTATTCTATGTCCTCTTCTGAGGCCTGCTTGAATTTCCCTGTCATTATACTGCTGTGACCATTTTGTATTATTTTCTGCAAAATTTTACTTGTGTATAATATTAATTATATGGTTCGATAATTTTCATATTCTTTTGGATTACCTGTCTTTGGAATGGGCACAAGTAACAATCTCTTCCAGTCAGTTGGCTAGATAGCTGTCTTCCAGATTTCTCGGCATAAACAAGTGAGGGCTTCAACATTGCATTTGTTTGTTGAAATATCTCAATGGATATTCTGACAGTTCTTGGAAGCTTTCCTTTTTTCTTCCAATTCCTTCAGTGCAGCTTAGAATTCTTCTTTCAGTACCGTTGGTTCTTGATCATATGCTACTTCTTGAAATGATTGAATGTCAACCAATTCTTTTTGGTACAGTGATTCTGTGTTTTCCTTCCATCTTCTTTTGGTATTTTCTGCATTGTTCAATATTTCTTATAGAATCCTTCAATATTGCAACTTGAGGATTGAATTATTTCTTAAACTCCTTCAGCTGGAAAAATGCTGAGCATGTGGAGTTAGAAAACCAAAAGGGAAGAACATACTTGGTATTTGCTTGATTAAAGCTGCTAATATTTTGTTGAGGAGTGTTGCATGTATATTCAAGAGACATATTGGTCTGTAGTTTTCTTTTCTGTAATCTTTTGTCTGGTTGTGGTATTAGAGTAATCTTTTTTTATTTTTTATTGTGATTTGGGTGTAAATTTACAGAGTAAATTCACTTTTCATACAGCAGTTCACATATACGTTGTCTCATGACATTGACCACAATTCACCACAATGCAACATCTCTCCTCCCACTTTCTCCCGACAGTCATCTCTTTCCTATGTCCAGCCCTCCATGCACCCCTACCCCCTGAGCTGTCTCCCTGTGCATAAACAGCCCTTCTTTCTCCCATGATTGTTCTCTCCAAGGAGTGTATTTACCTCAGGTAAATGTTCAACTCCTATGCCTGTTTTTTGCTTGCCTGGAAACCACATGTATGGGTTCAATTCTAGACCTGAAGGGGAGCTAGGGGCCATAGTCTCAGTGGTTCCACCAGGCTCTATCAGACCAGCAAACCAGGTCCCCCCTTTTTTTTTCTTTTTTCCAAATGCTTTTGAGTTTTCCATCTCGTTCTTCCTCTCTATCCAGGGTCTCCTACATAGATCCCCCTCCAAGCTGGGCACCATCTAGTTCTTCTGGTTGCATAGTCGTATAGGCTGCGGATCACATGGTGTACCAGTTACTAGGACTAATTCTTTCCATGAATCTTTGGTTTTCTTCATTCTTCTTTGTGCTGGATGAGGAGAGATCCATCGTTGCATCTAGCTGGCTGCTTGCAGGCTTTTAAGATCCCAGTGAGTACTTGCCAAAGTAGGAGGTGGAACAATGTTTTATGTAATATGTTATGCCAATTGAGCTTGATGTCCCCTGTGACTATGGTCCCAAGCCCACAGGTTCAATTACTTGGTCCCTCTGGGTAGCTGGCTGTGACCAAGAAGTGAATACAACCTTGTCCCTTGTCAGCTCTACTATACCCCTGAAATTCAGATCATACAAATATACTTATAGGACCATTGTCTGCAAACCCTATACATGATCTTGGGTACACTCCCCGCTTCATAGACATACCTAATAGTTTAGTCTGTCCTCCCATCTATCCACCCATGTTGCCTTCACTGACA
>NW_006921745.1:1763955-1778944 GCF_000298275.1 Orycteropus afer afer | reverse complement strand
ACATTCTCTTCCCCATTGAATGGATTTCAGCCCTTTGTCAAAGATCAGCTGACCATAACTTGATGATCTATTTCTGGGTTCTCAATTCTATTCCATTGCTCTATGTGTCTGTCATTGTAGCAGTACCAGGCAGTTTTGACTACTGTGGCTGCATAGTAGGTTTTGAGATCCAACAGTGAGACCTCCTACTTTGTTGTTCTTCTTCAATAGTGCTTTGCTTATCTGAGGTCTCTTTCCTTTCTATATAAAGTTAGTGATGGGTTTTCCATATCCTTAAGAAATGTTAATGGGATCTGGATCGGAATTGCATTGAATGTATAGATTGCTTTGAGTAGCATTGATCCAACAGTGAGACCTCCTACTTTGTTGTTCTTCTTCAATAGTGCTTTGCTTATCTGAGGTCTCTTTCCTTTCCATATAAAGTTAGTGATGGGTTTTCCCAATCCTCAATGCGACCACTCACATTTCGTACATTGCCCTTGTCTTCACCCAAATCAATACTTTTCTCTACCTATCAGTGTTCCCTCCCCTGCCAGTCCACCTCTGGTAACCAACAAAGAAAATTTCCTTCCATAGATAGACCTTCCCTTCATTTTTACAATAATGGACTAATACAATATTTGTCCTTCTGTGATTGACTTATTTCACTCAGCATAATGTTCTCCAAGTTCATCCCAGTTATGTGGTGTTTTTCTGATTCTAGCTTATTCTTTAGGGTTGCCTAGTATTCCATTGTGTGTATGTATGAAAGTTTGGTTATATATTCCTCAGTTGATGGCCATCTAGGTAGTTTCCATCTTTTGGCTATTGTAAATGGTGTGGCGATGAACATGGGTGTGCATATGTCTGTTCTTGTCCTGGCTTTCACTTCTTTGGGATCTATACCTAGTAATGGAATGGCTGGGTCAAATGGTATTTCTAGTTCCAACTTTTTAAGGAGTTTCTATACTGCTTTCCACAGTGATTGTACCATTTTACAGTCCCAACAGCAGTGTATGAGAGTCCCAATCTCTCCACATCCTCGCCAACATTTGTTATGTTGTGTCTTGTTGAACTTTGCTACTAGTGCTAGAGCAATATGGTATCTCATTGTTGTTTTGATTTGCATATCTCTAATGGCTAATAATCATGAACATTTCTTCATATGTTTGTTGGCTGCCTGCATATTCTCCTTGGTGAAGTGTCTGTTCATGTCTTCTTCCCATTTTTTAATTGGATTGTTAATCTTTATGTTGTTGAGGTGTTGGAGTTTTCTATAAATTTTAGAGATAAGTCCCTTGTCAGATATATCATTGTCAAATATTCTTTCCCAATCTGTAGGTTCTCTTTTTGACTCTTTTGGAGAAATCTTTGGAAGCACATAAAAATTTAATTTTTAGAAGGTCCCATTCATCTAGTTTCTCTTCCGCTGTTTGGGTATTTTGGGTTATGCTTGATAGTCTATTTATGTCATATATTAGGGTCCCTAAATTTGCCCCTAGTTTTTCCTTGAGGAACTCTGTAGTTTCAGGTTTCACATTTAAGTCTTTGATCCATCTGGAGTTAGTTTTTGTATATGGTGTGAGGTACGGATCTTGTTTCATTTTTCTGCAAATGGATCTCCAGTTTTGCCATCACCATTTATTATACAAACATTCTTTTCCCCATTTAATGGATTTCAGCCCTTTATCAAAGATCAGCTGACCATAGGTCGATGGATCTATTTCTGGGTTCTCAATTCTACTCCATTGGTCTATGTGTCTGTCATTGTGCCAATACTAGACAGTTTGACTACTGTGGCTGTATAGTAGGTTTTGAGATCTGGCAGTGTGAGACTTCCTACTTTGTTATTCTTCAGTAGTGCTTTGCTTATCTGAGGTCTCTATCCTTTCCATATAAAGTTAGTGATTGGTTTTTCCATATCCTTAAAAAATGTCGGATGGGATCTGGATTGGGATTGCATTGAATGTATAGATTGCTTTCGATAGAACTGATATTTTCACAATGTTCAATCTTCCTATCCACGAGCATGGGATGTTCTTCCATTTATATAGATCTCTTATGGTTTCTTGAAGTAGTCTTTTATAGTTTTCTTTGTACAGGTCTTTTGGGTCCCTGGTAAGATTTACTCCCAAGTATTTTATTTTTTGATAGCTATTGTAAATGGTATTGATTTCCTTATTTGTTTTTCAGCAATCTCTTTGCGGTGTACAGGAATCCAACTGAGTTTTCAATGTTGATCTTGTATCCTGCTACGATGCTAAATCTCTCAATTATTAGTTCCAGTAGGTTTTTGACTGAATCTCTTGGGTTTTCTAAGTATAGTGTCATATCATCAGCAAATAGGGATAGCTTGACTTCTTCCTTACCAATTTGGATGCCTTTGATTTCCCTTTCTTGCCATATGGCCTTGGCTAGGACTTCCAGTACAATGTTGAATAGAAGTGGTGATAGAGTGCATCCTAGTCTGGTTCCTGTTTGCAAGAGGAATGGTTTCAGTCTTTTTCCATTGAGTATAACATTGGCTGTTGGTTTTGCATAGATGCCCTTTATTATGTTGATGAATGTCCCTTCTATTCCTATTTTGCTGAGAGTTTTGATCAGGAGTCATGCTAGATTTTATCAAATGCCTTTTCTGCATCAATTGATATGATCATGTGGTTCTTCTCCTTTGTTTTATTTATGTGGTGGATGACGTTGATTGTTTTTCTAATGTTGAACCATCCTTGCATACCTGATATGAACCTCACTTGGTCATAATGAATGATTTTCTTGATATGTTGTTGGAGTCTATTGGCTAGGATTTTGTTGAAGATGCTTGCATCTATATTCATGAGGGATATTGGTCTGTAGTTTTCCTTTTGAGTGATGTCTTTGCCTGGTTTTGGTATCAAGGTTATGCTTGCTTCATAAAATGAGTTAGGGAGGATTCCATCCTTTTCTGTGGTTTGGAATAGTTTGAATAGGCATGGTGTCAGTTCTCTGAATGTTTGGTAGAAGTCTCTGGTGAAACCATCTGGGCCAAGATTTTTTTTTGTTGTTGTTGTTGGTAATTTTTTGATGATCTGTTCAATTTCTTCTTTTGTTATGGATCTATTTAACTTTTACACATCAGTCTGTGCTAGTTTAGGTAAGTGGTGTGTATCCAAAAATCTGTTTATTTCTTCCAGATTTTCAAATTTGTTGGAATACAGTTCTTCATAGTATCCTGATATTATCCTTTTTACTTCAGTTGGTTCTGTTGTGATATCACCCATTTCATTTCTTATTTATGTTATTTTTGTGTTCTCTCCCTCTTTTCCTTTGTTAAGTTTGCCAGTGGTTCATCAGTTTTATTGATCTTTTCAAAAAACCAACTTCTGGTCTTGTTGATTTTCTTCTATAGCCTTTCTGCTTTCTCTTTCATTGATTTCTGCTTGAATCTTCATTATTTCCTTTCTTTTGGTAACTTTAGGTTTTCTTGCCATTCTTTTTGTAATTGTTGGATATGCTGGTTTAAAGTGTTGATTTTGGCTCTTTCTTCTTTTTTGATGTGTACATTTATTGCTATAAATTGGCCTCTAATCACTGCTTTTGCTATGTCCCAAAGATTTTGGTATGTCATGTTTTCATTCTCATTTGATTTGAGGAGTTTGTGAATTTCAATTTTGATTTCTTCTCTTACCCAGTCTTTCTCAAGGAGGGTGTTGTTCACTTTCCATGTGTTTACTCGTTTTCTGTTGATTTTCCTATTGTTGATTTCTAATTTGATAGCATTATGATCTGAGAAGATCCTTTGCAGTATTTCAATGTTTTTGAATTTATGAAGGTTTGCTTTATGGCCTGACATATGGTCTGTCATGGGAAATATTCCACGTGCCCTGGAAAAAAATGTGTATTGTGCTGTTGTTGGGTGAAGTGCTCTGTCAATGTCTCTAAGTTCAAGTTGGTGGCTTGTATTGTTTAGCTCTTCTTCATCTTTGTTGAGTTTCTTTCCAGTTGTTCTTTCTTTCATTGAAAGTGGTGTATTAAAGTCTCCCACTATGAATGTGGAGTCATCTATTTGGATTTTCAACTCTTTTAAAGTCTGATTTATGTATTTTGAGGCTCTTTCATTGGATCCATAGATATTTATTATGATTATATCTTCATGTTCAATTGATCCTTTAGTCATTGTATAATGTCCTTCCTTGTCTTGTTTGGTGGTTTTTGTCTTAAAGTCAATTTGATCAGAAATTAATATTGCCACTCCTGCTCTTTTATGGTTGCCATTTGCTTGATATATCTTTTTCCAGCCTTTGATTTTTAGTCTGTTTTTCTGTTTGTCTCTATTTTTTGTCTCTTGTAGATAGCATATTGATGGATTTTGTTTTCTTATCCAATCTGCAACTCTCCATCTCTTGAGTGGTGCATTTTTTTTAGGCCTGAGGCACAAAACACAAAACTGAAGGATGGCTGATGTAGCAGAATCTGCCCAGACTGGAAAGTCCCGTATGCTAATGAACTTCCTCTTTGAAAACCCCTCATGCTAATGAAGTGCTGATCCGTGCTACCAGTTAATTGGATCCCACCTTTCTCTTGGTGTTCCCACTTAGGTCCTCTGCAAGACTATAAACCCTCCCCTCCCCAGCCGGGCGGCGTGACTTCTTGGGCCCCTCTCAGGGACCCATGAACCTCGCCTGGGCCCCTCTCTGTGACCTGTAAACCTTGCCCGGAAGTGCAGAATAAAACTTCTCTTTAACCCCACTTTTGTGCATCCTCTTCTCCTTGCTGCGACATTACACATTTAATCCATTAACATTCAGTGTAGTTATTGATAAGTATGAATTGGTTGCTGTCATTTTGGTATGTGGTTTTTCATGGTGTCCCTGGTTTGTTTGGTCCATGTTATTTTCTGTGCTGAGCTCATTATGTTTATGACTTTTGTTATCATTTCCTTTGTTGCTGTTGTTTTAGTATTTGCTGAATATTTGTGTTGTCCTCTTTTTTATTGTGACATGAAGGTTTTATCGTTTTTCTTTTAGGTTACCCTGTGATTTATAATTTTCTCCTCAGGATTAGAACAGTCCATTCTATCTTGCAACTCTCTTGAGTTCCTCACCATTTAAAAGTTCTGTAACTACACAGTATTCTTCCCTCTTTTTGGTTGGTAGTTGTCTTTACTTGCCAGTTGATGTTTCTGGTTTCCTGTTTACAATCTTGTAAGCTCATTTTACTTTGAATATGTCCTTAGCTGTGGGTCCTGGGTTATGCCATCTTGTGTATTAATAGACAGTTGTTATTTGCTAGTTTTTGTTCTCTGTTCAAAGGACTCCCTTTAGTATCTTTTGTGGGTTGGTTTGGTTTTAACAAATTCCTTCAGTTTCTGCTTATCTGGAAACCTCCTGATTTCACCATCATATTTGAGGGACAGTTTTGCTGGGTATGTAATTCTTGGTTGAAAATTTTTCTCTTTCAGGGTTTTATATATACTGTCCCATTGCCTTTTCGCTTGCATGGTTTTTGCTGAGAAATAAGAGATTATTCTTACTGGTTGGCCTTTATAAGTAACTTTTTGTTTTTCCCATGCAGCTTTCAGGATTCTTTCTTTGTCTTTTGTTTTGATTAGTTTGATGATGCTGTGTCTTGGTGATATCTTTTGACGTCTATCCTGTTTGGGGTTCATTGGACTTCCTGAATGGATATATTCTTATCTTTCATCATATCAGGGAAGTTCTCCTCTAACAAATCTTGGACAATTTTCTCTGTGGTTTTATTTTTCTCTTCCTGTTCTGGAATTCCAATGACATGTAGGTTATTCCTTTTATGGCATCCTACATGAACCTTAGGCTTTCTTTATTTTGTTTTGATCTTTTTTCTGATTGATCCCTTTCCAAAGAAGTATTCAGGTATTTGTCTTCAGCCTCATTAATTCTGTCTTCCATTGCATCAATTCTACTCTTTTGCCCTTCTAATGTGTCATCTATTTGAGACAATTTAGTACTAATCTTCTGGATTTCTATCTGTAAATTTAGAATCATTTGTAATTTTATACTTATTTTGTCATTTTGTTCTTGTATTTTCTTCCAGAATTCTTCTGTGTTTTTGTCTGCGTTTTCCTTGCTCTGTTTCTCAATCCTTCGAAGATACCTAAATATAATTCTTTTGAATGCCTTATCAGAGAGTTCCAATGCTGCTTCTTTCTCAGGGATGTATTCTGGATCTCCCTTCTTTCCACCATTTTATCTTGCTTCTTTGTGTGGATTGTAGTGGTTGTCTCTGAGACATTGTGACATTATTGTGTTTAGATCTCTGTTAACTGTTTGTGAGGAGCAGCCAAGGGTGAGTCAGGTTCCTCTTGGTGGTTGTTTATCATAGACCCATTGGTGGAGAAGGATATGGTGGCTCTCAGCAAATGAAGCTGCAGGAGGTGTGGGTGTAGTTGTGTCTTTGGGTGACTGTTGCTTTCTCCCACTCAGTTAGACAAAAATAACAATTGAATAACCATCAAAAAAGTAAAAACAAATGAACAAAATGTACACTGTATAATCACACTGGAACAGTAACTGAAAAGTGAAAAAATGGAAAAAAAGTAAAAGAAAAGAAAACAAAAAAAAAACAGAAGTATCTGGGGAGAGGGCAATAAGAGAAAAAAAGGTAGAAAAATAGAATAATGAAGAAAAAAATAGGAAAAATCTGAAAAGAAAAATGGGGAATGGGGTTAACCACGAGAAAGAAAAAAAGAATTGTAACTAGAAACAGGGAAAAGAGAAAGCTGAAAACTAGAACCTTGGAGGGGAAGAATAAAGAATAATAGTAAAAGGGATAAAAGGAATAATAATAATTGTTGTTGTTGTTTTGTGCCATTGAGTCAGACCCGCCTCATAGTGACCCCTCCTTGGGTTTTCCAAGGCAGTATCACTATGGAAGTAGATTGCCCCATCTTCCTTCCCAGGAGTGGCTGGTGGGTTTGAACCACCAGCCTTTTGGTTAGTAGTCAAGTGCCTTAGCCACTATGCTAACAGAGCTCCCAATAATAATAATAATAGTTTTTAAACAGATAAAACCCAACAAACTAAAACACCAGAAAAAAGAAAAAAAACACATGGGGGCAGGGCAAGGCATGGCACCCTGGCTCCTTCTGAGCACACCGAATGGTGTGGAGTTCCTCTGGGCTCAGAAAGTGGGTGGGAGTGAGTGATGGCTGCACCTCTGTTCATCAAGAGGGTGTGAGGTTTAAGAGGAACAAGGGGAATGTCGCATCTTTCCAGTCGTCCAGGTTAGGAATGTCCTTGGGGTTACTGACAAAGGAGCCTGTTCTTAAGTCCCTGGGATCTGGGAGAGCGCTATCACTATAAATATCCAAAATGGTTAAGTTGCTTGTAAACATTCAGAATGGCTGCGCCCACTGTATAGCACAAAGTCCAAAGCTCAGCCCGCTATCCTCTTCGCTGCTTTTCCTTTTAACCCCCAGCCACCAGAACAGTCTTAAGTTCTTAAGTCCCTGGAATCTGGGACAATGTTGTCGCTTTATATATCGAAAATGGACAAGCTGCTTGTAAACATTATAAATGGCTGTGCCGTCTGTATAGACAAAAGTCCACAGCTCAGCCCACTGTCCTTTTTGCTGCTTTCCCTTTTATTCCCCAGGCACCAGAGCAGTCCTCCGTGCAGTCCCTGGCTAGCAGGGCCACTTTTTGGGTTAATTCTTAAGTCTTACCACTCCTCAGCAGTATCAAAGCTGTCTGTGCTGTCAGGATCTCTGCCAGACTGCCGCTCCGTATGTCTCCTTTTTTGGTGTTTTCATGCAAATTCTTCTGCTAGTTGGAGTTTAGTCCACTTCCATATCCTTCCCTTCAAGGCTCAGGGGTCCAGGATTATCTGCTGTATCTGTGTTAATTGTTTTCCCTTTTCTTTGCTGAAGAGGGTCTGTGCAATCTTTCTGCCTATTCCGCCATCTTCTAGGGAATCTTGACCTCATAAAATGAGAAAGTGTTTCTTACTCTTCTATTTTTGGGTGATTGTGTAGAATTTTTATTAATTTTTTCATTAACATTTGGTTGCCAGTGAAGTAATATGTGCCTATATTTTCTTTTTTTGGAAGACTTTTGACTGAAAATTTAATTTCTTTAATTTATGCAGTGATAATCAAGTTAAATTCTTGAGTAAGTTTTGTTTTTTTGTGTCTTTCAAGAAATGGGCCATTTCATTATATCTAATTAATAGTTTGTTTCCAGTATTCATTATATCTAATTAATAGTTTGTTTCCAGTATTCCTCTTTTATACATTAAACAGGAGCTCTGGTGGCATAGTGCCTAAAGCATTTGACTACTAACCAGAAGCCTGGTGGTTCAAACCCACCAGTCACTTGAAAGGAAGATTGGGCAATCTAATTACACTGTAGAGATACCACCTCACCCAAGGAGGGGTTGCTATGATCAAATTGACTCGATGGCAGTGAGTTGATTTTTTTTTTTTTTTTGATTTTACACATTAAATGTCTGAGAGATTAGTATTGATCTCCCCTTTCATTCCTAATATTGAAAATTATGTCTTCTTTTCTCTTTCTAGCCTGGTTAGATGGTTATCAAATTTATTGATCCCCACCCCCCAAAGAAGTAATTTTTCGTTTTGTTTATTTTTCTTTATTGTTTTTCTGTTTTCTATCCCACTGATTTCTGTTCCAAATTATGTCTTTCCTTCCTGTTGCTTGCATTAAGCCTATTTATTATTTTAATTTATTAAAGTGTAAGCTTAGATTTTAAAATTTTCTTTACTTTTATAACATACATTTAATAATATAAATTTTTCTTAGAAGAACTACTGTTGGAACTAATTCAGATGCCTCCCACAAATTTTGATATGTTGTATTTATATTAGAAAAGAATAAACATCTGAAATTAGTGTGATGTAATCTGTTACCTTATGAAAATAGAAAAAGACAAGCATGTTATATGCAAAGTAAGTGAAAAAAAATCATTAAGAACAGAAATCAGTGAAAGACAATAGAAAATCAAGTTGGTTCTTGGAGAAGATCAGTAAAATTTATAAACATCAAGCCAGAGTGATGAGGAAATAAAGGATAAGTTACAAATTACCAGTATCAGGATGAGAGAAGTTACTTTGATGTGTTTTTATATTTAAGATGGATTTCTTGTAGTCAGTTTTTGATGGTCTCAGCCTTCTAATTGAAGTGTTTAGAACATTTGAATTTAATGTAATTATCAGTCTGGTTCTATTTAATACTGCCCTCTTGCTATTTGTTTTCTATTGGTCTCATTTCTACTTTGGTTTTGTTTCCTCTTTTTCTTTTTGTGGACATTTTAAAAAATGATTTCATTTTGTATACACTGTTATCTATTAAAGAAGCTCTGGTGGTGCAGTAGTTAAAGCATTTGGCTGTTAAACAAAAGGTTGGTGGTTGGAATGGAGTAGCCACTCTGTGGAAGGAAGATGAGACAGTCTGCTTCTTTAAAGGTTTATAGCCTTGGAAACTGTATGCGGGCACTGTTCTACTTTTCCTAAAGGGTTGCTATCAGTCAGAATCAACAATGGGTTTTGGGTTGTCTATTAGGTATACTTTATTTTTTTTTAGTAGTCACTCTACTGTTAACCATATACATCTTTGAATTATCACAGTCTACTTTTAAATCATATTATAGACTTTTATGTGTAATGCAAGAACCTTATATATATTAAAATTGGCTCTTCATATCTGTGGGTTTCACATCTGTGGGTTCAGCCAACTGTAGATCAAAAATATTTAGGAAAAAAAAATTAAGTGGTCAAAGCAATCCCTCAAAGACTAAGAGGCAATGTAAAATAACATTTACTTAGCATTTACATTGTATTAGGTATTACAAGTAATGTAGAAATGACTTAAAATATACAGGAGTATGAGTGTAGGTTGGTTGGGCAATCCTACTTCCTTAGTTATACTGCCTCGGAAACCCAAGGAGGGGTCGCTATGAGTCGGGGCCGACTTGACGGCACATAACAACAACAACAACATGTGTGTAGGTTATATGCAAATACTTTGCCATTTATATAAGTGACTTGAGCGTATGTGGATTTTTGTATCTGACAGGGGGTGTCCTGGAACTAATCCCCTGAGGATTCCAAGGGATGACTATATACTTTGCTTTATCTCTCAATCTTTATTTTATTTATTTTTGATGCCATTTTCTTCTGTATATTAAAAACCCCACAATGTATTTCTTGCTTTAAACAATAATCTTTTAAAGAGATTAGAAAATGAGAGAGACATTTTTAGTATCTCAAAAGTTATGTAGAATATTAATCACTTTTCATTCTTTGTGTAGACCTAGATTTCTGTGTGGCCTGATTTTGGTTCTGTCTGAAGAACATTCTTTAACATTTCCTGTAATGCTGTTTTGCTGGTGATAAATTACAGGTTTCTCCAGGTATCTGAAAGTAGAATGTTCCTATGAAAACAAAATGATATAAATTGAAAGAGCAGTTACCATTAATTATATGGGAAAAAAATTTGAGCATCCCAAGATCCAAAAAATAACCTACCACATCATAGCAAATAACACATAATATCTAAAATAACACTAACGCATAGTGTTCACAGACACAGCTCAAAACTGTGGTGGGCTTGATGCTGAGATACTAAGTGTAGATTCTGGGGAAGAAGCTTGGTGACACCATTCTTGTTTCTCGAGGTGCATGCTGCCTTTTTAAGGGCTCACTGTGAAACAAACACTGAATGCTACTTTAAGTTTTTACCTTTCCAGTAGAAGCAAAAATTCTCTTTGGATTTCTTTTGGTTAGCAAAAACAAGTACTAATGTAGGTCTTTTGTAAAAGTGAAGTAGCATAAAGTGAACTTTGGAAAAGCAGAGGATACCTGTATCTCAGCTTCAGTTTGTCTGAAAAACTCTTTATTTTGACTTCACTCTTTAAAGATATTTTGTAGGTTTCTCAGTTGACATTTTTCTCCCCTAGCAATTCTTTAAACATATTACTCCATTTTCTTATATCTTGCATAGTTTGTGACAAAAAATCTGCTTTGTTTATGCCTAATACATCTTTTTGGTCTTGCTGCTTTTGAGATTTTTCTCTTCCTATTCCTATCATCCTGTAACACCAAACCAGATGCTGCCAAGTTGATTCCAACTTACGGCAATTTCATATGTGTCAGAGTAGAACTGTGCTCCATATAGGGTTTTCAATGGCTGATTTTTTGAAAGTACATCACCAAGCCTTTCTTCTAAGATGCCTCTGGGTTGACTGGAACCACCAATGTTTTGGTTAATAGTTGAGTGCATTAACCATTTGCATCTCACGGGGGCTCAATATCCCAAACCCAAACCAAACAAACTACCATCCAGTTGGATGCGAATCATAGTGACCCCTACAAGGGTTTCCAAGGCGATATGGAAGTAGATTGCCTACCCTTCCTCTTGAGGAGTGGCTGGTGGATTTGAGCCACCAGCCTTCTGGTTAGCAGAAGGCTAGTTAGTGCTAGTTAGTCTGGTTAGTGCCTTAGGCACTAGGCAGGGGCTCCATATCGGATGGTTATTATTTCAAACTTACATTGAAAATAGCCTCTTGTTTGGTCTCCTTGACTTTAGTCCTTTCCCCTTCCTTTTCATATAATATGTGAATGTCAGTTTATGCTTTTTTTGACCATATACTCATCTTGACTTTATCTTATATACAAAGCTTGAATGACTTCTCATTTGTCTTTCAGTCAATTTTAGGTTTTAATGATTGATATTAGGTAACATTCACGTTTGGCTTTAGAAAAGTAAACTTTAGCTGAATGTCTGTTGCATGGCTCTGATACTTTCCTCCTGCTTACTTATTGCTCACAATTCATCTGTAATTTTCTTGCCTTCAAGGGGTCTTTGTTCATTCTGTATCCTACAAGCAGCCTTCTATTAACTTCTCCATTTCATAGTTGGCCATTCTTTTTTGAATAATCACATTATTTATTGTCTGAATCTTTCATTTTCTATGTATGTAACCCTTTTGTTATATTCCACTTTGTAATTTTATTTTTAATGTTGTGGAACATATTTATTATCTGTTTATATTAGAATAGAATCTCTAGTCTCAAAATCCTGTACCCTTTCTTCAAGTTATGCCAGTTTTTCTTGAATCTGACAAAAAACCTAGGAAACTGGGGAGGTTTGTACATGATTTTGGGCATTTGGTGATTTCTGGGTAGACAGAATGTCTCTGGTTTTCTAGGTGTTTCGGTTACCTCTGTGCTGCTTTAACAGAAAATACCACAAAAGGGATGGCTTGAACAAGCAGAAGTTTATTCTCTTATAGTTTTGGAGGCTGAAAGTCCGAGTTCCAAATGATAGGCTCTGGAGGCTGGGCAAAAGCCCCTTGACCTTGAGCTTCAGTTCTGCCTCTTGTTCCCAGCTCACTGAAGCTAGAGGCTTCTCTTCACTCAGGCAGCTTCTGGCAGCTGAGGCTGACAAACCCAAGATCGACAAGTGAAAAGGCATAGTCCTGATATTATCAAACCGCATGGGAAGCCATTGGTTCAGGTCCAGTGAAAGCCCCAAGATCAGCAGGCTGCTGAACAATGACTCGGCTACATGCAGGGTTCAAGCGTGTCATCGGCTAGAGACCATTCCCAAAGCTGCAGCTTATGTGTGGGAAGCAGACCACATCCCTAAAACAGCTACTCAGCTGCTTGTGGCAGATCCCACATGGAGTAATAGCCAGTCTCATCATGGAGAATAACTACCACCAGCTGCCCAGCCACTCAGCCAAGTTGAAACACAACCTTAACTACCACACTAAGCAATATTGGATTCACTTTATAACAGACCTTATTTTCTGGATTCATTCAGATGTCTAGAATACAGGCTAGAGTTGTTTATACTTCAGGGCCCTCAGTATTTAGGGATGGACGTTTGTCTATGTAGTGGTCCTATGGAGTATCCAATCTAAATTTCTCTCTCAAATTCCCACTCTCCTTTCCCCTCCTCTTCTTCTTTTCCTTCTCCATCTCTATAACTGTGTTTCTGTGTCTCCATCTCTCCCTCCATTTTCCTTTTCCTCTCTTTCTTTTGGAGGAGAACTTCTGAGACTTTTTCTCTACAACATTTATTCTTTTTTTAATGCATTTTATTGCAATATAATTTATGTACAGTGAAATATACAAAACTAAAGTGACATGGGTCAGTGCATTTTTTTTTTTTTTTTGCAGTGTTCTCTCCCCTTCCCTCCCACCCCTGGCAACCAACAAAGAAAGTTTCCCACCATATATTAACCTCTACTTGACCCTCCACAACAACAAACTGATACTATATTTGTCCTTCTGTGATTGACTTATTTCACTCTGCATAATGTCCTTCAAGTTCATCCATATTATGTGGTGTTTTGCAGACTCTACATTATTCTTTAGTGCTGTATAGCATTCCAGTATGTGTATGTACCATAGTTTGGTCATCCACTCTTCTGCTGATGTCACATAGGTTGTTTCCATCTTTTTGCTATTGTAAATAGTGCTGTGATGAACATGAGCATGCATGTATCTGTTCCCATCCTGGCTCTCACCTTTCTAGGATATATACCTAGTAATGGGATTGTGGGTCAAATAGTATCTCCAGTTCCCACTTTCCAAGGAATCGCCATATTGCTTTCCACAGTGGTTGTGTCACTTCACAGTCACACAAGCAGTATATGAGAGTCCCAGTCTCTCCATATTCCCACCAGCATTTGTTCTTTTCTGTCTCATTGAATCTTGCCATCAGTGCTGGGGTGAGACGTTATATCTCATTATTATTTTGATTTACGTCTCTCTGATGGCCAATGATTGTGAGCATCTTTTCATATATTAGCTGACCACCTGAATATCCTCCTTGGTGAAGTGTCTATTCATGTCTTCTGCCCATTTTTCAATTGGATTGTTAATTCCTTTGGTGTTGAGACGTTGGAGTTTTCCATTAATCTTAGAGATAAGTCCCTTGCCAGATATGTAATTATCAGCAAATAAGAATTTGTTACTGTCATTTTTGTCACATGCTTTTTCATTGTGTTGATTTCGTTGTTCCATATAATTTTCTTTACTGAGCTCTTTTTGTTTATGAATCATGTTATCATTTCTTTCATTGCTATTGTTTTAGTATTTGCTGAGTATTCATGTTGGCCCTCCCTTTCATTTTGATGTGAAGATTTATCATTTTTCTTTGAGATTACCCTGTGATTTATAGTTTTCTTCCCAAGTTTAGAACAGTCTGTTCTTTCTTGTAGTTGTCTTGACTTCCCTACCATCTAGAAGTTCTGTAACAACACAGATTTTTTTTCCCTCTTTTCCATTTGTAGTTGTCCTCATCTGTCGATTGGTGTCTCTGGTTTCCTGTTTACCATCTTGTAGGCTTCTTTACTTTGAATGCTTCCGTAGCTGGGTTGGTTTCTGGGTTATATCATCGTGTGTGTTAATGGTCAGTTGTTGGTTTTTGTTGCTTCTCTGTCCAAAGGGCTCCCTTTAGCATCTCGTGTAAGGCTGGTCTGGTTTTAACAAATTCCCTTAATTTCTGCTTCTCTGGAAATGTCCTAATTTCACCATCTCATTTGAGGGACAGTTTTGCTGGGTATGTAATTCCTGGTTGGAAATTTTTCTCTTTCAGTGTTTTATATATACCATCCCACTGTCTTCTCGCCTGCATGGTTTCTGTTGAGAAATCCAAGCTTAGCCTTTTTTTTTTTTCCTTTTTATTTCATTTTCAACAGTTTCTACATGTACAATTTAGTGACATTGATTATATTCTCCCCCACCTTGTTTTTATTGTGATTTGGGTGAAGATTTACAGAGCAAATTCACTTTCCATACAGCAGTTTACGTATACTTTGTTTCATGACATTGACCACAGTTTAACACAATGCAACAGCTCCCCTCCCACTTCCTCCCCATAGTTACCTCTTCCCAGTGTCCATCCCTTCATGGACTCCTGCCCCCTAAGCTGTCTCCCTGTGCATAAGCAGCCCTTCTTTCTCAATGATTGTTCTCTCCAAGGAGTGTATCTACCTCAGGTAAATGTTCAACTCATATGCCTGTCTT
>NW_006921745.1:1750567-1752257 GCF_000298275.1 Orycteropus afer afer | reverse complement strand
CTGCCTCACACAATAGCCCAGCAGGACCGGTTTGGCTAGTCCCCTCAAGCTGAGGGGGAGGGGATAATGGTTTTACAGTAATCTGTTCAGATGGGAGGGATTCAACAGAATTGAAAAGCTCCATCCCTGATCTTCCTGATCATCTGTCCATATGTCCCCATTCCAGGTCACAGGATACCAATTTTTTCCAATCAATGCCCTCACTTCAACGGCAGACACCGTTCTGGGTTGGCAATTGAGCTGGCATTGTAAATCGGCCATGACTACGTCCATGGCTGTAACAGTCTTGCGTGTTGAGAAACACCACTTGGAAGTATTCAGGCTGTTGGTCTCGTCAGAGTAGCTGACAGTCCACAGCTCTGACTCTCTCTGTACTCACTGTTTTTGTTCAGGTTTTTCCACTAGCTTGTGTCTAATCCCCTTCTGTATTGTTCCTTTCAAAGCTCAGGGTTCCAGGATTGTCTTCTGTATCTGTGTCAATTGGCTTTTCTTTTCTTTGTTGAAGAGGATCTGTGTCACTTATCTACCTATTCCTCCATTTTATTCTTATGGTAAGGTTTTATTTTGTTAGGCCTTTTACATATTCTTTGTGTCACTTTTCTATCTATTCCTCCATTTTATTCTTACGGTAAGGTTTTATGTTGTTAGTCCTTTTTCATATTCTTTGGTTGGAAATCATATTTAGTATGGCCTTGACATAAAAGACTAGTTATATATGTGTGTGTATGTGTGTGTATAAATAAATAAATCTTTATTAACAGATTAGTGAAAGAAGGCAGTGTTTTTCTTTTGATTTCAAGTATGTGGCTGACCTCTGATTTCAGGCCTTTCTTTATTATTTCAGTGGTTTTAAGTATATTTAAGTAATGCAGCAATAACCATTATGTACTTCTATAATTCATTTTTATAAATCCTAAAAGAAATGCCATATTCATTATTAATCACTCCCTAGTCCTATCTCCTTTCAGCCCCTGGCCACCAAGGAACCACTTTCTATCTTTATGGATTTGCCTGTTTTGGACATTTTAATAGTCTGTAGTATAAAAACCAAACCCACTGCTATTGAGTTGATTCTGACTCATAGTGACCCCTATTGGGTTTCCAAGGCAGTAGATATTTACAGAAGTAGATTACCTCATCTTCCATGGAGCAGCTGGTGGGTTTGAATTGGCAACCTTCTGGTTAGCAGTCAAATGCCTTGGACACTGTACCACCAGAGCTCCTTTTAGTCTACAGTATAAAAACCAAAAAACTAAACCCACTGCCATCGAGTCAATTCAGCCTAATATAGTGACCCCCTTTCGGTTCCCATGGTGGTAAATCTTTATGGAAATAGATTGCCTCATCTTCCTTCAGTGGAGTGGTTGGTGGGTTTGAACTGCCAGCCTTCTGGTTAGCAGTCAAATGCCGTAGGCCTTACACTAACAGAGTTCATTACTCTATAGTATAGGTATACCATATTTAATTTATCCATTGATCAAATGATGGACGTGTGAGTTATTTCTAATTTTTGGCTATTATGAACAAAGTTGCTTTGAACATTCATTTATAAGCTTTTGTGAGGATATATTTTCATTTCTCTTAAGTATTGCAGTGTAGTAAATTACTTAGTATGGCTTTTCTACCCATAAGTCATTATAAACTCAGTGGTGGAATGAGCAACTGAGGAGCTGATTGTAAATGTTATCCA
>NW_006921745.1:1748220-1750157 GCF_000298275.1 Orycteropus afer afer | reverse complement strand
CGAATTATCGAACCTAGGAGAGAGGTGGTGGGTGCTTTGGGAGGAACGGTTGGTGAAAGGGCTGGAGGGAGGCAGCATGTCTGGCCTGGCAGGAATAGGCCTTGGGTTACTGCTGGTAATCCTGTCTTCCTCTTGTGAGAGTAGAGGAGGTCAGAACATGTGGCCTCCTTGCAGTTTTTGCAAGTATATAATATAGTAAGGTGCTTTGGTGGCACAGTGGTTAAGACATGTGGCTGCTAACTAAAAGGTCCTTGGTTCAAACTCACCAGCCACTCCACAGGAGAATGATAAGGCAGTGTTCCTCCATAAAGATTTACAGCCTTGAAAACCCAGTTTCTATGAGTCAGAATTAACTTGAGGGCAGTGAGTTTGGTTTTTGTAGGTATCTACAAGTGGAATTGCTGAGTCAACTGGTAACTATTTTTAACTTGTTGAGAAACTGCTACTCCAAAGTGGCAGTACCATACCATTTTATATTCACGCCAGCCATGTGTGTGCGTCCCTATTTCTTCATGCTTGTGAAAACTAGTTATTTATGTGTTTTTGATTATAGCCATCCTAGTGGGTGTGAAGTGGTATTCCTCTGTAGTTTTGATTTGCATTTCCCTGATGGCTGATGATGTTAAGAATCTTTTCATGTGCTGCATATTGTCTATTTTTATACCATTTTTGGAGAAATGTTTATTCATGTCTTTTGCTCATTTTGTATTTTTTTTTCTTTGTATATTCTGGATACAGTACCATTCTCAGATATATAATTTGCAAATATTTTCTTCCTTTCTTTGAGTTGTCTTGCCACCTTCTTGAGGATGTCCTTAGAAGCATAAAAATTTTTCATTTTGATTAAGCCCTCTTTACTTATTTATTTTTGGTTGTACTTTTGATGTCATTTTGAAGAAACTATTATACTCCAAGGTCATGGACATTTGCCCCTTTGTTTTCTTCTAAGGGTTTCCACTTTTTAGATTTAGTTCTTTGATCAATTTTGAATTACTTTTTGTATATGATATAAGGTATGGATCCAACTTGGTCTGAGCACCATTTGTTGAAAACACTATTCTTTCAGCAGTGAATTTTCTTGGTACTCTGACTGAATTGACCTTAAACATAAGAGTTTAATTTCTGCACTCTCCGTTATATCACATTGACTTATATGTCTGTTCTTAAGTATATATTTATACCGTACTATCTTGATTACTGTAGCTTTGTAGTAAATTACAAACACTGGGAATGGGGGTCCTTTATCTTTTTTCTTTTTTGAGATTGTTTTGGTTATTATGGTTCCCTTGCATTTTCATATGGATTTTAGGATTAGTTTGTGAATTTATGCATAAAGAGGCAGCTAGGATTTTGAGAGATTGTGCTGAATCAGATTAATTTAGATGGTATTGTCATCTTTACAGTATTAAATCTTCTGATTCATGTACATGGAATGTCTTTCCATTTCCAGACTTAGGTCTTTTTCAGTTTTTTTTCAACAATGTTTTATAGATTTCATTGTCTAAGTCTTGAAATTTTTTGTTAAATTTCTTCCTAACTCTTTTACTCATATTTATTTTATTATTAATGGTCTTATTTTCTTCATTTCATTTTTTTTTTAAATTGTGATTTGGGTGAAGATTTACAGAGCAAATTCACTTTCCATACAGCAGTTCATATATACTTTGTCTCATGTCACCGACAACAGTTTACCACAAAGCAACAGCTCCCCTCCCACTTCCTCCCCATAGTCACCTCTTCCCAGTGTCCATCCCTCCATACACTCCTGCCCCCTGAGCTGTTGCCCTGTGCATAAGCAGCCCTTCTTTCTCCCATGATTGTTTTCTCCAAGGAGTGTATCTACTTGAGGTAAATGTTTAACTCATATGCCTGTATTTTGTTTGGCTGGAAACCACAGTGTGGGTTCAATTCCAGACCTGAAGGGCTAGGGGCCATAG
>NW_006921745.1:1734938-1743570 GCF_000298275.1 Orycteropus afer afer | reverse complement strand
CTATATCCTTCCCTTCAAGGCTCAGGGGTCCAAGATTATCTTCTGTGTCTGTGTTAATTGGTTTCCCTTTTCTTTGTTGAAGAGGGTCTGTTCAGTCTTTCTGCCTAGTCTGCCATCTTGCCGGAACTCCTCTCTCATTTCATTTTTGGATTGCTTAGTAGTTGTGTATAAAAATATAATTGATTTTTATGTATTAATGTTTTATCCTGTAACCTTGCTTAACATTTGTATTAGTTCTAATAGCCTCTTCATGAATTCTTTAGGATTTTTTATACATAGGATGACATCATCTGTGAATAGAAGTAATTTTACTTCTTTTTCAGTGGGTGTACTCTTTGTTTATTTATTTTACCTGCCTAATTGCCCTGTCTACAATATCCAGACAATGTTGAATAGAAGTGGCAAGAGTCTTCCTGACCTTAGATGGGAAACATTCAGGATTTCACCATTAATTATGATAATTGCGGTTTTAATGTAGATGGCCTTTATCATGTTGAGGATAAACAAACAAACAAACAAAAAAACCAAACTCACTGCTGTTGAGTTGGTACCAACTCATAGCGACCCCTCTTTGGGTTTCCAAGGCGGTTTCTCTATGGAGATAGATTGCCCAGTCTTCCTTCTGAGGACTGGCTGGTGGTTTTGAACCACCAGCCTTCTGATTAGCAGTCAAATACCTTAGGTAGTATACCAGGAAGTTCCCTTCTATTTCTGGTTTGTTAAGGGTTTCTCTTATGAAAGGTTGTTGAATTTTGTCAGTTCCTCTTTCTGCATTTGTTAATATGGTCATGTTTTTTGGTCATTATTTTATTAATATGGTATATTACCTTGATTGAGTTTTGGATGTTAAATCAACTTTGCTTTCCTGATACAGAATGCTTCTTGTTAATTCATATAATCCCTTTTTATTTTGCTGTATTCAGTTTGCTGGTAGTTCATTGAGGATTTCTATGTCAATATCCACAGGTTAAGGAAGACTTTTTAACAGCTCAGCTGCTAACCAAAAGGTTGTTCGTTCAGACCTACCCAAGCCTCCATAGGAGAAGGGTCTGGTGCAAGAAGGGCCTGGAGGCATCAGCTTCTGACCTCCTCTAACTTCACAGGAGGGAGAAGGTTCACCATCAACAATAGCCCAAGGCAGATTCTTATCAGGCAGAGGTCTGAGGTGCTGCCACCCCCCAACCTTTTTACCAATTCTGATGCCAAGCTTCCCTCCCATGCCACTCTCTACTTCTCTGCTAATTTTGACAATTCGTTACAGTAGCCACACACAACTCACAGACAATTCTCACGGTTATGGTGTTTATTAGGGGTTTAGAGTTCAGGATCAGAAATGAATTTCTTCCCATCAGGGCAATGCTTCTCAGCTGTGCCTCAAGCATGCTTCTCTCTGGCCTTGGCTTCTTGTCCCTGAGGCCCATTGTCCTTTGTCCTGCTAGGGCAAGTTTTGCAAAATTCTTTTTTACCTACACTGATAGATGCCTAGAGAGGTATTCCGTTCTGCCAGTAAAGCTGGCCAAAGACACACTCAACTTTCTCACTCCATTGGCCAGGAAACCCACCACTCTTGTTTTGTCCTGGTCTGTGCTGCCAGGCTGTGCTGCTGCTTCTCACCATCTCTTGTCATCTCACAGTATGTTACAGCTTTCTGTCTCCTGCGTCAAGGGAGTTAACTCAGGGATCTCAGATCCAAATGATGCACTTACTCCTGGCTCTTTCTTGGTTGTAGTGAGATCCTCCCCCCTTTAGCCTCTGGGATGGCTCATTTTAAGCCTAGTGGATGACCATCTTCACATTAGGATTCCATACACCTTAATTGCACAATCCACCCCCACGATGGTGCCATGTACCTTATTTACATTATTAGCAAACTATGAAATCCCCTTGGTGGGCCACAAGCACCTCACATGTGCATATCTCCACCTAGATATCTAGTGGGTTTAAAAGACCCATGGCTAAAAGAGCCAAATTAGGTAATTAGGTAATTCACTGCACCACACCTGTAGATATATTCTTGTAAAGATTACAGCCTAGATTATACCCTATGAGGTGGTTCTGTTCTGTCACATGGGTCGTTATGAATTGAAATTGACTTGAGTAGCATACAGCAATAATGCTTGACATATGGAATCTCTGTGTGGGGTAAATGATTACACACTTAACTACTGTCAGCAGCAGCTAACAACAACATGCATAAGGTATATTGGTGTTTAGGTCCCTGGGTGGTGCAGATGGTTTGTTCCTGGCTACTAACTGAAAGCTTGCTGGTTTAAACATACCCAGTGGCACCTTGGAAGAAGAGTCTGGTGATCTGCTTCCATAAAGATTACAGCCAAGTAAATGTCATGAAGCTCAATTCTACTTTATAACACATGTATACATGTGGTTGCCATGAATCAGAAATAATTCAAAAGCTATGGATTTAGTTTTTAGTTTTATTATTTTATTTTATTTTTTATTAATCTTCTTTCCTTGTGATATCTTTGTCTGGTTTTATAATTAGTGTTAGGATGGTAATGCCACCTTACAGTGAGGTGTGAAGGATTTTCTCCCCTTCTAATTTTTGGAAAAATTTATGAAGTGTTATCATTAATTTCCCCTTAGGATTAGTGGTATTTTTCCTTCTTTAATTTTATTTTTTTGTTGTTGAGAATCTACATAGCGAACCATACACCAGTTCAACCATTTCTACATGTACAAATAAGTGACACTGATCACATTCTTTGAGTTGTGCAACCATTCTTACCCTCCTTTTTTGAATTGTATCTCACCCATTAAGATAAACTCACTGCCCCCTAATATTTCTAATCTACTCTTTTGAATTACTAGTGTCACTTTGATCCTATAGAGAGAGTTCTTAAAAGAGCATAATGCTCAAGGCCGATAATTTTTTTACTGTTGTTGTTATGTGCTGTCGAGCCGTACCCGACTCATAGCGACCCCTCCTTGGTTTCCGAGGCAGTATCACTACAGAAGTAGATTGCCCCATCTTCCTTCCGAGGAGTGGTTTGAACCGCCAGCCTTCTGGTTAGCAGTCAAATGCCTTAGCCACTATGCTACCAGAGCTCCCTAGTTAAGCTAAACTGTTGTTTGGTTTTAAGAAGACTTCAGGGGATATTTTTGGTTTAAAATTTAAAGATTATCTCAGGGCAATAGTTTCAGGGCTTTATCCAGCCTCCATGGCTTCAGAAAGTCTGAATTCCATGATAATTTGAAATTCTGCATTGCATTTTCCTCCTTTTTAATTAGAATTCTTTTATAGTTTTTTTTTTTTAATGCATTTTATAGAAATAGAATTTATGTACAGTGAAATACACAAAACTAAAGTGACATGGGTCAGTGCATTTTTTTTTTCTTTTGCGGTGTTTCCTCCCCCTCCCACCCCTGGCAACCAACAAAGAAAGTTTCCTTCCATATATAAACCTTTCCTTGACTTTTTACGATAATGAACTAATACTATATTTGTTCTTCTGTGACTGACTTATTTCACTCAGCGTAATGTCCTCCAAGTTCATCCATATTATGTGGTATTTTGCAGACTCTACATTATTCTTTAGTGCCACATAGCATTCCGTTGTGCATATGTACCATAGTTTCATCATCCACTCTTCTGTTTCCATCTTTTTGTTATTGTAAATAGTGCTGGGATGAACATGGGTGTGCATATATCTGTTCCTGTCCTGGCTCTCACCTCTCTAGGATATATACCTAGTAATGGGATTGCTGGGTCAAATGGTATCTTCAATTCCAGCTTTCTAAGGAATCCCATACTGCTTTCCACAGTGGTTATATTACTTCACAGTCCCATCAGCAGTGTATGAGAATCCCAATCTCTCCACATCCCTGCCAGCCTTTTTTTTTCTTTTTTCTGTCTCATTGAACCTTTCCATCAGTGCTGGAGTGAGATGGCATCTCATTGTTGTTTTCATTTGCATCTCTCTGATGGCCAGTGATCGTGAGCATCTCTTCATGTGTTTGCTGCCCACCTGAATATCCTCCTTGGTGAAGTGTCTATTCATGTCTTCTGTCCATTTTTCAATTGGATTGTTGGTGTTGAGGTGTTGGAGTTTTCTATAAATCTTAGAGACCAGTGCCTTGTCAGATAAGTAATTATTGACAATTATGAATTTGTTGCTGTCATTTTCTTATGTGCTTTTTCTTAATGTCAATTTCTTTGTTCCATATAATTTCTGTGCTGAGTTTATTCTATTTACGAATCATGTATTACTTCCTTCTTTGCTATTGTTTTAGTATTTGCTAAATATTTGTGCTGTTCCTCTTTTTGATTTTGATATGAAGGTTTATTATTTTCCATTGAGGTTACCCTGTGATTTATAGCTTTCTTTCCAAGTTGAGAACAGTCTGTTCTATCTTGTAGTTGTCTTGACTTCCCTACCATCTAGAAGTTCTGTTAACAACACAATTTTTTCCCTCTTTTTGGTTGTCCTCATTTATCAATTAATGTCTCTGGTTCCCTGTTTCCAATCCTGTAGG
The DNA here is from genome assembly GCF_000298275.1 of Orycteropus afer afer. Classification (NCBI taxonomy): domain Eukaryota; kingdom Metazoa; phylum Chordata; class Mammalia; order Tubulidentata; family Orycteropodidae; genus Orycteropus; species Orycteropus afer. The sequence continues at coordinate 1,739,076 of NW_006921745.1, read as the reverse complement.
CTTATTTACTTTGGATACTTCCTAGCTGGGTTGGTTTCTGGGTTATGTCATCATGTGTGTTGATGGTCAGTTGTTGTTTGCTGTTGTTGGTTCTGTGTCCAGAGGACTCCCTTTACATATCTTGTAAGGTTGTTCTGGTTTTAAAAAATTCCCTTAATTTCTGCTTATCTGGAAATGTCCTAATTTTGCCATCTTATTTGAGGGACAATTTTGCTGGGTACATAATTCTTGGTTGGAAATTTTTCTCTTTCAGGGTTTTATGTATAACATCCCATTGCTTTCTCGCCTGCATGGTTTCTGCCAAGAAATCTGAGCTTAGTCTTACTGGTTGCCCTTTGTAGGTACCTTTTTTGTTTTGCCCATGCTACTCTCAGGATTTTTTCCTTGTCTTTGGTTTTGGTGAATTTGATGATGATATATTTTGGTGACCTTCTTTTGCAGTCTATCCTGTTTGGGGTTCATTGGACTTCTGAATGGATGTATTCTCATCTTTCATCATACCAAGAAAATTTTCTTCCAACAAATCTTCGACAATTTTCTCTGTGGTTTTATTTGTGTCTTCTTGTTCTGGAATTCTGACTACATGTAGGTTATTCCTTTTGATGACATCCCACACGAACCTTAGGCTTTCTTCATTTTGTTTTGATCTTTTTTCTGATTGATCACTTTCTAAAGAAATATTGAGGTATTTGCCTTCAATCTCACTAATTCTGTCTTCCATTGATTCAGTTGTACTCCTTTGCCCATTCAATGTGTTATCTACTTGTGAAAATTTTGTATTATATATTCTTCTGGATTTCTGTCTGTAGATTTTGAATCATTTCTAAGTTTTCATTTATTTTGTTCTTTTGTTCTTGTATCGTCTTTTGAAATGGTTCTAGGGTTTTCTCTGTGCTTTCTTCAATTTTGTCAGTGTTTTCCTTGATCTGTCTGTCTCTTGATTCATTGAAGGTACCTAAATATAATTCTTTTGGATTCCTTATCAGGGAGTTTAATGCTGCATCTTCCACAGGGATGTGTTTTGAGTCTGTATCCTGGTCCCTTGTTACTCCTGTTTTATCTTGTTTCTTTTTGTGGACTGTGATGCTCTGTTGTTTCCAAGGCATTGTGACATTTTTGTGTTTATATTTAATTGGTGATTGTATGTTGGAGTGACTTGCCCACAATTTTCATGTTCTTTGTTTTGTTTGTATGTTATCTGTGTAAGCAGGGTACTGTGCTGTTCTCCTCTGTTTGCTAGTTGGCACCACTTACACACTCAACACCTGTCTCCTTTCCCATTGTCAGCCTCCTGTATGTCCCTGCTTCTCGTGGCTACAGAGCCTATCCTTAGGTCCCTGGAATCTGAATGAGAACGCTTTAAAATAAAACTTTAAAATAAAGTTTAAAATAAAAAATAACTGCCACTTGTAAAGATTCCAAATTGCTGGTCACTTTAAGTACCCAAAATGTCACTTGGTCACTTTAAGTACCCAAAATGTCCACTTCTTGTAAACATTCAAAATGGCTGTACCCTCAGTCACTTTAAATATCCAAAATGTCCATTGCTTGTAAACAATCAAAATGGCTCTGCCTTTCCGATAGCTGAAAGTTTGCAGCTCAGATTATTTCCCTCCTTGCTGTTTCCCTTCCTAGTCATAGGTCACCAGTGCCGTCATCTCTGCAGCCCTTGGTGAGGGCTGATCTTTAGGTCAATTCTCAGGTCCCAACACCACTTGAAAATATTCAGGCTGTTGGTCCCATCAGAGTAGCTGAGAGTCCACTGCTCTGACCATCTCTGTACTCACTGTTTTCATTCAGATTTTTCCACTAGTTGGTGCCTAATCCACTTCTGTATTCTTCCTTTCTAAACTCAGGGCTCCAGGATTATCTTCTGTATTTCTTTGAATTCTTTTCTCTTTTCTTTCTTAGAGAGGGTCCATGGAACTTGTCTGCCTATTCCACCATCATCTTCTTCTTCTTCTTTTTTTTTTTCTATAGAATTTTGGCACTTGACTGCTATCCAGAAGGCTGGTGGTTCAAACCCACCAGCCACTCCTCAGAAGGAAGGTTGAGCAATCTACTTCCATAGTGATACTGCCTCAGAAACCCAAGGAGGGGTCACTATGAAGTTGAGGCCGACTCGATGGCAAATAACAACAACAACAACATAGAATTTTGGATCAAAATGTTTAATAATTGTAGCCAGGAAACATCCTGTTCTGGGTTCATGGCTAAGGAGGCAGGTGTTCATGGAGGCAGTTATCCACATTTTGCATTTCTTCTTTCTATTTCTGACTCTACTTCTTCTGGTGCTCCAGGTGAGTAGAGATCAATTATTGTGCTTTGGATGCTGCTTAGAAGTTTTAAAGATCCCAGGCACTATGCGGTGCACTAGGAGTTAGAACAGAAGCAGTTAACATGTTAGTAGACCAGTTAACTGTGATGTTCCATGAAATTAAGACCCTAAACCTCCAAACCAAGGAAACACATCTCGTGAGGTTTTTGGTTGTATATGAGCAACCTCAGAAGTTTATTATTTTAATTTTTTGTTATTGTTATAAATGTATCTAACACACAACTTTTGCCAATTCAACTTTTTTACAGGTGTACAACTTATTACCAGCAATTACATTAATTGGCAGTACAACCCTATCCTTAATCAATGCAATATTTCCATCACTGTTAACCTGCTGTTTCTTCTCCCTCACACCACTTGTGAGCTTTAATTAAATGTTGATCTCTGTATATTTGCCTTTTCTTAAAACTAATGATACTTTAATTAATGTTTTTGTCTTTTAGGATTCTCCTTTTACAAATGCAGGAATGGGATCAAATCTCAATCTTTTGGGTGAAATTGAGTGTGATGCCAGCATAATGGATGGAAAATCCTTAAATTTTGGAGCAGTTGGAGCACTGAGTGGTATGTGGGCTAAAATGATGACTATTACCATTTCATGTTTCCTAAAGATTCAGTCCAGTCTTTTTCACTGTTCTTACATGGACAAGTGCTGACAACAGATGTTTTTCTCGTTTTGCTGAATTTAAAACATGAAACTTCATCTATAGATAAAGTAAAGCATCCCATGGCCAAGTTTTCTTTAGAATTTGATCATTCTCCCTATATCCTCAAGAGATTAACTTCAAAGCTTGATTTAGCGTGCTCTATTTAAAATTATTTGAAATACTGAAGTTAAATATTTTTATTATAAAAAGAAATCAAATGCTATAAGTAAAATTTACCCTTGATTCTCCTAATCTTCTCCCTATCCTTCTTTCCCCTGGGAGTTTAACCAGTAAAATCCACTGCATTTATCTCTATAGTTAAGTAATGTTGCTGTTGTTGTTAGGTGTCATCACATCAATTTTCAGCTTGTAGTGACCCCATGTGGCAGAGGTCATTGGGTTTTATCATTGGGTATTCTGGGCTATAATCTTTATAGGAGCAGATTGCCAGGTTTTTTCTCTTGTGGAACATTTTGGTGGCTTTGAACCCCAAATATTTTGGTTAGCAACTAAGTCTTATCCATTGTGCCATCAAGGGTCCTTGCATAAAATGTAATGACAGTATATTTTGAAATGATATGAATATTATATACTTATGAAATATTGTCATGCTTATTAAAACTATAGTTAAGGGATGTACGGTAAAAACACTGCTAAGGTACATTTTTCCAAATATTAAACTGATAGAAACCAGTTGCCAGCAAGTTGATCATGACTTATGATGACCCCTATATCAGAGTAGAATTGTACTCCACAGAGTTTTCAGTGACTGATATTTTGGAAGTAGATTTCTAAGTCTTTCTTCCAGAGTGCCTTTTGGTGGACTTGAAATCACCAACCTTTTGTTTAGCAATGAGCAAGTTAACCAGTTGCACCACTCAGGTACTCCTAAAAATATTAATTGTTATTGTTAGGTGCCCTTGAGTTGAACTCATGGCAAATCCATGTGACAGAGTAGAACAACCTCATAGGGTTTTCTATATTGTAATCTTTAAAGCAACAAATCACCAAGTTTTTTTTCTCTTGAGCAGCTTAGTGTGTTCGAACCACTAACTTTTTTTTTTTTTTTTATTAGGATTTGGGTGAAGATTTACAGAGTAAATTCACTTTTCATACAGCAGTTCACATATACTTTGTCTCATGTCATTGACCA
>NW_006921745.1:1713141-1727281 GCF_000298275.1 Orycteropus afer afer | reverse complement strand
ATTGGTTTCCCTTTTCTTTGTTGAAGAGGGTCTGTGCAATCCTTCTGCCTAGTCCGCCATCTTGCCCCGCCTCGAACCACTAACTTTTCATTTAGCAGCCTAGGACTTAACCATTTGTGCCACCTGGGCTGCTTCTTACAGTGTACTTTTTACCCAAAAGGTGATGATGCTACTTGGGAGCATAAATAATATACAATTTTTACATTGTAGTGAAAAAATGGATGTTGTTGTTACGTTGTTGGATACCATCGAGTTGGTTTTGACTCATAGTGACCCTACTTATAATGGAACACAACACTGGCTGGGGTACTACACCATCCTCACAGTCTTTGCTATGCTAGAACCCATCATTGTAGCCACTGTGTCAGTCCATTTAGTGGAGGGCTTCCCCTTTATGGCTGACTTTACCAAACATGATATCCTTCTCCAGTGACTGGTCCCTCCTGATAACATGATCAAAGTATGAGAGAAGAAGTCTGGCTGTTCTTCCTTCTAAGGAGCATTCTGGCTGTACTTCTTCCAAGAAAGATTTGTTTGTTTTTTTGGCAGTCTATGATGTATTTAATAATATTTGCCAACACCATAATTTAATGCATCAATTCTTCTGCTAAACAAAAACCCACTGCCACTGAGTCAATTGAAACTCACAGTGACCACCATTGGGTTTCTATGGTGGTAAATCTTTATGGAAGTAGATTGCAGAGTGGCTCGTGGGTTTGAATCACCAACCTTCTGTGAAGCAGTGAAATGTGCTATCATGGTTCCTTAATTCTTCTGCAGTATTCCTTATTCATTGTCCAGCTTTCACGTGCATGTGTGGTTATTGAATATACCATGGCTTAGGTCAGGTGCACCTTCATTTTCCAAGTTACATCTTTGTTCTTTAACTTTGGAGAGGTCTTTTGCAGTGGATTTTCCCAGTGCAATATGTTTTTGATTTCTTGACTGCTGCTTGTCATCTCTTGATTATTGATTCAAGTATAATAAAATTCTTGACAACTTCAATCTTTTCTGCATTTATCATGTTATTACTTACTGGTTCAGTTGTGCAGATTTTTGTTTTCTTTATGTTGAGTTGTAATCCATAATGAAGACTGTAGTCTCTGATCTTCATCAGTAAGTGATTCAAATCTTCCTCACTTTCAGCAAGCAAGGTTGTATCATCTGTGCATATCACAGATTGTTAATGAATCTTCCTGTAATTCTGATTGTCCAATTAAAAATGGTTAATACCGGTCCCTTTCAGCTCATGACTGACTTGGATATCAATTTTTATATTTTCAATTTCATTTTTATCAACTTCTGAAATTCGGAAATCTAGGAAAATTCTAGATTCCTACTTCATACAGTCCTCGTTTTGATTATTAATGGATGTTTGCAGCTGTCTCTTTTAATTTTGAGTATGCAACATCAGCTAATGAAGAACTTGAAAGCTTTGCTGTAGCCACATCATTAAGTTTGACTCTACTCTTGGAAGCAGCTCTTCCCCAGTCATATTTTCAGTGACTTCCAACCTGAGGGGGTTATCTTCTAGCAGTATATCAGATCAGGCAATGTTTCCTGCTATTCAGGTTAGTGTCTTCAAAAGTGGTTGTGGCCATGTCCTTCTTTCTAGTTTGTCTTAATCTGGAAGCTCTGCTGATAACTGTCCACCATAGATGACCCTGCTGGTATTTGAAATACTGATGTCATAACTTTCACCCAACAGCACCCAAGATACCACAGTATGACAAACTGACAGAGTGATGGGAAAACAATGGATAGAGAATCAAAATACTGGTTTTTACAACGAAGGTGATTTTTCATGTGACTTCACTTTACATTTCAATATTTAATCATACACAGTGAGAGAAATAGGTAGCTACTTATCTAAAAAAAAAAACCCAGAACTTAACGCACTGCTGTTGAGTTGATTCCAATTCATAGCGACCCCTCCTTGGGTTTCTGAAGTGGTATCTCTATGGAAGTAGATTGCCCAGTCTTCCTTCTGAGTGGCTGGTGGGTTTGAACCACCAGTCTTCTGGTTAGCAGTCAAATGCCCTAGGCACTATGCCGCCAGTGCTCCTAGCTACTTATCTAGCCATCCAAAAAGTTAAGTGCTTTTCTCATTGCTTGTGTCAAACTTTGATTTATAGCCTGAGCACATGCGGTCAAATATATGCGAACAACCTAGCAGAAAAGTCAGATGTCATTATAAATCACTTTTTCAGTGATGTCCTTTAGAACAAAACTAGTGTTGCTGAAATTCTTTTTTTTAATGCATTTTATTGAAATATAATTTATGTACAGTGAAATACACAAAACTAAAGTGACAAAGATCAATGCATTTTTTTTTTCCGCGGTGTTCCCTCCCTTCCCCTCTCACACTTGGCAACCAACAAAGAAAGTTTCCCTCCATATATAACCCTTTCCTTGACCCTCCACAACAATGAACTAGTACTATATTTGTTCTTCTGTGATTAGTATTTGCTGAATATTTATGCTGGTCCTCCTTTTTATTTTGATGTGAAGGTTAATGTTTTTTCTTTGAGGTTACCCTGTGATTTATAGTTTTCTTCTCAAGTGTAGAACAGTCTGTTCTATCTTGTAGTTGTCTTGACTTCCCTACCGTCTAGAAGTTCTGTAACGACACAGATTTTTTCCCCTCTTTTTCATTTATAGTTGTCCTCATCTGTTGGTTGGTGTCTCTGGTTCCTTGTTTACAATCTTGTAGGCTTACTTACTTTGGATACTTCCATTGCTGGGTTGGTTTCTGGGTTATATCATCATGTGTGTTAATGGTCAGTTGTTGTTGTTGTTGCTTCTCTGTCCAAAGGGCTCCCTTTAATATGTCGTGTAAAGTTGGTCTGATTTTAACAAATTCCCTTAATATCTGCTTATCTGGAAATGTCCTAATTTCACCATCATATTTGAGGGACTATTTTGCTGGGTACATAATTCTTGGTTGGAAATTTTTCTCTTTCAGGGCTTATATATACCATCCCACTGTCTTCTCGCCTGCATGGTTTCTGTTGAGAAATCTGAGCTTAGTCTTATTGATTGCCTCTTCTAGGTAACTTTTCGTTTTTCCCATGCTGCTCTCATGATTCTTTCTTTGTCTTTGGTTTTGGTGAGTTTGATGATGATATGTCTTGGTGTTTTTCTTTTGAGGTCTATCCTGTTTGGGGTTTGTTGGACTTCCTGAATGGATGTATTCTCATCTTTCATCATATCAGGGAAGTTCTCCTCTAGCAAATCTTGGGACAATTTTCTTAGTGGTTTTATTTTTCTCTTCCTGTTCTGGAATTCTGGTGACACGTAGCTTATTCCTTTTAATGGTATCCCACATGAACCTTAGGTTTTCTTCATTCTGTTTTGATCTTTTTTCCGATCGATCCCTTTTGAAAGAAGTATTCAGGTATTTGTCTTCAATCTCATTAATTCTGTCTTCCATTGCATCAATTCTACTCCTTTGCCCTTTCAATGTGTTATCTATTTCTGACAATTTAGTATTAATCTTCTGCATTTCTATCAGTAGATTTAGAATCATTTCTAATTTTTCATTTATTTTGTCATTTTGTTCTTGTATTTTCTTCCAGAATTGTTCTGGGGTTTTGTCTGTTCTCTCAATCCTTTGAAGATACCTAAATATAATTCTTTTGAATTCCTTATCAGGGAGTTCCAATGCTGCGTCTTCCTCAGGGATGTGTTCTAGGTCTGTATACTGGTCCCTTGTTTCTCCTGCTTTATCTTGCTTCTTTGTGTAGACTGTGATGCTCAGTTGTCTCCAAGGCATTGTGACGTTTTTGTATTTATATTTAACTGGTGATTATATGTTGGAGTGACTTGCCCCCAATTTTTGTGTTCTTTGTTTTGTTTGCATGTTATCTATACAGGCAGGGTACTGTGCTGTGCTCCTCTATTCACTAGTTGATAGCACTTATACACTCACCACTGTCTCCTTTCCTATTGTCAGCCTCTCATATGTCCTTGCCAACCCTGGCGAACAGAGCCTGTTCTTAGGTCCTGTTTTCGTTCAGGTTTTTCCACTAGTTGGTGCCTAATCCACTTCTGTATAGTTCCTTTCAAAGCTCAGGGTTCCAGGATTATCTTCTGTATTTCTGTCAATCGGTTTTTCTTTTCTTTGTTGAAGAGGATCTGTGTTGCTTGTCTGCCTATTCCTCCATCTTACTGGAAGTTTGCCTAAAATTCTTATGGAGTTATGAGAAGCAGAAAATCTCAAATCTGTTGTGAACAATTTCATTTTTTCTTTCTCCATCTCTGACTGTACCTTCTAGCTGGATTCTTCAGTACTGTCCTCTGTTAGTTCCCGATCCTTTTTGAGTCTTCCTTGTCGTTCTTCATTTTTGTTATCTTTTATTTTTCCTCCTCACCTCAAGCTTCTCGACATTCTTCTTCAGAATTACAATCAGTCACTTCTTTAGTGAAGAAGAATATGGACTTTGGGACAAGAAGTTCATGGAAAATATCCCAATTTATAATCAGTAGCAATACGTAGTAATCTACCCTCAGGAAAATCAGGAGTTTATAAGTAGATTAAAAAAAAGAGTAACTGGGAACTTTGCGTCTGTTTACCATGACGCTTCCATGGCCTTCACATTTTTGCACCTTGATGTAATAGAGACATAGCTTTTTTTTTTTTTTTTTTTGCCATTAACCACTTTCAAATGTATAATCTATTGGCGTTAATCACACTAACAGTGTTGTGCAACCATCGCCACTATGTGTTTCTAAACTTTTTTTTATCATCCCAAAGAATCACTCTGTAGCTCCTCATTTCCCTCTTTGCACAGCTCTGGCAGTGACTAATCTATTTTATATCTAGCTTATTTCAGTTAACATAATGTTTTCAGAGATTCTCAATGTTGCAGAGTATTTATTAGAAGTTCAGGCCTTATTATTGCAGAATAATATGTATGTACATACCACACTTCATTTATTTATTCATTTGTTCTTGGACACTTGAGCTGTTTCCACCTCTTCCTTATTGTGAACAATGCTGCTGTTAACATTGTAGCACAAGTGTCTCTTTTGAGTCCTTGCTTTTAGTTCTCTTGGGTATATGCTGAGGAGAGAAATTGCTGAATCTTTGTTTAAATGCTTTAAAGTGGCTTTGTTTAAGTGGTTTAAGTGCCAAGTGCTTTACATAGTGGCTGCATCATTTTACATTCCCATCAGCAATTTATCCACATCCTTGCCAACCTTTGTTATTTGTTATTTTTCTGATAACAGCTATCCTGTTGTTGTTGTTGTTGTTGTTGTTATGTGCCATCGAGTCAGCCCTGACTCATAGCGACCCCTCCTTGGGTTTCCGAGGCAGTATCACTACGGAAGTAGGATTGCCCAACCTTCCTTCCGAGGAGTGGCTGGTGGGTTTGAACCGCCAGCCTTCTGGTTAGCAGTCAAGTGCTTTAGCCACTATGCTACCAGAGCTCCTAATAGCTATCCTAGTGAGTGTAAATTGGTTTCTCATTGTGATTTTGATTTGCATTTCCCACAGCACATAACAACAAGAACAACACAAATAAAGTTGAGTCTCTTTTCATGTACTTAGTGGCCATTGTATATCTTCTTTGGAGAAATATCTATTCAAGTTCTTTGCCCATTGCTTGCCTTTTTGCTATCGAATTACAGGAATTCTTTGTATATTCTGGGTATTCAATGTTTATCAGATGTATAGTGCCTAAGGCACTTGACTGCTAACCAGAAGGCTGGTGGTTCAAACCCACCAGCCACTCCTGGGAAGGAAGGTTGGGCAATCTACTTCCGTGGTGATGCTGCCTCAGAAACCCAAGGAGGAGTCATTCTGAGTCAGGTCTGACTCCATGTCACATAATAGCAACAACAAGTTACCAACTGTTTTCTCCTAATCTGTATGCCATTTCTTCACATTGTTTATGAAGTTCTTTGATGCACAAAAGTTTTTAATTTTGATGAAGTCCAATTTATTTTTTTGTTGCTGTGCTTTTGGTGTTATATCTAAGAATTCATTTTGGGGTAATATCTTTACCCTTTTTTTTTTTTTCCTAGGAATTTTACAGTTTTAGTTCTTAAATTTAGTTCATTGATACATTTTGAGTTAAGTTTTGCATATGGTATTAAGTATAAGTCCAATTTCATTCTTTTGCATTTGGTGATCCAATTGTTTCAGTGCTATTTTTGAAGAGAATGTTCTTTCCTCATTGAGTGGACCTGTATTTTCTTCTAATAGTTGCATATTTTATTTAGCATTGTTGTAGTTACCTAGTGCCACTCTAACATGAATATACCACAGATGGGTTGGCTGGAAGAAACAGGAGTTTATTCTCTTACAGTTCGGAGGCATTAAGTCCGAATTCAAAGTGCCAGGCTCTAGGGACTGGGTGAAAGCCTGTGAACCTTGGGCTTCGGCTCTGTCTTCAGCTCCCGGCCCACTGAAGCTAGAAGCTTTTGTTCACTCAGCTATTGGCTGCTGAGGCAGACAAGCCCAAGGTTGATAAGTTGCAAGGCACAGTCCCAATATTATCAAACCACATGGCAGGCCATTAATTCAAGTCCATTAAAAGTCCCAAGATCAACAGAGCATTCCAGGCTGCTGAACAATGACTCAGCTACATATAGAGTTCAAGCATGCCAGAAGCTAGAGACCATACCCAAAGCTGCTGCTTATATATGGAAAGCAGACCGCATCTCTAAAGCAGGTACTTAGCTGCTTGTGGTCGATTACCACTATGGAGTTGATTGCCAGTCTCATCATGGGGAATAACAACCACCAGCTGCCCCAGCCATTCAACCAGGCCCAGCCAAGTTGGCATACAACCTTAACTACCACATTTACCTCTCAATCCATTGTTTATTTTGTTCTGAAATGACTAACCAATTCTACCTATGCAATTCGTTGGCTAACAATAACAAAAATAGTAACTATTGTCTATTAAGTTTCTAATACATGCTGGGCATTGTTATCTTGTGGATTACATAGCTTAAATTATTTAGCCCTCACAAGAACTTGATGAGGTTATTACCTTTATTCCTGTTTTACAGATGAGGAAATAGAAACACAAAGGAAATGTACTAATTTGTCCAAGGTTACTGTTATCAGTCTGGGTCCAATTAGAAGAGAGAAACACACATTACTTTAAATAAGGGAAGTTTAATATAAAGAATTATTAAGCAATGATAGGAGAGTAACTGTGTACAGATGGAAAGAAAACACTAAAGGGCAAAGGGAGATTACTTAAGGAGGGATAAGCTTGGAAGGAGTTCAGACTTCATCAAAGAAGGTGAAGTTGCAGCCCACGGTATAGTTGAAAAGTTGTTGGGTTACTCAGGCAAGAGCTTGTCCATAGTTACTGTATAAATACTCTGGGGACAGGCAAGCTCAGCTGGCAGATGGGCACACAGAGATCCAAAATTAAACTTCCAGAATGCAGCGTAAGCATTGGGTTTTTGGCTCACCAGATGGCCAGCTTCATGGGACACTTGCTATTTGTATGTGTGGCACTGAGGAAGGGGTATGTGGAGCAGTGAACTGGGTTGTCAGTTTGCTGTTTTGGGCTCTCAGTTATACTGTTGCTACTTGAATCAAAAACTGGAGAATCATGAAATGGATGAGCACTAGAGAGAGTTTCACCCTAGAAGCACTTAGCACTGGAGAATATCATGTGCTCCAAATAATGGAAAGAAAACTGTGCTCTCTAGGAGCATGGTGAACAAGCTACCCTTTCCTCCTGCAATATGCCTCCAGTGCTCTCTACTAACATCGCTGAATAGAGTGCAAGTTGCAGAGGAAACATTAAAGAACCCATATCCATTTTCACAGATCAGGCAATGAAGGGTAAATTTTTAAATGAGGAGCAGTAAAATGATAATTGGTACAATTATGAAGTAGTCTGATTCCCATGCGTTTCACTCTGTGTTCTTCTTGCCTTTCATAAATAATCTAGCCTTTTCCCACTGATTTGAAATGCTATCATTATCATATATTAAATATTTAAATTGATGCGTCTGTTTCTGAACTTTACCTTGCTTCTGTTCTGTTGATATCTTTGCCTATTTTGTACCACACTTGCTAAAGGGGCAGGGAGGCAACGTCTTCTGACCTCCTCTAACTACATAAGAGGAAGACAGAATCACCATCAGCAGCCCAAGGTCTGTTTTAATGAGGCTAGACATTTCGCCACCTTCCAGTTCTCTTACTAACCTTGTCATCAACTGTTCCTCCTGCAGCACCCACCACCTCTCTGCTGGGTTCGGTAATTTGCTTCAGTGGCCACACAGAACTCACAGATTATGGGGTTTATTAGGAAAGCAACAGGCTACAATTCAAGTTCAGGAACATGCTCAGTCTCTCTCAACTGTCCATCTCTCTCAATAGCCTGTCTCTCTCAATCTCTCTGAGTAGCATGTCTGTCTCTCAGCAGTGCATGTTTCTCATGTCTCAGCAGTGTGTCTCCCTCATATCTCTCAGCAGCATGTTTCTCTCAGCAGTGCATCTCTCTCAGCCGGCTGTCAGACTCTCCTTCTGTCTGTAGGAGGGCTCCTTTTGAGTCTGGCAGAGTGGCTAAAAACAACCAATCTGAACATCAGAATTCTACACACCTGGGAGAGAGTGAACTTCCCGGAAGATTGCTTCATGCTATATACCAGGTGGATAACTTTAACAATCAGCTACTCAGTTGCTTATGGCAAAGTGGGAATTACAGAGACTATGGCTAGAAAAGCCATACCGTATCATTTACTATACCACAACACTCTTTTAATTAGAATAGCTTTAATATGAAATTTAGGGTAAGTAACTCTTCATCATTTTCTTTCAAAGCTTTGTCTTCTGGATGAATTTAAGAATCAGCTTATCATATTTCATAGAAATCTTTTTGAACTTTCAGTTGATAGTGTAGACATTTAAATTGATAAATTAATTTGGCAGTTAAAGCTTCCTTTACAGTATAGAATCATCATACCCAGAAATAAATTCTCAAGAACTAGCACAGAGATGTGTCCTTTTCCTTCCTTTGGTATTTCATACTTTTTTTTTTTTTTTGACATAGTTTTTAGTATTTCACTAAATTTCTAAAATTTGTTTTGAGACATTCTGTTAGTTTGAGTTTCTGTAGTCTCTTTTTTATCCCATTGTTGATATTTTTCTGTATTAATAGTCTGAGAGGTATTCGTAGGTTGGTGGTTAAGGGTGTTGTCTTTGACATTAGTTATTTCTGTTAAAATCTTAGTTCTTGGATCTTGGATGGGTGGCTTAAGTTCTCTGTGCATCTATTTCCTTATTAATCAAGTAGAATCCATAAGAGTATATGATAGAATCGAGGGAACAATTAACACCAGCCACTCCACAGAAGGAAGGTTGGGCAATCTACTTCCATGGTGATACCGCTTTGGAAACCCAAAGAAGGATCACTATGAGTCAGAGCCAACTTGAAGGCAGTGAGAGAAGGGTGTGGCAGTGGCCCCCATACATATTAGGTACTTAGTTTCTGTCACTGGTTTCTATAATCTTCATCATCCTTTTTTGTTGTCATTGTCATCTTTATGATGTTTCTCATGCTAATACTTGCTGTTTATCATTTTTTTTCCCCAAGATATACCCTCATTTCACTTCTTACCATTGTTTTATCTGTTGGACACAATCTGAAGATGTGCCATGAACCATATTTTAGGTTAAAGTCTTGTACATACTCAATTATATCCCAATTTGCAGCACCATTTTTGGCCTATTTCCCCAATCATTTTTCTCTCTAACATGTTTTGTGGGAAATGATTTTGTGGTCAAGTAAATGACTGGGGCATTTATTTAATTTTGACAGTAGGAGAGTGCCATATTTTCAGTTCATTTTTTCTCTTCCATTTTGAAATCTATTAAAAAAAAAGGAAGCTACTTTAAATATGTAAGCCAGTAACTAGTTACTATTTAGTTGAATCTGACTCATGGTGATCCCAGACATATCAGAATAGAACTGTTCTCCACAGAGGTTTCAGTGACTGATTTCAGAAGTAGGTTGCTTGAACTTTCTTCTGAGACACCTCTGGGTGGACTCAAACGTGTGGACTTGTGGTTAGCAGTCGGGCTTGTTAACCATTTGTACTATACCACGCAGGAACTACACATTAAATATGTAAAATTCAGTTTTTGTTGCAATCACATGAGAAAACAAGAGAATATATGTATTTTATATTTGTTCTTTATTGCATCTATTAGTCATTCATGTATTTGTTGATTTGAATCTTACTATTCATGATAATAAAGAGATATCGTTAGTGTATTTGATGTTTTGAAAAAGACGAATTTTCTAAGATATTTTAAATTCAATTTATTGAAACAGTACCAAAATGGAGTGGGAAGCATGAAAGTGTTTTTCTGACTTTATTTCTGTTATATTTTCTAGGAATCAAGAACCCAGTCTCAGTTGCAAACAGACTTTTGTGTGAAGGACAGAAGGGCAAGCTCTCAGCTGGCAGAATTCCTCCCTGGTAACTGCTTTATTACTTTTGCTGGGTCTTTGGTCTTTAGTGCATGCAGTGTTTGAAGGGTGTTCTCTACAGAAGGCTGATGCTGTTGGTTACACAGCAGCAGGATGCCTTTGAGGGGAAGACACACTTTGATCTCTGAACTTTGGAACATTTTGTACAGTTGATAAAGCTCTGGACAGAATAGAATATTATGGTTGAAGCAGAAAGGAGAGCAGGGTTAATTTTTATTTTTGTAGTTAATTATAGAAATATTTTTGCTATTACTAAGTGTTCAGTTGTGGTGTTTTGATTATTGAAGTTTAACATTATCTCATACATTGGAGTCCAGAGTCTAATTTATAATTTTGACAAGTTTGTTGAATAAAACTGCTTAGTTTTTCTCTTCTAGAGAAATGCATTGTGAAATTAAGATTACTTTTTTTCTTCACTATTAGCATATGGTTTTAATTGAAAAATACTTTGAACTTTTAAAATATGTGTAAACTAGATAGAACATTGGAGAAAGCCCTAATGGACCTGTCATCCAGATCCAATCATTAATACTGTTTTTGTCCTTCATCTTTTGCACATATCCCATTTTTACCCCCTATAGTATTTCAAGGGAGCTCTGGTAACATAGTGCCTAAGGCACTTGACTGCTAACCAGAGGCTGGTGGTTCAAACCTGACAGAGACTCCTTGGAAGGAAGGTTGGGCAATCTACTTCTGTAGTGATACCGTGTCGGCAACCCAAGGAAGGGTTGCTATGAGTTGGGTCCGACTAGATGGCGCATAAAAACAACAACAACAACATAGTGTTTTAAAACAAATTTTAGATACTGTATTTTCCCCTAGTTTTGTGACTTATCAGTTTTTGCAAAACAAAACCATTATACCATTAGTATGCTTATCTGTATTGGCAAATATACATTAATACCACCTCACTCTCAATCTGTGTTCAGCATTCCTGGTTGTAAAGATTATGTTAATGTTCAGTGTTGAAAATAATGACAGCATTATTATAGGAATCACTTTGTTTGATTTTGTTATATTTTGAAGTAATGGTAATTTATTTATTAATAATTTTATTATTAATAAATAAATTATTTATTATTATAGTTTTGAAAAATCTTAAGACTTTTTATGCAAGTAAATTTAGGTGTAGTGGTGACAACATTTGGCTACTAACCAGAAGATCAGTGGTAAATACCCAGTAGCTGCTCCATGGGAGACGGATGAGGCAATCTGCTTCCCACAGATTTATGTCCTTGGAAACCCTGTACTCCACAGGAGTACACAGGATCACTCCGATCCTTCCCTGTCTTCAGGGGTTGCTATGGGTCGGAATTGATGGCAGAGGGTTTTTTTAGGGGGATGTTTTAGTCATATACTTCTCAGTTGTTTAATTGTGGTACTAGAAGGGTCAATTATAAAAATTCCTAAAGAAATATTAATTTTTAATATTACATGTTTTCTGTTATTTTTTCCTTTTGTATTTTATTATAGTAAAGTATATATAACAAAACATTTGCCATTTTGACTTTTTAAGTGTATAGTTGAGTGACATTAATTACTTCACTGTGTTGTACAACCGTGTTCTTGTTACCTAGTACTGGTCTGACAAGACTATACCACATCGGGATGGCCTTAATAAACAGGAGTTTATTCTCACAATTTGGAGGTTTGAAGTCCAAGGTCAAAGTGCCAGGCTCTAGGGGCTGGGTGAAAGCCCCTCAGCCTTGGGCTTCAGCTCTGCCTTGATCTCCCGGCCCACTGAAGCTAGAGGCTTTTCTTCACTCAGACAGCTGCTGGATGCTGAGGCTGCCAAGCCCAAGGTTGATAAGTAAAAAGGCACAGTCCTGATGTTACCAAACCACACAGCAGGTCATTAATTCAAATCCATTTTAAGTCCCAAAGTCGGCAGAACATGGCAGGCTGCTGAACAACGACAGGGCTACATGCAGGGTCCAAGCATGCCATAAGCTAGAGACTATTCCCAATGCTGCTTGTTATATACAGGAAGCAGACCACATATCCAAAGCAGCTACTCAGCTGCTTGTGGTCAATCCCATCATGGAGTTGATTGCCAGTCTCATCATGGGGAATAATTACCACCAGCTGCCCACCCACTCAACCAGACCCAGCCAAGTTGACACACAAACATAACCACCACAAACCGTCACCACCATCCATTTCCAAAAGTTTTATAGCACCTGAAACAAAAACTCACTTCCCTTAAGCAATACTGCTCTTTTCCTTCTTCCTCAGTTCTTGGTCCTTGGTAACCATTAACAAACTTTTGTCTCTGCATTTGCCTATTCTAGACATTTCATATAAGTGGGGTGATGTAATATTTGCCCTTGGTTTCTGATTTATTTCACTTAGCATAATGTTTTCAAAGGTTATTCTGTGTTGTACTATGTATCAGAACTTTGTTTCTCTTAATTATGGAATACTCTCCATTGTAAGCATTTTGTTTATCCATTCCTATGTTAATGAACTCTTGGGTTGTTTATTCCTTTTGGCTATTGCAAGTAAGACTGCAATGAATATAAATGTAGAAGGATCTGATTGAATCCCTGCTTTCAGTTATTTTGGGCATTTACCTAGGAGTGGGATTACTGGGTCATATGGTAATTCTGTTTAACTTTTTGAGGAATTGCTAAGCTGGTGCTACAGCTGTACCATTTTGGATTCTTACCAGCAGTGGATGAGGGTTCCAATAACTTCACGTCCTCACCAAACCTATTGTTTTTAGTGTTTCAATCATAGTCATCTTCTTCTTTTTGTTGTTAATTGCCATGGACTTGGCTTCAACTCATGGTGACCCCATGTACAACAGAAAAAATGTTGCCTGGTCCTGTGCTTCATGATTGCTGGTATACTCAAGTCCACTGCTATGATTGCTGTGTTTTTGAGTGTCTTCCAACCTATAGAAGGAGCTCTGGTAGCGTAGTGGCTAAGGCACTTGACTGCTAACCAGAAGGCTGGCGGTTCAAACCCACCAGCCACTCCTCGGAAGGAAGGTTGGGCATTCCTACTTCCGTAGTGATACTGCCTCGGAAACCCAAAGAGGGGTCGCTATGAGTCGGGGCCGACTCGATGGCAAACAACAACAACAATCCAACCTATAGAACTCATTTTTCAGCACTATATTGGATAATATTCTGTTGCGATAGATAGGGTTTTCATTGGTTAATTTTCTGAAGTACATTTCCAAGCCCTTCTTCCTAGTCTGTCTTAGTCTGGAAGCTCTGCTGAAACTTGTTTCCTAGGTGACCTTGCTGGTATTTGCAATACTGGTGGCCTACCTTCTAGCATTATAGCAACACTCAAGCCACCGGAGTATAACCAACTGACAGATGTATGATGGATAGCCATCTTTGTCAGAGTGAAGTGATACCTCATTTTGGTTTTGATTTGCATCTCCATAGTGACTAATAACATTGAGCATCTTTTCATGTATTTGTGAGGGGAGGGCATTTGTATATCTTACTTGGATAAACGTCTAAGTCCTTTGTTCTTTTTAAAATTTGGTTGTTTGCCTTTTTGTTGTTGACTTGTAGTATTTCTTTATATATATTCTCGGTATTAAACTCTTTATCAGATACATGTTGTTGTTGTTGTTAAGTGCCGTCGAGTCGTTTCCGACTCATAGCGACCCCATGCACAGCAGAACGAAACACTGCCCGATCCCGCGC
>NW_006921745.1:1701392-1713041 GCF_000298275.1 Orycteropus afer afer | reverse complement strand
TTACCTCCTCCCAGTGTCCATCCCTTCATACTCTTCGAGAGGCCCATTTTCTGCCAACCCTGTATATGATCTTGTATACACTCTCCATTTAGTACTTTTTTAATGTTGAGAAATGTGAGTTCCTCCTATTTTGGTTTTGAAAGACTTCATTGGCTGTTTGGGACCCCTTGGAATTTTAACTTCTCTGACTAATGTTTTATAGCTTTCGGTGTACCTGTTTTGCAGAGCTTTTGTTTTCATTCATATATAAGCATCTCATACTTTTTTTTTTTTTTTTCATTATTTTAAGAATTTATTTTACATTCAATGTTATGTGTACATTTAGTTTCACTCCCCATTTAGCATGCACAACCCTAACCCAATCTCCTCCCCTCCTTGCCCAGTAACCTCCCCGCTCCCGGTAACCCGCACAGTTGTATACTCCTGTTTGTTGTGCATTACCTCCATGTGAATGTTGCTCCTCTGGTGCCCCATGGTCTATTCATCCAAGGGATGTATTTTCATAGAGTATGTGGGTGCATCTCCCTGGACTGAGTGGTCTGCATGTATATTTTTTTAACTATTGGGTTGAGTGCCAGCCCCTGGGAGTGAGTTTTATTCTAGGTGCAGAATGTATTCGATGGCCATAGTATTGGGGGTCTCACCAGACTCCGTTCGACCAGTTATTCTGGTCATTATTGAGTTTTTGGACTTTGTTTCACATTTTTCTTCCCACTCTGTCTAGGATCTCCGGATTTGATCCTTTCCCGAGTGGTTGGCATTGGCTGGGCACCATCTAGTTCTCCTGGTCTCAAGGGCCATCATGTCCTAGGGCTGACTATCTTCACTTCTGACCCTAGGAGACCATTAGGTGCATCTTAGATGGCTGCTTGAAAGCTTGAAAGCTTTTAAGACCCCAGTTGCTATTCACCAATGTGGGGTGAGGAACAAGGATTTTATGTATTCTGTTGTGCCAACTGAGTCTGGTGTTCCCCAGAACTATGGTCCTGAGATAGTAGATCCATTGAATCTCTCTCCCACAGTGTCTGTGTGTCTGTGAGGGATTTCTCTGTGTCTTTCTTCTATTGTTTCTGTAGGGATTTCAGGTATTTTGTATCACTGGTGTCTGTGCAAGATTAGCCTGTGCTGAATCTGTCCTTGGTCTAGAGTATACTCCTGTTCACTGACCCCTATCTGGCCTTCTCTGGTGTTTATATGTTTATCTGTAGCCTGGTGTTTGGTGTTAATGGTAATGCATCATCCCATGTTGTGAGATCATTTGCATATTCCTCATTGTTCTTTCATGTAGCATAATATTCCATTGTGTATATGTACCATAATTTGGTTATTGCGGAGAGATTGGAACTTTTGTGTACTGCTGGTGAGATTGTAAAACGGTCTAACCATGGTGGCATATGGTATGACGTTTCCTTAAAAAACTGAAAATAGAAATACTATTTGACCCAGCAATTCCATTACTAGAAATATATCCTAAAGAGGTGAGAGACTGTGCACAAACAGACATATGTACACCTATGTTCATTGCAGCACAATCCTCTGTATCAAAGAGATGGAAACAACCTAAATCCTCTTCAATGGATGAGTGGATAACCAAAGTATCTCATACTTTTTGATGCTGTGGTAAATGACATATTTAAAAAATGTTAATCTCCAGTAGTTTGTTGCTAATTGCAGTGTGAATTGCTTGATGTGGCCCGTCTAGCCATTGTCCTCCATTCTGTGATGTTTTGTAAATCCCGTTATCCATGCCTGTGTGGGGTGGTGTGGTAGTTAAGGTCAGGTATCAACTTGGCTGGGCAGCTGGTGGTAGTCATTCCCTATAATGACTGGCAATCAACTCTGTGATGGGATTTAGGTTATTTCTGTTGGGGCAACACAGGTGGAATGTATCTTGAGTCCTGCCTTGCTGGAGGGTATAATTCAAATCACCACCCTTAGCTTCCCTGAGTGTATACCTATGAATCTCCTGGGAAGATTCACTCTCCTCTTGCTCCAGCTTTGTGTCTTGGATCATCCTCATCTCACCCCTGGATTTGGGACATCTTTGACCTGCATCTCATGGGGACCGGCCTCGTGCTGATCTTTCTAAGAGAAATTGTTCAAGCACCAGTATATGGAAATAGGATCAATTTTTTAAATATTGATCTTTTATCCTGACAACTTGCTCAATTCATTTGTTCTAATACTGTTTTTATAGATTCCATAAGTGTTTTTTACATAGACAGTTATGTTTTCTCCATACACAGACAGTTTTACTTCTTGTTTTCCAGTGTATATTCTTTCATTTCTTTTTCTTTATTGCACTGGCTAGAACGTCTAATACAGTGGTGTATATAAGTGATGAGAACAGACATTTTTGCCTTGTTCATTTTCTTTAGGGCGAAGCCTTCAGTCTTTTACTATTAAGAATGGTGGTTAATACAGATGCTGTATACCATGTTATGGACGTTCCTTTCTATTCTTAGTGTGCTGAGACTTTTTAATAGAGATATATTTTGTCAAATGCTTTTATGTATCTATTGACATTATCTTATAATCTTTCTAATTTAGTCAGTTAATATGGTGTAACATTGGTTTATTTTTAACTCTTATACCAATATTTTCCTGGGGTAAATTTCACTTGGTAGTATCATTTTTATATTTTGTTAGATTCAATTTGCTTATACTTTATTAATAATTTTTACATTTGCATTCTGGAGGTGGGGAGAAAATGGCATTGTCCTAATAGACTTCTGCCTGATCTTTTTTTTAATTTATTTTTTTTTCTGCCTGATCTTTCAACAAAGATTTAGAGAAACTCATTGAAACAGATACAAATAATAATCCTGGAATTATGATCATCTTCTGGTAGCATAGTGCCTAAGGCATTTGACTGCTAACCAGAAGGCTGATGGTTCAAACCCACCAGTCTGTCCTCGGAAAGAAGACTGGTAAATCTACCTCTGTAGAGATCAAACTGAAAAAAAAAAACAAAAAACCAAAAAACCAACTGAGTCTGATCTCTAAGGAAATAGATTGCCCAGTCTTCTTTCCAAGAGATACTGCCTTGGAAACCCAAGGAGGGGGGTGTCGCTATGAGTCAAATCAACTTGATGGCACTGGGTAATGGGAAAATAAAGTATTAGATTGAGTGAAGACAGGAAAGGGAGTCAGTTACTTGGGGAATAAAAGAAGCTGACCTGACTTGAAGAGAAACCATTACAAACACAAAGGAGGATGAGAAGGAAAAAAAAAAACAAAAACAACAAACTTCACCGAACCCACAGGTGTTACAGACACAGGGTAGACAGATTAGGAAGATTTAAAAGTGAGCTAAAGCCACATGTTTGGGAGAAGGTCATATACAAGTCAGACTTCCCATAGCTTAAGTTGCCATGGAGTCTGGGAAGGAGTAAGGGAAAGGGAAGAAGAACTCTTCCTGAATAAAACATTCCTCAAATTGGACCCATGGCAGTGGGCTCTAGTCCAACTCTTAGCAATGCTGTTTCGCACAAAGTGGAACTGCTTCCAGGGATCTCGGGACTTGTGGATCTTTCTGGAAGAGGCCTACCCTTTGTCCTGTGGGGCAGCTGATGTGTTTGAACTACAGGGATTTTATTGCTGGCCAAATGGTGCCCTCAGCAAACCATTCCAAACAAACCCAGGGGCTCCAGCTGTCCTTGTCACACGCCTGTATCACTGGTTGATCTATCTCCTACTAAGCACAAAGAACAAGCTTTAGCCTTCTCTCCTGGAGGTGAGTTCTTGCTCCCATCACCTTTCACCTTTGCAGGTGTGCTGTCTGGTGAATGAGCAGATTCTGCCACAACTGCCTGCTCTCAGGGCTGCTGGCTGACCATAAGTAGAAAAAGTTATTCTTCAATTACTTTATCCTCCCTTTATTTTTCTACTTTCTTTTCCCCCAATTTTTCTTCCTTTCTATCTGATCATCTACTCTTTTACCTCTTCTTTCATTTTTACTAAACCCTCATCCCTTTCATCCCCCCACTTTTTGTTTTTTCTCATATTCTTTTTTCTTTTTCTCTCTTTCTTATCTTCTGTCTTTTTGTATTTTCAGTCTCTTCCTCTTCTCCTTGGTTTTCTTTTTGCTCTTTTATCCCCCCCGCCTCATTCAGCGGGAGGCACACATTAACTCTGCACTAGTGAGCCATATCTACTACAATGACCACCTCACCTAATAGATGAGTAACACCAACAGCTCCTGCACCACAGGATCAGTGGCAGATAGTAGGCAACAGTTGCTCATACAACTGCAACTCCTCTGCATGACAGGCAGAAACCTGTACCCACATTCCCACCAGTTACTCCACCAACACCGAGAAAACTAGAGAGTGACTTGGTACAGCCAAGCTAACAGCCAAAGAAGCACACCTGATCCACACTTCCAGTTATATTAAAACAAAATAAAGCGTAAAACCATGGTGAAACAAATCAACACATAAGCAACAAATAAGGACAACTTCACAGTGTCTCAGAGACAACAGTCAACTTCGGCTCAAACAAACAAACAAAAAAGCACAAGACAATGGAAGCAAATGTCCAAACTAAAGAATTAAGAAATCTCCCTGAGGAAGAACAAGTAATAGAACTATCTGATGAGGAATTCAAAAGATATGTGTGTGTGTGTATATATATATATATATATATATATATACACACACACACACACATACATCCATATATAGAACATTCTAAGAGCACAAGAAACAATAAACAAAAACAAGGAGAAGACAGAAAATACCCTTGAAGAATTCAGGAAAATCATTCAAGAGCTAAATGACAAAATAACTACACAATTAGAAATCATACAAAAACTGCAGTTAGAGTGCAAAGATGAACGCTAAAATTATGGACATAGAAAACACATTGGAAGGACAAAAGTATAGACTAGCACCAGAGGAACACAGTTCATAGCTAGAAATCAAATCCCTTCACACCAGCTTGTATGAGGAAAAATAAGGACAAAGATTTAAGAGAAATGAAGAAAACCTAAGAGTTATGTGGGATGACATGGAAAAAAAGAACATATGCCTGATTGGAATTCTGGAACAAGAGGAGGCAAAAAAAAAAAAAAGAAAAAAAAGAAAAAAAAACAGCAAGAAAATTGTTGAAGACTTGCAAGCAGAAAACTTCACCTATATTATGAAAGATAAAAAGAAAATATGTCCATCCCAAGAAGCTCAACAAACCCCATAGATTATAGAGCCCAGGAGAAAGTCACCAAGACATATTATAACCAAATTTTCCAAAACCAAAGACAGAATCTTGGGAGCAGCTCAGGAAAAACTAAATGCTACTTATAAGAGGCAACAAATAAAACCAAGCTCTGACAGTGGAAAACATGTAGGCCAGAAGACACTGGGATGGCATATTATAAAACCTTGAAGGAAAAGAATTGGCAAGCACAAATTATATATCCACCCAAGCTGTTCCTAAAATAGGAGGGTGAAGTTAAGACATTCTGAGACAAACAGAAATTAAGGAAATATTTGAAAACTAGAGCAATACTACAAGAAATGCTAAAGGGAATCTTTCCAACAGAAAACAACAAATTAAAAACAAGACACTTGCCACCAACACCTAGAAACCAACTCATAAAAAGAATCTCAAAAATGAAATAAACTCACAAAAAATAAGAGAAGTAGAGGAATGAATTGGTAAATAATAGCAACAACAAAGTAAGTAGAGGGAATACTTGTTATAATTACAAAACTTCCAAATGGAGAAGAAATCAGGATGATGTTTATATAGAGTAGATTGTTCCAAACTTCTTCTTCTTGTTATTTGCCTTCGAGTCGGACCTGACTCATAGTGATCCCTCCTTGGGTTTCCAAGATGGTATCTCTACAGAAGTAGATTGCCCAACCTTCCTTCTGAGGAGTGGCTGGTGGGTTTGAACCACTAGCCTTCTAGTTAGCAGTCAAGTGCCTTAGGCACTATGCTACCAGAGCTCCTGTTCCAAAGTTGTTGTTGTTGTTGTTGTTGTGTGCTGTCGAGTCGGCCCCGACTCATAGCGACTCCTCCTTGGGTTTCCGAGGCAGTATCACTACGGAAGTAGGATTGCCCAACCTTCCTTCCGAGGAGTGGCTAGTGGGTTTGAAGCGCCAGCCTTCTGGTTGCAGTCAAGTGCTTTAGCCACTATGCTACCAGAGTTCCAAACTTAGGGGTATAAAAATGTACTGCAGGGTAACCATAAAGAAAATTAACAAGCTTTCTAACAAATTAAGAAAGAACAAAATTACAAGGGCTTAGTAAACACAGAACCAACAATAATGAAGAAAAGAGAAAAAATAATTGGTTACAAAATGAATTCAGCACAGAAAAATATTTGGAACAAAGAAACCACCACAAACACAACAAAAAATACAATAGAGTAACACAAATAAATTCATACATATCATTAATTACACTGAATGTGAATTGACTAAATGCACCAGTCAAGAGAAAGAGAGTGGCAGATTGGATAAGAAAAGAAGCCCCATCAGTATGCTGCCTACAAGAGACCCACCTTAGACCCAAAGAGAAAAGAAATTAAAAATCAAGGGATGGAAAAAAAGAGCAGGAGCAGCAATATTAATTTTTGATAAAATAGACTTCAAGGTGAAAAACAGCATAAGTGACAAAGAAGGGCATTGTATGATGTTAAAAGGGTCAGTTGACTAAGAGGACATTACCATAATAAGTATCTATGCACCCAATGAAAGCAAAAATTAACTGAATTGAAAGGAGAAATAAACAATTCTACAAGAATAGTATTAGATTTTAGCATACTACTTTTGATGAAGGACAAAACAACTTAATTCAAATAAGATGCAAATGATCTTAACCACATAATAAAAGAACTCAACCTTATAGATATGTATAGAGCCGTCCATCCAACAAAAGCCCAATACACATTCTTCTCCATTGCACATGGAGCATTCTCCAGAATAGAGTATAGGTTAGGCCATAAAGCAAGCCTCAACAAATTTAAAAACATTGAAATACTAAAAAGCATCTTCTCGGATCATGATGCTATAAAATTGGAAATCATCAATAGGAAGAGCAAGGAGAAAAAAATCAAATACATGGAAACTGAATAATTGACTGTCAAAAACTACTGGGTAACAGAAGAAATAAAGTGTGAAATAAAAAAAAAAAAAATCCTAGAAACAAATGAGAATGAAAATACAGCTTACCAAAACCTTTGGGACACAGTGAAAGCAGTACTTAGAGGTCAATTTATAGCAATAAACTAACACATCAAAAAGGGAGAAAGAATCAAAATCAACACTTTAACTCAACAACTCCAACAATTAGAACAAGAGCAACAAAATAAACCTATAGTATCTAGAAGAAAATAAATAATAAAGATCAGAGCAGAAATAATTGAAGCAGAAAACCAACCAACCAACCAGAAATAAGTGTTACTTCAAAAAGATTAACAAAATTGACAAACCACTGACAAATTTAACAGGGGAAAAGAAGAGAAGTTGAAAATAGCATGAATAGTAAATGAAGTGTGCAATGTCACAACAGAACCAGCTGAAATAAATATCAGAGTATTATAAAGACTTGTAATCCAACCAATACAAAACCTAGAAGAGATGAACAAATTTCTAGAAACATACGACTTCTGAGGCGGTATCTCTACAGATGTAGATGCCCAATCTTCCCTCTGAGGAGTGGCTGGTGGGTTTGAAGCACCAGCCTTCTGGTTAGTAGTCAAATGCCTTAGACACTACACCCCCAGAGCTCCCCATTCTAAGATAGAATACTTGAAATGACCCATAACAGATTATAAACTCACCACAGAAAAAAGTCCTACTCTAGATGGCTTCACTGGAGAATTCGATCAAATGTCCAGAGAGGAGCTGACAACTACAGTACTCAAACTATTCTAGAACATAGAAATTGGTGTAATACTCCCAAATTCATTCTATGAAGCAAGCATAACCTGATACAAAAACAAGGTAAAGACTATACTTAAAAGGAAAACTAGCAATATCTGTCATGAATATACACATAAAAATCTTCAACAAAATCCTAGCCAAGAGAACCCAACATCATATCAAAAAAATAATACACATTGACCAAGTGGGATTCATACCAGGTATGCAAGGATGGTTCAACATCAGAAAAACAATGTAATCCATCACATAAATAAAACAAAGGGAAAGAACCACATGATCATATCAATTGATGCAGAAAAGGCTTTTGATAAAATCCAGCAGCCATTCCTGTTTGAAACTCAGCCAAATAGGAAGAGAAGGGATATTTCTCAATACAATAAAGGGTGTATGTGCAAAACCAATGGCCAACATTATTGTCAATGGAGAAAAACTAAAAGCATTCCCCTTGTGAATGGTAACCAGACAACGATGCCCTCCATCACCACTTCTATTTAGCATTGTATTGGAAGTCTGACCCAGGGCAATAAAGCAAAAAGGGAAATAAAAGGCAACCAAATTGGCAAAGAAGAAGTAAAGCTGTCTCTATTTGAAGATGACATGATCCTATACACAGAAAATCCAAGAGACTCAGCAAGAAAACTGCTGGAATTTATAGAATGTTTCAGCAAAGGAGCAGGATACAAGATCAACATACGAAAATCAGTTGGACTGCTCTACATCAACAAAGAGATCTCTGAAAAGTAAGTAAGAAAAACCGTATTATTTATGATAGCTACCAAAAAGATAAAATACTTAGGGATAAATAATACTAAGGGCACAAAGGACTTATACAAAGAACACTATTAAATACTACTACAGGAAACACAAAAGACTTACATAAATGGGAGAATATGCCATGTTCATGGATAGGAAGACTGAATATT
The DNA here is from genome assembly GCF_000298275.1 of Orycteropus afer afer. Taxonomy (NCBI): domain Eukaryota; kingdom Metazoa; phylum Chordata; class Mammalia; order Tubulidentata; family Orycteropodidae; genus Orycteropus; species Orycteropus afer. The sequence goes on along the minus strand of NW_006921745.1, from coordinate 1,704,226 downwards.
GTGAAAATGTCAATAGACCCAAAGCAATGGATATATTTAATGCTATCCTAATCCACACTCCATTAGCATTCTTCAAGGACATGGAAAAACCAATCACTAACTTTATATAGAAAGGAAAGAGACCTCAGATCAGCAAAGCACAGCTGAAGAAGAAAAAGAAAGAGGAGGTCTCACACTCCCTGATCTGAAAATCTGTTATACAGCCATAGTAGTCCAAACAGCATGGTACTGGTACAACAGCACACAATTAGACCAGGGGAACAGAACTGATAATACAAAAATAGACCCATGCATCTGTGGACAGCTGGCCATTGATAAAGGGCCAAAACACATTAAATGGGGCAGAGATAACCTCTTTAACAAATGGTGTTGGCAAAATTGGATATCCACTTGCAAAGAAATGAAACAAGATCCATACCTCCCACCATACACAGAAACAAAAATTCAAGCTGGATCAAAGATCTAAATGTAAAATCTCAAACCATAAAGTTCATCAAAGATAAAATAGGGGCAAATTTGGGGACCCTAATTTATGGCATAAATAGACTATCAAGCATAACCCAAAATACGTAAGCAGTGGAAGAGAAACTAGATGCCTGGGACTGCTAAAAAGGCAGGGAGGCTGCATCTTCTGACCTCCTCTAACCCCACAATAGTAAGACAGAATCACTCTCAGTAGCCCAAGGTCCATTACTGTGAGGCCAGACATGTTGCCTCCCTCCAGCCCTTTCACCAACCCTGACACCAACCGTTCCTCCCACAGCACTCACTACCTTTCTGTTGGGTTTGATAATTCACTGCAGTGGCCACACAGAAATCACAGATTATGGGGTTTATTAGGGAAGAACCAGGCTACAATTCAAGTTCAGGAAAAATGCTCAGTTTCTCTCAGCCCACCGTCTCTCAGCCAACAGTCTCTCACAGTCTCTCTCCCAGCAGTGTGTGTCCCTTGATATCTCTCTCAGCAATGGATGTCTCTTGCATCTCTTTCCCAGCAGTGCAGTCTCTCAGGAGTGCGTTTCTCTTAGGAACGGGTTTCTTTTCAGCAGCTTGTCCTTCTCAGCCAGCAGTCAGAGAGAGTTCTGCCTCTAGGAGGCCTCCTTTTGAGCCTGGCAGAGTGGCCAAACTAACGAATCATAATAACATCAGAATTCTAAGTACCTAAGAGAAAGTGAACTTCCCAGAACATTGTTCCAGGCCACTCCCAACAGAAATATCCCAGGTGGATAACTTTTATAATTAGGAGCTCCTCAGTTGATCACAGCAAATTCCACCACAGAGTTTACAAAGATTTATGGCTAGAAAAGCCATACCAGGTAACTTACTACACCGCAGGGAGCTTCTAAAAAATTAAATTCTTAGACACATTGAGAGATTTCTCCAAAAGAGTAAAAAAGAACCTACAGATTGAGAAAAAAATATTTGGCTATGATGTATCTGACAAGTGACTTATCTCTAAAATTTATAGAAAACTTCAACATATCAACATCAGAAGACAAACAATCCCATTCAAAAATGGGCAGAAGACTTGAGCAGACATTTCACTAAAGAAGATATACAGACAGCCAACAAACAGATTAGGAAATGCACAAGATCATTTGCCATTCTTATTGCCGTTGAATTGGATCCGACTCAGAGTGACCCCTCCTTGGGTTTCTGAGGCAGTATCATACTGCCTTGATAAACTGAAGGAGGGGTCACTATGAGTAGGAAATGACTCGACAGCAGTGAGTTTGGTTTTTGGTAGAGATAGATTTGGTTGATGATATTCTTACATGTGTATTTGCATTAAAAAATATCCATATACATTATAGAACTAACAAGGTTGGAGTAGCTTCTCACTGAAAACCAAATGCCTTGAGGGAATGTGAGTCATCAGACCTATAGGGGCGGGCAACAAACTCAATTGTCCAAAACAGTACATAAAAATCTTGTTCCACATCCTACTTTGGTGAGTTGCATCTGGAGTCTTAAAAGCTTTCAAGCAGGCATCTAAGATGCACCTATTGGTGTCCTGTGGTCTGGAGGAAAGAAGAGTGAAGAATATCAATGTTACATGGAAACAGTTAGTTCAAGGATCTGATGGATGGATCATGGGAATCTCAACCTTCATGACCCTGAGACCAGTAAAACTAGATAGTACCTGGCTACCAAAGCTAACCACTTGGAAAGAGATCAGAATTGGAGATCTTGGAGTGGGAGAGAAAATGTGGAACAAAATTCAAAAACAAACAAACAAACAGAAACTCACAAAAATGATCAGAATTACTGGTCGGATAGAGACTGGTAGAACCCTTGAGACTATGGCCCGGGGTATCCTTTGGGCCTGGAACTGGACTCATTTCCGAGGATTAGCTCTCAGCTAAGTAGTAGAAAGGTCTACAAGCAGTATACAAACCCCCGGGAGATGTGCCCACGTACTTTAAGGAGGCATACCCCTTAGATCAATCAACTGTGAGAAATCAAAAGGGTAGAATCTGCATAGGGGAAAGCAGGACTGAGAGGAATGTATAGATAAGAAGGACACAGGGAAGGGGTAGTCACAGGGAGGAAATGGATGGAAAGCTTTTATTGTTGTGATTGTAATTGGGGCTGTGAAACTAAATGTGCATGAACAATTGAGAGTAAAATGAATCTGCTTTGTAAATTTGCACCCAAATCCCAATAAAAATTAAAAAAAAAAAAAAGCAAACCCAAAATTTACATTTGTGTTTGTGAATGATACTGGTTTGTAGTTTTCTTATAACTTCTTTTGTTTTGGTTAATATGGTACATATTTCCTCAACTTTGGAAAAATACTGGGCAATATTTTTTCAAATCTTTTTTTTTTTTTT
>NW_006921745.1:1649364-1695452 GCF_000298275.1 Orycteropus afer afer | reverse complement strand
AAGTATAGCAGGGATTGTGGGGCTGGCGCGGGATCGGGCAGTGTTTCGTTCTGCTGTGCATGGGGTCGCTATGAGTCGGAAACGACTCGACGGCACCTAACAACAACAACAACAGTTATTTTTCTTATGTTATTGCTTTGGCTAGGCCTTCTAATACAATGAGTAGAAGTGGTAAGAATGAGTATTCTTGTCATTTTCCCAATTTCAAGGGGAAAGCTCTCAGTCTTTATTATGTATATTGTTGGCTGTTGGATTGTCATATATACCTTGAATCTAATTGAGGAATTTCCCTTTTTTTCCAGTCTCCTTGTGGGTTTTTCCTCAAGAAAGGTTATTAGATTTTATGAAGTGCTTTTTCTGCATCCATAGAGATAATCATGGCGTTTTTTACCTTTGTCCTATTGTTGTGATATTTTACATTGGTTGATTTTCTAAAGTGTAGGTATTCTTGCATTCCTGGAGTAAATCCCAGTTGGTCATAGTGTATGACTGTTTTAATATGTTGTTAGATTTAGTTAACTACTCTCTTCTTGGGCATTTTTGCATGTATGTTCATAAGAGGGAGCTCTCGTGGCATATTGCCTAAGGCATTTGAATGCTAACAAGAAGTCTGGTGGTTCAAATCCACCAACTACTCCTCAGAAGGAAGGTTCGAGATCTAGTTCCATAGTGATACTGCCTTGGAAACCAAGGAGATGTTGCTATGAGTAGGATCTGACTCAATGGCAGTGAGTTTGGGTTGATGGTATTCATAAGAGATAGTGACCTATAGTTTTCTTTTCTTATGTTTTTCTCTGCTTTCGATGTTAGTATTATGTTTCCTTCATGAATGTATTAGGGTATAATCCTTCCTCCTCTATCTTTTGGAAGAGTTTAAACAGTCCTGATGTCAGTTCTTCTCTGAATATTTGGTAGAATTCTCCAGTGAAGACATCTGATGAGAACTTTTGTTGTTGTTTGGAGATTTTTGATCATTAAATTGATCTTTTCACTTGTTATGGTTCTGTAAGGAGCTTTGGTGGCATAGTGCCTAAGGCACTTGACTGCTAGCTAGTGGTTTAAACCCACCAGGCTCCTCCGAAAGAAGATTGTGCGATTTACTTCTGTAGTGATACTGACATGGAAACCCAAGGAGGGGTTGCTGTGAGTTGCATCTGACTCCACAGCAGTGAGTTTATTTTATTTCTTCATTTCTTCATTTATTTACTTATTTTTATGCATCTTTTAAGAGTTTTTTTTTTTTTTTCTCTTGAGTCTGTTTGGGTAGATTGTGTTCTTCTCAGAATTTTCCCATTTCATCTAGGTTATCCAGTTTTATTGTCTACCATTGTTCAAAATATTCTATCATAATTCTCTTTATTTCTGTAAGGTCAGTTATAATGTCTCTTCTTTCAGTTTTTTATTTTTGATATTTGCATCTTTCCTCTTCTTTGTCAGTTTAACTAAAGATTTGTAACCTTTATCACTTTTTTCAGAGAACCTACTTCTGATTTTATTGATTGTCCTTCTTATTTTTCTGTTTTCAACTTTATGTATTTATGCTCTGATCTTATTTCCTTTCTCCTGGTAGTTTTACACTTAGTTTGGTATTCTCTCTCTTGTTCCTGATGGTATTATTGACTTTGGTGGTTGATTTGAGATCTTTCTTTTTGTAGACATTTATTGCTATAAGTTTCCTTCTGAGTACTTCCTTTGCTTCATTTCATAAGTCTTGTTATATTGTATTTTCATTTTTATTTCACCTAGGAATTTGTGAATTTTCCCTTGACTCATTGGTAGTTTAATAGTGTGTTCTTTAATTTCCTTATGTTTGTTTATTTTCCAGGTTTTTTTTCTGTTACTGATTTCTAGTTTCACTACATTGTGATCAGTGGGAGTGGATATATATATATTTTTTCATTATAGGTTGTATTTCCCTGCTTTTTCTTGCATGCCTAGTAATTTTTTATTAGATTCCAGACATTACAAATTATACCTTATTCAGTGCTGGATATTATTTGTGTTTGTATAAGTATTTTGAGTTTCATTCTCAAATGTGGTTAAAGTTACTTAGAAACTGATCCTGTCATGTGTTGCTTTTAGATTTGGTACATAGTACTAGAGAGGCATTTAGTATTAGGCTTATTTGGTCTTACTATTGGGAGCTCTGGTAGCATAGTGGCTAAAGCACTTGACTGCTAACCAGAAGGCTGGCTTTTCAAACCCACCAGCCACTCCTTGGAAGGAAGGTTGGGCAATCCTACTTCCGTAGTGATACTGCCTCGGAAACCCAAGGAGGGGTCACTATGAGTCGGGGCCGACTCGACGGCACATAACAACAACAACAATATTGAGGCAATCGCCTCCTGAGTACTATAACACATGTACTTAGAATGAGGTTTTTCTACTTTTGCAGGTAGGAGCTGTTCCTGGTCTTATGTCAGTTTTGGAGGTCCCTCTAAAATGTTCACATTTTCTTTTCCAGGATACAGGTAGTTTTCTCACACATTACTATTCTGCTGAAGACATAGGAGAGTCCTTGCAGATCTGTGATTCCTCTCTCTCTCTCTCTCTCTCTCCTGGTCTCTTGTCTCTCATCCTTTGCCCTGTGAACTCTGGCTGTTTTGGCCTTTCTTGATACTCAGATCTGTCTGTTTAACTCAGAAAGACTGCCAAGCTCTGCCAAAATTCTCCCTTTCAGCACTGTGGCCTAGAAACTCTCCAGGTAATATTTTGGGGGTAGTCATAGGGTTTACCTTATTTGTTTCCTTTCTTTCAAAGGTCCTTATCTTATGTTGCCTGATGTCTAATATCAGAAACTGTGATTTTCTGTTTTATTTTCTTACGTTGTTTGGTTCAGGCAAAAGGATGAATTTGTCTTTTGTTGCTTCATCTTGTCTAGGAATGGAAATCTTCCATCTACCTAGGATTCATTGAATACCTGAGGTAATTTTAGAAAAACAAATTTTCTGATTATCCTAAATAAACATAACCAAATATATCATATATTTACATAGAATTTAGGTATACATGTTCTCAATAAATCCAGTTACCTAATTTCTAATAATGTTAATAACCAACATTTATTGTCATGTGTGTACTATGACAGGCACTGTTTCAAGTGGTTTGTGGCATTAACTTGTAATAATTATGCGATGAACTATAATGGTAACATACATTTTGTAGAAAAAGAAACTGAGTCCTGGACTTGCCTAAGGTCATGCTGTTAGAAATGTGGAGGGTCCTTCCATAACACATTATGCAGATCAACAGCAGTTTAGAAGAGGAGGGTTGCTGTTGCTGTTGTTGTTGTTAGTTACCATTGATTTTACCTGTGACTGATGTAAAATCTGTGTTCAATAGAATGAAACATTGCCTTGTCCTGTGCTATCTTCATGATCATTGTCATATATGAGTTCATGTTGTGACTATTGTGTAGTGTCTTCCATCCTAGGGGATTCATCAGGCAATATTCTGTTGTGATCCATATGATTTTCTTTGACTTGATTTTCAGAAGTAGACCACTAGGCCTTTCTTCCTCATCTGTCTTGTCCCTGAAACCTGTCCACCATGGGTGACCCTGCTGACATTTGAAGTACCAGTAGCATAGCTTTCAGCATTGTAGCAACCTGTAAGCTCCATAGTACAACAAACTGAAAAAAGGTGGTAGAGGGTAGGATTCTTTTAAAATATTGTTAAGTTTATACCCATTTAGTTATTCACTCACTTATCTATTCATTCATTCAGCAAATATTTATTGTTCATATCCTGTGTGCCATGCATGGAGGTGGAAAAACTATGAAAGGCAGATGGAAGAACTTAAAGATGTGGCTTCTGATATCATCTGTTGAAGAGGCAGAAAGATCTATGGGAGCAAAAAGACATTATACATAATGGATATTATCTAAGAAGTCTTTAAACAAAAAGTTCACTTATTTGTAAAGGGGAGGCAAAGAGTATATCTGTTTGAGCTTTATCTAAAATTGTTAGAATTTATAAACTCTTATTGCTTTGTTGGGAAAGCTTTCAGCAACCTGGACTGTAGCTTCTAGGGAGAATGGTTCATCCTTTTGGTATTCCTGTTAGCTAAAATTTTTCTATACTTTAATTTTCTGGTTATAGTCACTGTGATTATGTTGCACTGTACAAATATTGATGGTTGGTCAGACTAGTACAGTGACTGATATCTTCATAAACTTGGTAGAACTGTTATCATGTATTATTTCATATTTCCCAACTTTGATAACCATTAGCATCTAGAACAAGGATTAGCAAACTTCAGTTTCTCAATCAAATCTAGTCTTCTATGTGTTTTTCTAAGTAAAGTTTTATTGGAACCATAATCATGCCTATTTGTTTATGTATTGTCTATGACTACTTGTGCACTGCAAAGGCCAAATTGAGTTGTTGCAACAGAGATAACCTGGCTTGTAAAGTATAAAAATATTTCTGTCAGGATCTTTATAGAAATGATTTTCTGACCCCAAATATAAAAGTTATAATTCTTAGAAATACCATTTTTTAATGCAAAAAAGGAAGGCTAGACAAGCATTGTTTTATGTTCCATATGCATGAAAATTAAGGTGCTCACTGGACCCTAGGATTTTTTGAGAGGCAAATTTAATTTTTGCACATTGTTTATTTAGAAATACTATTTAATCTACTGTATTTCATAAATTTATTAAAATGTGTAGTACTTTTGTTACATGTATATGAAAAGAAAAATGAAAAAAAACTGAACATAAAATTAGACTTGAGAGACCTGTCAGTTAATCAGAATGTATCGACCTCAGTTGGATTCAAATTCAACCAAACAGTTAAAAATCCAAAATAACAATAATAGCAAAAATGTTTGAAGGCAATTGGGGAAATGTGAACATTGGACATTTTATGATTTAATAATTTATTGTTAATTTTCTTTAGGTATCAATTTTGGTTATATTTTTGGAAGATTCATTTTTTGAGATACATACTAAACTATATTTGAAGTCAAATAATGTCTTGAGATTTGCTTTGAACTAATCTGGGTTAGGGGTATAAATGAGAGAGTTTGGTAATATGTTAATAATTGTTGAAGCAGGGTGTTGATACGTTTTGTTTATAATGTTCTTGTTGTATATGTTGAAGATTTTTTTTTAATTAAAAGAATCAAGTGCTTACCATTCAATTTCATCATGATATGTTATTTCCAAATACAGCAAATTCCCTTTATTTGTGCTTTATGTAAGCCTTATGTAATCAACAGTACTAATTTGTCTTTCCTCAATTTTGTATATTTATAATGACTAAAGAAGTGATAAATAAAATATATAGAAATCAGTTAAATACAATAAGATAACTGTCAGATAGTCACAGAATTATCATATCCTCCTGTGTCTTTCTCATCTGAAATAATGTATTTTGATTACTAGGGTCCCCGAGGATCTTTGAGAGCTTTCTGAAGCACTAAATCATTCCATTTTTAAAGTGATTTTAGAGTGGCCGCCATTCATAAGATTTTTTTTCACATCACCATATTTTGAGGCTCTTGCTCTACTTTGTGCTCCTTATAACCTTTTCAGCTTAGCTTGTTGAAGGTTTTATTCACCTCACCTCAGTGCTGGTCTTCCTAGAGCATTGTTGCTTTTGTTTTATAACACTATAAATATACTTTAACGTAAATTAAAGGTAGGTATAACACAGGGAAGATAACTCACTGCCAAAGAGTCAATTCCTACTCCTGGCAACATAGTAAAACTGTGTCATAGTGCTTCCAAGGGTGTAAGTCTTTAGAAAAGCAGACTTGCACATCTTTATCTCTGTGGTGTGGCTGGTGGGATTGAACTGCCTACCTTCCTGTTAACAGCCAAATGCTTAACCACCATGCCACCAGGGCTCCCTACAGGGAAAACTACTGTCTTTTGATCTAGGAGAGTTAGACCCTCCCGTTTATTTTGTTTAATGTCTTGCAAATATTTATTTAAATTTAATATTCTTCAGGCACTGTTCTAAATGCTTGAGATTTAACAATGAAAGACCAAGATTGCAGCCCTCATGATACTTAGTTTATTTAAGGGAGACAGAAATAAACAAATATAATCTGTAAATTAGGTAGTTATGTTTGAAGGTGAAAAAAAATGAAAAAAGAACAGGATGAGGGAGATTAGGAGTATTGGTACTGGAAGTATAGCGTGGGTACAGTGTTAGATAGGCCTCATCAAGAAGGGATATTTTGAGCAGGTGAATGAATTAGCCATTTGAGAAACAGGGCTTTCAGACAGAGGGAACAGAAAGAGTGAAGGCATTTTAGTGGTGTCCCCTTGGCATGTTTCTGGTACTGCAAGAAACTGGGGTAGAGTGAGCAAGGGGCAAGAGGAATAAGAGATACAGTGAAGAGGAGGGCAAAAAGGTTCAGATCACAGTGGGAGCTTTTAGGTTCTCTTGACTCACTCACTCACTGCCGTTGAGTCGATTTGACTCATAATGACCCCTTCTTGGGTTTCCGAGGTAGTATCTCTATGGAAGTAGATTGCCCAATCTTGAAGACTAGTTTTGATACTAGAGTCCCCATAAGAAGTTTTGCAGGTTTTGAGAAGAAGGTTATTGTGATAGTTGGAGCTGTGTATCAACTTGGCTGGACCAAAATTCTGTGTGGTTTAAGCAGTTGTGATGTGGGTTATTCCCATGATGGGATTGGATGTATATGTTTTGAGCAACTAGTCTGTTGAAAGGGAGTTTCCCTAGGGGTGTGGCCTGGTTCCACTATATTTATGGACATCCTGGGAAAAGAGACACTCTTCTATGGATTGGGATCCTGTTTTGCTGCCTACAACTGTCCGTTGGCGAACAATCCACCATTTGGCCTAGAGATCTTGGATTTATCATTCACTGGAGTCAACAGTCAGTATACTGCCGCCAACCTTGCGCTCATCAGCCCCTGCAGCTACCTGAGTTAGCAGAAACCTCCAGCTTGATGTTTGATCCAAGAACTTGGGACTTGCCAGTTTCTATAAGTGTGTGAGCTATTTTCCTAAGATAAATTTATCTTTCTCCTTATGTATATATAAGCTTTACTGGTTTTGCTTCTCTAGAGAACCCAGCCTTACACATTTGGTACCAGAAGAGGTTCTAGAGAGACAAAATCATAAAGATGGGCTTCCTAAATTGATTCTCACTGATTCTGTTTTGGTTCTCCAATTTGATTAATTGTAAAGGCATTGGTGACCATGCCTCCATTAGTAAATAAGAGGGCCCTGCTAATCCGTGGCATGAGGAGGCAACATTAGTATGCAAAATAGCACTGCCAATAGATCAAGTGTTTGTGGGAAGTGAGGCTCTGGGTGATTCTGGGTGATTGCATATTTGATATGTTTCTGCAATTTTGTCAGTGTCAGGAGTATAAGGAAGCTGGTTGGTTGGTCCTACTGACACTAGACAAAGTGGTGAAAGAGTGAGATGAGTTCAGGGCTGCTGAGTCACAGCTCATGTGCTGCATAAAAGACCTCAATGTTTCCAGTTGTGCTCTGAAAGAAAGCATTATTTCTTCTAGTAATAGAGCTGATATTGTCAAACACCCTACCCAGAGTCTTACTTTAAGTGCGCTTGAATTATAATGCCAATTAAATAGCCAATTCAGAATGGTGTCTGAAGTTAAAGTGAAGGCACCGATTGGGAAAAAATGGGATCTTGGAACCTGGAATGGGGACATATGGGCAGATAGTCAGGAAGATCAGGATAGGGAATCCTTCCCATCTGTAAGGATTACTATAAAACCATTATCCCTTCCATCTCAGTTTGATAGGATTAACCCAACTGTTCCTGCTGGGTCATTGCCTGAGGTAGAAGCCATGGAAGATATTGCTGAATGTTCTCAGGAACTTCCCCAACCACCCATTTTTGCTGCTAGACCTATAACTAAAGTTAAGTCCAAGCAAGCCCCAAAAGGTGAAATACAAATTGTGACCGAGGAGGTGGTATGCTACACCTGAAAAAATCTACTTGATTTTGCTAACATATACAAATAGAAACCTGGAGAATGTGTATGGGAATGGCTACTGAGGGTGTGGGATAATGGTGCAAGGAATGTAACACTGGATAAGTCTGAGTTTATTGATTTAGGCCCACTAAGTATGGATTCTTCATTTAGTGTTTCAGTTCACGAGGTTAGGAAAGGATCTAATTGTTTATTTGGTTGGCTTACTGAAGCATGGATTATGTGGTGGCCTACTTTAAGTTAAGTTGAAGTACCAGACCTGCCTTGGTATAATGTAGAAGAAGGTATCCAGAAACTTAGGGAAATTGGCTGTTTGAATGGTTTTATCAGATTAGACCCCTAGAGTCAGAAATAGAGTCCAGAAGGTACGCCTTTCACCAGTATGGTGAGGAATAAATTTGTGAAGGGTGCCCCAGCATCGTTGAAGACTGCTGTTATTGTTATTTTATGTAAGCTGGATTTGACAGTGGGAACTGCCCCCATTGAATTAAGACATTTAATTCCAATAGGGCTGATTGGACCCCATGGTTGTAGGGGCCAAGTGGCAGCAGTTAATTGACAAAGGCAAGGTGGGCATGGTTACCCTAATGCACAGCAGAGTCAGAATAGTAATCAGAATAGCCTGACCCGTGTGGAATTATAGCATTGGCTACTTGCTTATGGTGTTCCTAGTAGTGAAATACTCAGCACACCTACTAAATATTTACTTGATCTGTATAGACAGAAGAATTCCGGGTCACTTGAACCGTAGCCTAGATTGAATTGCCAGAATACAGACTCACGGCCTCTCTATCAATTCCCAGACATGGGTCAGTTTACAGACCCACAACCCCTTGAGGGAAGGGGAGACCAGGTCTCTTTGAGGAAGGACCCCACTACATTGCCAAAAATTTATAATGTCAGTCTTTCTCCCAGCCTTCCCCAAAGGGATATGAGGCCTTTTACAAGACTGACTGTTCATTGGGGAAAAGGAAATAATCAGACTTTTTGGGGATTACTGGGCACTGGCTCTGAACTGATGCTAATTCTGGGAGACCCAAAGCATCATTGTGGCCCACCAGTCAGAGTGGGGCATATGGAGGTCAAGTTATTGATGGAGTCTTAGCTAAGGTGCATCTCACAGTGGGTCCAGTGGATCCCAGAACACATCCTGTAGTGATTTCCCCAGTGCCAGAATGCCTAATTGGAATAGATACACTGAGCAATTGGCAGAATTCCCACATTGGTCCTTGACATGTGGAGTAAGGGCTATAATGGTAGGAAAAGCCAAATGGAAGCCATTAGAACTCCCTCTACCTACAAAATTAGTAAACCAAAAGCAATACTGCATCCCTGGAGGGGTTTCAGAGATTACTGCTACCATCAAGGACTTGAAGGACACAGGGGTGGTGATTCCCACCACATCCCCATTTAATTTGCCTATATGGCTTGTGCAAAAAACAGATGGATCTTGGAGAGTGACTGTAGATTATTGTAAACTTAATCAGGTGGTAACTCCAATTGCAGCTGCTGTTCCTAATGTGGTTTCATTGCTTGAGCAAATTAGTACATCTCCTGGTACTTGGTATGCAGTATTGATCTGGCTGATGCCTTTTTCTCAATACCAATTTCAAAGGACCATCAGAAACAGTTTACTTTCAGCCATCAATGCCAATAATATACTTTCACAGTGCTTCCTCAAGGGTATATCAACCCTCCAGCACTGTGTTATAATTTAGTCTGTAGGGATCTTGATTGCCTTTCCCTTCCACAAGACATCACACTGGTCCATTATATTGATGATATTATAGAGATTGGACTAGTAAGGAAGAAATATTGATGAATCTAGACTTAATGTTGTGTTAAAGGGTGGGAAATTAACACAACAAAAATTCAGGCACTTTCTACCTCATTGAAATTTCTAGGGCTTCAATGGTGTGGGGCATGTTGAGATATTCCTAATAAAGTGAAGGATAAGTTATTTTATCTGGCTTCCCCCACAACTAAAAAGGAGACAAAATATCTTGTGAGCCTCTTTGGATTTTGGAGGCAACATATCCCTCATTTGGGTGTGTTGCTTCAGCCTATTTATCAAGTGACTCGGAAAGCTGCTAGTTTTGAGTGGGGCCCAGAACGAAAGAAGGCTCTACAACAGGTTCAGGCTGCCATGCAGGCTGCTCTGCCACTTGGGCCATATGATCCGACTGATCCAATGGTGCTTGAAGTGTCTGTAGCAGATACAGATGCTGTTTGGAGTCTTTGGCAGGTCCCTATTGGTGAATTGCAATGCAGGCCCTTCGGATTTTGGAGCAAAGTGCTGCCATCCTCTGAAGATAACTATTCTCCTTTTGAGAATCAGCTTTTGGCTTCTTACTAGGCTTTAGTAGAGACTGAATGCCTAACCACAGACCACTAAGTCACCATGAGGCCTGAGCTACCCATCATGAACTGGGTGTTATCTGACCCACAGAGTCATGAAGTTGGACGTGCACAGCAACACTCCATCATTAAATGGAAGTGGTATATCAGAGATTGGGCTTGAGCAAGATCTGAAGGCACAAGGACATTGCATGAGAAAGTAGCCCAAATGCCTATGGTCTTCAGTCCAGTCACATTACGTTCTGTCTCCCAGTCTGTACCTATGGCCTCATGGGGAGTTCTTTACGATCAGTTGACTGAGGAGGAGAAAACTTGTGCCTGGTTTACAGATGGTTCTGGGCAGTACACAGGCACTACTTTGAAAGTGGACAGCAGTGGCACTGCAGCTCCTTTTGGGGACTTCCCTTAAGGACAGTGGTAAAGGGAAATCCTCCCAATGGGTAAAACTTTGAGCCATGCATATGGCTGTTCACTATGCTTGGAACAAGAAATGGCCAGATGTATGATTGTATATGAATTCATAGGTTGAGGCTAATGGCTTGGCTGGATAGTCTGGGACTTGGAAGGAGCATGATTGGAAAATGGGTGACAAGGATGTATGGGGAAGCGGTATGTGGATAGATCTCTCTGACTGGGCCAAAGGAGTAAAGATATTTGTGTCTCATGTGAATGCTCACCAAAAGGTGACCTCGGCAGAGGAGGACTTTAACAATCAGTGGAAACCAGCCATCCTTTTTCCCCAGCTACTCTTGTCATTGCTCAGTGGGCTCATGAATGGAGTGGCCATTGTGGCAGGGATGGAGGTTATGCATGGGCTCAGCAACATGGACTTCCCCTTACCAAAGCTGATTTGGCTACTGCCACTGCTGAGTGCCCAATCTGCCAGCATCAGAGAACAACACTGAGTCCGCGATATGGAATCATTCCTCCGGGTGATTAGCCAGCAGCCTGGTGGCAGGTTGATTACATTGGACCACTTCCATCATGGAAAGGATAGTTTTTTTTTTTTTTTTTTAGTTATGATTTGGGTGAAGATTAACAGAGCAAACTCACTTTCCATACAGCAGTTCACATACACTTTGTCTCGTGACATTGACCACAATTTACCACAGTGCAATAGCTCCCCTTCCACTTCCTGCCCATAGTTACCTCTTCCTTGTGTCCATCCCTCCATGCACTCCTGCCCCCTGAGCTTTCTCCCTGTGCATAAGCAGCCTTTCTTTCTCCCATGATTGTTCTCTCCAAGGAGTGTATCTACCTTAGATAAATGTTCAACTCATATGCCTGTCTTTTGTTTGGCTGGAAACCACAGGTGTGGGTATAATTCTGGACCTGAAGTGCAGCTAGGGGCCCATAATCTCAGCAGTTCCACCAGGCTGTATCGGACCAGCAAACCTTGTCCCCCTGAAAGGATAGTATTTTGTTCTTACTGGAATAGTTACTTATTCTGGATATGGACTCTCCTTCCCTGCAGTCAGTGCTTCTGCTGAAAGTACCATTTGTGGACTTACAGAATGCTTTATCCATTTTCATGGTATCCCACTCGTTATTGCTTCAGATCAAGGGGACTCACTTCACAGCAGATGAAGCGCGGCAGTGGGCCTATGCTCATGGAATTCACTGGTCTTACCATGTTCCCCATCATCCTGAAGCAGCTGGCTTGATAGAACGATGGAATGGATTACTGAAAACACAGTTATGGCACCAGCTAGGCGGAAGTACCTTGATGGGTTGGGGCAGTGTTCTCCAGGAGGCTGTATATGAGCTAAACCAATATACGGTGCTATTTCTCCAATAGCCAGGATTCACTGGTCCAGGAACCAAGAGGTGGAAATGGGAGTGGTATCATTCACTATTATCCATAGTGACCCACTCAAAAAATTTTTGCTTCCTGTCCCTGCTACCCTATGCTCTGTGGGTCTGGAGATCTTAATCTCAAAGGGAGGAATATTCCCACCTGGAGATACAATACTGATTGCATTGAACTGGAAGTTAAGAATGCCACCTGGTCATTTTGACTTCCTTATGCCTCTGGATCAACAGACAAAGAAGGGTGTTACTGTACTGATCTGGTCTAGATCCTGATTACCAAGGGGGAATTGGATTGACATTACATGATGGGGTAAAGAAGAATATGTCTGGAATACAGCAGATTCTTAGAATGTCTCTTAGTGCACTGTGATTAAAGTCAATGGAAAATTACAACAACCCAATTGTGATCTGACTACTAATGGCCCCAGAGCCTTCAGGAATGAAGGTTTGGGTCATCCCACCAGGCAAAGAATCACGACCAGCTGAGGTGCTTGCTGAGAGCAAGGGAAACACAGAATGGGTGGTAGAAGAAGGTAGTTCTGAATAACAGCTATGACTATGTGACCAGTTGCAGAAACGAGGACTGTGATTGTTATGTTTCTTCATTGTATGTGTGCATCAAATATTTTTTGTTTCCTTCTGTTAAGAAGTGTGAAATGTAAATAAGGTTAATGTGTTTCGGTTGTACGTGTGTTAGCGTATCATGTTAGGCACAAATATGACTTTGTAATTGTTCTTATTTAGAGATTATTTATATATGTTTAAGAAGATGTGTACAAGTGCCAAGTTGACAGAGTGGACTGTGATAGTTGGAGCTGTGTGTCAACTTGGCTGGACCATAATTCTGTGTGGGATAAGCAATTGTGATGTGGGTTCTTTCCATTATGGGATCGGATGTATATATCTTGAGCAGCCAGTCTGTTGAAAGGGAATTTCCTTAGAGGTGTGGTCTGCTTCCACTATAATTTTGGACATTCTGGGAAAAGAGACACTCTTCTGTGGATCGGGATCCTGTTGTGCTGCCTACAACTGCTCATGAAAGAACAATCCACCATTTGGCCTGGAGATCTTGGATTTGTCATTATTTGGAGTCAATAGCTGGTATACTGCCTGCCAACCTTGAGCTCGTTAGCCCCTGCAACTGCATGAGTCAGCAGAAGCCTCCAGCTTGGTGTTTGATCTAAGAACTTGGGACTTGCCAGATTTTATTAGTTTGTGAGACATTTTCAAAGATAAATTTATCTTTCTCTATATGTATATAACTCCTCAGAAGGAAGGTTGGGCATTCCTACTTCCGTAGTGATACTGCCTCGGGGCCGACTCGATGGCAAATAACAACAACATATGTATATAAAAGCTTTACTAGTTTTGTTTCTCTAGAGTACCCAGCCTAACACAGTTATGATCATCTAATTTGTGTTTTATAAGTATTTCAGTGGCTGATGTGTTGAGAATAGGTGGAGTAGGGGACAGGGCAAGGCAAGCATGGAAGTGATGAAACCCCTTAGAGCCCATTGCAACAATTCATTTGGCACATGATGGTGGCTCAGACCAAGGTGGTACCAATGGTGAAAAGTTGTCAGATTCTGGATATACTTTTAAGGTAGAGTCAGTGGCATTTTCTAATGAATTAGGGTGAATGTTCTCTAAAACCTTTCTTCTTGGAAAGTTGGAAGGGTGACAGAAATTTGAATTGGTACTGCATTTAATTTTGTGGAAAGTGATTTTTTTTTTTACATGCTGCTATACTTTTTCACGAAAGCTTGTGTAGATTTAAAGCTCTTTAAAATGATTTCAGAATCATTTATGAGATTTCATGTGATGATGAACTACATATTTCATTTTTTATGGGAAGAAAAGGTCATAACTTGGCATTCTTATCTATAAAGTGACATCAAACTAGTCACTTTTCTGTGAATATTTTGAAATGGCTAAAGCATTTATAAACATGCATAGGTGACAACAGCAAATTGATTTTATTTAGAATCAAACCTGTAAATTATTGGGAAATGAAAAATAAAACTGATTCCAGATACTGCCATTGAACTCAAAATGTCCATTGGGGGTGCTAAAAATACTAGATTCACCTCCACAGTCTGTCTTGACCATTAGATTTACTGCTTGGGCATCTCTTTTACAGTTTCACATGAAGAGAAGCAATTTCATATATCCAATTCTTTTTCCATAAGGAGGAAGTGCTAATGATGCCATCAAATAGAAATCTCAGTTCCTACTTCAGTTACTCTTCTATTTAAATTGTATATAACCCTTTTCTTCAGTTCCTTTTCAGTGATCATTGTTTGATACAAGAGTAGGATAGACTGTTTTCTATTCTTGAAACCCTGTAGAATTTTTTAATAATACAGATTTGAAGAGGTAAAGTTATTTATTCTCTTGGTCCTTCTCTCATTTACCCCTTCCCCCTCAATATATGCACTACCCCCACCTTTTATTAGAATGCCGTTATTACGTGTAGCAATTCAGTTGCTCTTCAGAACCAGTTTTATATATTTCCATACTTTTACTTAGATTTTTATTCTTGCCAGTCTCTCGCTTATCAATTTATTAATGGTTGGATCTTAAGAGTTCAATATATATTACTTTGAATTTTCAGTGATGAAATGATTAGAAGAATAGAAACAAAAATAGGGAGTAGGTCACTAACAAGTAGGTCTAAATTTAACGAACTCATTAGTAGGTGACTGAAATCTTTAAAAAGTTGGCTATGGAAGGAGATGAGGTGATTGATTATTATGGCAAATACTTGGTAGATTACTCCTTGCTTAGTAAAATTACATAGGGAGTGGAGAAGTTAATTATCTTGCATGTTATTTGAAAATGTCTTATAATTAGCTAACCAAAAAAACCCAAACCCATTGCCATTGAGTTGATTCCGACTCATAGCAACCCCCCATAGGGTTTTCAAGGCTGTAAATTTTTACAGAAGTAGACTGCCTTATCTTTCTTCCACAGAGCACCAGTGGGTTCTAACCACTGACCTCTTGTGAGCATCCTGATGCCTTGGCTTGACCGCAGCACCACTAGAATTAGCTAACAGTACCCATTTATTCACTTCTTTTTTAAATGTTAAAACTTGTAGTTTAGGGTTTCAAAAAATTACTTTGGAGATATACCACAGTAAAAAGAAATATGATGGTTGTGTATATATTTTTGTTGCATCAAGGCCTAGAACATTTTTTATGTTTTTTGGGCAAACATATCAGGCCACCTATTAGTTTCATTTTTTTTTTCTTGATTTCTCCATTCATTTGACTGAATCCCGGTGTAATAAATAGGCTAGAAACAAAATCTCAAGATATTTAACTTTAGACTCTTAACCCAGTTTGATAGATCCTGTTGTGACATGCTCTGAGAACTGTGTTGGTCCAAGATAAATCTTAATATTTTTAACTTGTAAGTCAGCTATTTTAATTTCTTCTTATGTTGAATTTTATTTATTAATGATTGGAAATGATAGTGTAACATTTCCAGTGATAAAATTTTCATTTGTAATATAGGCAGTCCCCAGATTATGAAAGAGTTCCATTCCAAAGTCAGTCTTTAAGTTGAATTTGTATTTAAGTTGGAACAATTAGGTATGGTTCCTATTTAATGTCAGTCAAATGTTTGTCTTAGTATATAGTGTATCTTCCTATGCATAAAAACATTAAAGAAATGCTTCCAGATACACTAAAACATCTTTAACACAGTAATACAGTAATAATAATAAGAGTGTTTTGATGAACCTCACAAAGTAGTGCCCTTTTGTTGTTATGAACCATTGTATGTACCTATAATTTTTAATAGGTTTTATGAAGGCTGGTCTGATACTATGGATTGTATGTAAATCAGATGTTCATAACCTGGGGACTGCTTGTATTTCTAATTTTAATAATTCTCAAAATTTTGATAAAATTTTTAGGCCTGTAGTCATATTGTTATTTTGGGCTAAGTTCAGATTTATGTTTGTGTGTAAGATTTATCAGTTGCCTTAGCATTTTGCTTTTATTATATATGGAGAAGATGACACTGTTACTTTTTAAAATAATATATTTTCTGTTGTTAGCTTTTTAGTTGGAGAAGGAGCCTACAGATGGGCAGTAGATCATGGAATACCCTCCTGCCCTCCTAACATCATGACTACAAGTGAGTAAAAACGTAAAAAAAAAAAAAAAAAAGAAAGAAAATAAGCTGTGAGTATATATATACCTGAAAGTATTACATTGCTTCTCTTATATCCCAAATAGTACAGATATTTAAAAAAGAAAGTATATATATGTGGAAATATGTATAGTTAAAAGATACATTAAAAAGTTAGTTGATTTTAAGACTCAGATTCTTGGCAATCTACTTTCATAAAGATTTACTGCCTTGGAAACCCAATGGGGAGGGTTCAATATGAGTAGGAATCAACTCAGTGGCAGTGATTTTTTTTTTTTTTTTTAATATTCTTGAGGTGTCCTCACCCTTATTGCTTTCTCATATTTTTACAAAAGTGTTACAAAGCATCCCCTTTTAGGTTACTTAAAATAATTACTGATAAAACCATACCACCACTTTCCAAAGAAAGAAAGAGAGAGAGAGAGAAAATACAGGTTAATATTTAATTGTCCTTGAGGTGAAACAATGCTTTTCTAAGTACAAGTGCTAAGTGCAAGCCATGGGATCCAGGTAAGGGGAGGGATACAAGGCCCCACCTCAAGAGGCAGGAAATGGGGGAAGAGCCACGGGATCCAGATGAGGGGAGGGCGGAGAGGTTTTGAACAGGTAAGGAAGACAAACTTGTCTGTTAGTTTGCTCTAATGTGGTGGCTTCTATGTTGCTGTGAGGCTTGAGGCTGTGCCACTGGTGTTTTAAACACCAGCAGCACATGGTGCACAGGTTTCAACACAGCTTACATACTGAGACAGACTAGGAAGAAGAGAGAGGCCATCCACTTCTCAAAGAATTGGCCAGGGAAAACATTATAAATAGCAGAGAAACACTGATACAGTGTAGGAAGATGAGCCCCTTAGGTTGGAAGGCAATCAAAATAAGACTGGGGAAGAGCTGCCTCCTCAGAGTAGAGTGCCTTAATGATTTAGATAAAGTAAAGCTCAAAGGACCTCCATTTGCTGACGTGGCATGACTGAAATTGAGGAGAAACAGCTGGCAAACATCCATTAATAATCAGAACATGGAATGTACAAAGTATGAATCTAGGAAAATTGGAAGTTGTCAAAAATGAAATAGAATGCATAAAGATTGATAGCCTAGGCATTAGTGAGCTGAAATGGACCTGTTTTGGCCATTTTGAATCAGACAACCACATGATCTACTATGCTGAGAATGGCAGTTTGAAGAGGAGTGGTGTGGCATTCATCATCACAAAGGATGTTTCAAGATCTGTCCTGAAGTACAGTGCTGTCAGTGATAGGATAACGTTCATACACCTACAAAGAAAACCAGTTACTACTTATTGTTATGTGCCCTCTTGTCGGACCCGACTCATAGTGACCCCTCCTTGGGTTTCCGGGGCAGTGTCACTATGGAAGTAGATTGCCCCATCTTCTTTCCGAGGAGTGGCTGGTGGGTTTGAACCACCAGCCTTCTAGTTAGCACTCAGGTGCCTTAGGCACTACGCTACCAGAGCTCCCTATTGTTAAAATTTATGCACCAACCACCAAGGCCAAAGATGAGGAAATTGAAGATTTTTATCAACTTCTGCAGTCTGAAATTCACTGAACATGCAATCAAGATGTGTTAATTATCATTGGTGACTGGAATGCAAAAGTTCGAAAAAAAGAAAAATCACCAGTAGTAGGATAATTTGGCCTTGGTGACAGACGTAATGCTGGAGATGTCATGAAAGAATTTTGCGAGACCAACGACTTATTCATTGCCAATACTTTTTTTCAACAACACAAACAGTGGCTATACACATGGACTTCACCAGATGGAGTACACAGGAATAAGATTGACTATATCTGTGGCAAGAGAGGATGGAAAAGCTCAATATCTTCAGCCAAAACAAGGCCAGGACCTGATTGTGGAACAGACCATCAACTACTCATATGCAAGTTCAAGTTGAAGATGAAGATAATTAAAAGAAGTCCACAAGAGCCAAAGTATGACCTTGAATATATCCCTCCTGAATTTAGAGACCATCTAAAAAGTAGATTTGATCAATTGAACACCAATGACTGACAACCAGAAGAATTAAGGGATGATATCAAGAACATTATCCATGAAGAAAGCAAAACCAAAAAAACCCCAAACTCACTGCCATGGAGTTGGACCCGACTCAAACCCTCCCTTGTGTTTCTGAGACAATATCACTATGGAAGTAGATTGCCCAACCTTCCTTCTGAGGAGTGGCTGGTGTGTTTGAACCACCAGCCTTCTGGTTAGCAGTCACATGCCTTAGTCACTACTCCACCAGAGCTCCATGAAGAAAGCAAGAAGTCATAAAAAAGATAAGAAAGGAAGAAAAGATCAATTGGATATCAGAAGAGACTCTAGCCCTTGAGCGGAGAGTAGCTATAGCAAATGGAATAAATGACCAAATAAAAGAGCTGAACAGAAGATTTCAAAGAGCATCTTGAGCAGATAAAGCCAATTACTGTAATGAAATGTGCAAAGACCTGGAGTTAGAAATCCAAAAGGGAAGAACACAGTTGGCATTTCTCAAACTGAAAGAACTGAGGAAAAAATTTAAGCCTTGAGTTGCAATATTGAAAGTCTATGTGCAAAATATTGAATGACTCAGGAAGCATCAAAAGAAGAAGGAAGGAATACAGAGAGTCACTGTACCCAAAAGACCTGTCGATCTTCATCCATTTCAGGAGGTGGCATATGGTCAAGAACCAATGGTATTGAAGGAAGAAGTCGAAGGTGCACTCAAGGAAGTGGTAAAGAACAAGGCTCCAGGAATTGACGGAACACCCATTGAGATGTTTCATAAAATGGGTGCTCTGCTGGAGGCACTCACTTGGCTACAGCTAGAGATTTGGAAGACAGCTACTTGGCCAACTGATTGGAAGAGATCCATATTGCTTGGTTCTACAATCGACGCCAATGGAAGCACCAGTCAAAACATCAGATGATGTATAGCACTGGGTAAATTGGCTGCAAAGGACCTCTTTCAAGTGTTGAAGAGCAAAGATGTCTCCTTGAGGACTAAGGTGTGCCTGACACAAGCCGTGGTATTTTCAATCACTTCATATGCATGTGAGAGCTGGACAATGAATAAGGAAGACTGAAGAAAATTTGATGCTTTCAAGTTGTGGAGCTGGCAAAGATGCTGAAAATGCCATGGACTGCCAAAAGATCTAACGAATCTGTCTAAAGGTGATGCAGCTGGAATGCTCCTTGGAAGTGGAATAGCCAGACTTCTTGTTGTTATGTGCCGTCGAGTAGGCCCCAACTCATAGTGCCCCCCCCCCCCCGCTTGGGTTTCCAAGGTGGTATCACTACGGAAGTAGATTGCTCAACCTTCCAGACTTAGTTTCACCTATTTTGGTCATGTTGTCAGAAGGGACCATTCCCTGAAGAAGGATGTCATGCTTGGTAAGGTGGAGGGTCAATGAAAGAGGGGAAGGCCCTCAATGAGATGGATTGACACAGTGACTGCGATGATGGGCTCAAGTATAGCAAGGATTGTGGAGCTGGTGTGGGACTGGCTGGTGTTTCATTCTGTGCGTGGAGTCCCTATGAGTCAGAGACGGCTCAATGGCACCTAACATCACAAGTACAAGTGCAAGAGAAGGCAAAGCAAAGGTATGACTACATGAGAGTTAAAACTTAACAACACTTGCAACAGATATCACCAAGGCATATATATCCTTAATCTATGACGAGGTTAACCAAATAAAAAAAACACACAAGTGCAAGTTACATCTTGATAAAAAAAATGTGCAGAAGTTGTAAATAGACAACATAACATAAGAAAACTTTAAGTTAAAACAAGTACGTGCTAAATTTTTTCCTTCTCAATTTGCAAAAGAGCTGAAAAATATATTGCTGCTTTTAAGTCTGTAATGAAAAGGACATAAATCATTGAATGCACAAATGTAAGTTGACAGTGATTTTGGAGGACAGTTAAGTAGTAGTGTAAATCAAAAGCCTTAAACACATTCTGATTTTAGCAATTAGCAATGTCCAATTGTAGACATCAATAAAAAATTATGTAGACAGATGCTCAGTGAGCATTATTAAGAATATTTTAAAAATTTGGGAAAAACCATATGTGGGTAAATAAATTATTGTATAGTCTTTAAATGAAATTTTCTAAAGTGACTATAACTTGTTAATGATTAAATTTAATAATTATTTTGGAAAAAAGTGTGTATTATACATCTATTTAAAAAAGAAATCATAGCTATATTTTTATGCATGAAAAGATAAGAACATATTAAAAATATGTAGTACTATTTATTTATTTATTTATTTTTTGGGCATATTCTCCAAAGCTGAGAATATTTATTATCTGGGTCTTTACAAAGAAAGATTGCCAATCTCTCAACTAAAATATACTAAACTTTTAAATTAAAATTTTATTTTTATCAATATTGTCTAGGAATGTAGTTCAAATTAAGTATGGAGAATCTTTAATTTCAAGGAAATCAAGTTGTAAAAGAAAAGATACAATTACATTTTATAGTAAGTATGTAATATAGCACCCACCCAGTGCCGTTGAGTTGATTCCGACTCATCCTGACCATATAGAACAGAATAGAACTGCCCCATCAGGCTTCCAAGACTGTAAATCTTTATGGAAGCAGACTGCTTCATCCTTCTGCTGGGGAGCAGCTGGTGGTTTCTAAGTACAGACCTTTTGTTTAGCAACCAATCACTTTAACCTCTATGCCACCAGGGTACTTTATAATATGGTGCTCTCAATAATACTGAAAATGATGTAAACAATGAATATTAATGCAGTTAAAAGTTGGAATACAGAGTGGTTGGAGGGAAGAGAAATATGTGTAGCATGGAAGAAGGGAGTATGCGAGTTCTAAATTTTCAGTTCTTATCACTAATTCTTCCTTATATTCTTCCAATGGAACTTTATTTTAGTGTTCTTATATAAGACAAGGAAGCTCTGGTAGCGTGGTGCCTAAGGCGCTTGACTGCTAACCAGAAGGATGGCGGTTCAAACCCACGAGCCACTCCTTGGAAGGAAGGTTGGACAATCTCCTTCCATAGTGATACCACCTCAGAAACTGAAGGAGGGGTCGCTCTGAGTCGGGGCTGAC
Organism: Orycteropus afer afer; assembly: GCF_000298275.1. Classification (NCBI taxonomy): domain Eukaryota; kingdom Metazoa; phylum Chordata; class Mammalia; order Tubulidentata; family Orycteropodidae; genus Orycteropus; species Orycteropus afer. The sequence continues at coordinate 1,674,098 of NW_006921745.1, read as the reverse complement.
TCGATGGCACATAACAACAACACTAACAACATATAAGATAAAAATGGCTGACCATCTTTTTTTTTTTTTTTTGCAACATGCCACCTGGAACCTCTTGTCCTCCAGTCTAGAGTGGGGTACTCACTAGGCTTTCTGCATAGCCATCATCCCTGGACTTTTCCTCACCATCGTCTTGGGATTCCCTTTTCCTGTCATCCTATATCTCTGTTACTTGGAACTCATATGTTTTTTGTTCTTATTTTACTTCCTCATTTGGTACATGTGAGGCTACAGTCAAAAGGTCTTCGCTTTTGAGGAAAATGCTCTCTTATCTTCTGGTTTCCAGTTTTGCTTTTCATTGTCACTTCACTTCCAAGTTCTTCTTTCTGGAGAAAAATTTAGTTTCTACATTTTGATGATCACAATGAAGCACCCTAGGATGGGCTGTTTTTTAAATTTCATTGTGATTGAGTGAAAGTTTACAGAGCAAAGTCATCTTCCATACAACAGTTCACATACACTTTGTCTCATGACATTGACTGTAATCTCCCACAGTGCAACAGCTCACCTTCCACTTCTTCTCCATAGCCACCTTTTTCCTGTGTTCTTCCCTCCCTGCCCCCCAAGATGTCTCCCTGTGCATAAACAGCCCTTCTTTCTCCCAAGATTGTTTTCTCTGAGGAGTGTGTCTACCTCAGGTAAATGTTCAACTCATATGCCTGTCTTTTGTTTGGCTGGAAGCCACAGGAGTGCGTTCAATTCCAGACCTGAAGGGCAGCCATGGGCCATAGTCTCAGGGGTTCCACCAGGCTCTCTCAGACCTCTATGCCACCAGGGTACTTTATAATATGGTGCTCTCAATAATACTGAAAATTTTTTAAAAATTTTTTAAAATGACTTGAGTTTTGTTCCACTTTGTTCTCATACTCTATCCAGGATCTCCTACAGAGATCCCCTTCGAGTAGTTGACATTGGTAGCTGGGAACCATCTAGTTCTTAGTCATATAGGCTGAGGATTGCATGGTGTACCAGTCCCTTGGACTAATTGTTTCCGTGTGTGTTTGGTTTTCTTCATTCTTCTTTGCTCTGGATGAGAGGAGACCCATCGTTGGATCTACATGTCCACTTGCAAGCTTTTAAGATCCCAGTAGCTACTTACCAAAGTAGGATGTGGAGCAAAGTTTTTGTGTAGTGTGTTATGCCAGTTGAGTTTGATGTCCCCTGCAACCATAGTCCCAGGATGGGCTCTTCTATATTTATTATGCTGGATGCTCATTGGGCCGTTTCCATCTAGAAATTCCTAGGCTTTAATTTTGGGAAATTAAAAATATGTAATAATTTCTTCCATCATGTTTTCTCTATTCTCTCTTTTTCTAATATCTTCTAGTTAGATATTGGATCTTATGCTTTAATCTCTTATGTCTTTTTTAAACAATTATGTTTTCTCCTTTTTTTATTTGACTTACTTTCTGGGAAATTTTCTTAATTTTTTCTGGCAAATTTTATACTTTGTTGAATTTTTTATTTTGGTTTTCATATTTTTAATCTGTAGAACTCCATCATTGATCAATACTTTTTTTATGATGTCCCCCTTTTTTTTAGGAGCCCTGGTGGCTAAGTGGTTAAAGTGCTTGGTTGCTAACAGAAACATCAGAAATTCAGATCCACAGGAGAGAGATGTAGCAATCTGTTTCTGTAAAGATTGTAACCTTTGAAACTCTGTGGGGCAGTTCTCCTCTGTCCTTCATAGTCCTTATGACTTGAAGTTAAATCTATGGCTGTGGATTTAGTTTGATTCTTGTTTTATGAATGCAATGTTTTTGCTTATCTCTCTTAGGATATTATAGTTCAAAATTTTGTTCTTATTTACTGTGTCTGCATCCTTTGTCTTTCTTTCTGTTTTGTGCTCTAATACTTGTTAGAAAATTTTCTCAAATATGTCATCCTCTATTCTTTTCATATTCCTGAAAGCATAAGTGGCATTTAAATGCCATTTGTAAGCTTTCTATGTGAGGACAGGTCTGGTTGCCTTCATGTTGGGTGGTATGATCAGATTTTTTTGTTGTAGAAGCATCCAGGTATTCACCAGCAAAAACCAGTTGTCTAGATTTTCTTTGTTCAGAGAGAAATCTTCTCAGGTTCTGGCAGAGTAATAACCAATATTCTGATTATATAACAAGAAAAGGGCTGGTGGTCTCACTTTGTCTTTTTCAGACTTACATAAACCTCCTTTAGCCGAAGTCCTGATGCTTGCCCCACCTGTGTTTCATGATACTGCCTCGGAAACCAAAGGAGGGGTTGCTATTAGTTGGGACTGACTCAATGGCAAATAAAAACAACAACAATTGTGGCTCACCTGGTTCCAACTTTTCAAAGAATAAAGCTCAAGTTTTCTGTAAGCAAGAGGAGGGTCTACCATTCCTCCTGTTTCTAGCTTCAATCTGGCTAGATATGAGATGCCTTTAATTCTGAGATCTTCTAATGTTTCTTTTGCAGAAATTGGTTTACTTTTGTAGAAATTAGTTTGCTTTGTGATGTCTTGGCTACCACAGACATTGGGGTCCATCTTCTGCTCAATCACTATTTGTCTACCTGCTTTCTGTTTTCTAAATTACATCAATACTATTCTTCATCTTCATCCCTTGGTTGCATTCTTTGTATATTTATATCTTTGTTTCTTTTAAAATTACTTTAAATATAGGGTTGGGCAATCTACTTCTGTAGAGATACTGCCTTGGAAACCCAAGGAGGGGTCTCTATGAGTCGGAGACCACTCGATGGCACACAACAACAACAACAACAACAACATAGTTTTAGTAGGGTGTAGAGATAAACTCAGGTGTTTAGTCTGTCACTTTCACTTTAGAACATTAATATTAAAAGGTGTTAAATGGCTACTACTAGATTTTCCAGGCTGAAAACTATATTTTGACTATACATTAAGGTTTTATGTTTGTAACAAGAAAGCACTAATTTGCAGTAGATTTCTTATGATTTATATATGCAAGAAATATTTTCTGCATATATAAGATGTTTGTAAGTTAAGTAATATATATGTATCTTATTTTTGTAAAATGATTGGTACTGACCTGTGGTGGATTTAAAAGGAGAAATTAAAATGATTAATTTGATTTAAAAAGAAAATACCATCTTCATTAGGCCTCTTGTCTAATCTTCAATAAAAAATTATATTATATATTGGTGCTGGTTAATGATATGGTTTCTATTAGATTACCGTTATGGGACAGAAAATTTGTAGGTTTCTTTCCTCCTTGGGTGTCCCGAAAGATTTTAGAATCCTCTTTAAGGTGTATCCTAAAATATGTTATACTAAATAGTGACTAAGGCACTTGACTTCTAACCAGAAGGCTGGCAGTTGAAACCCGCCAGCCACTCCTTGGGAGGAAGGTTGGGCAATCTACTTCCGTAGTGATACTGCCTCGGAAACCCAAGGAGGGGTCGCTATGAGTTGGGGCCAACTCAACGGCACATAACAACAACAGCAGCAACAACAACAACAAAAGAACTCCTTAAACTTTCAGTGTTTTCACACATATTTGATATTTTATTCTTGCATGTAGATAAGAATTTCTATCTGTATCATTCCCTTTAGTGTGGAAATTCTTTCAACATTTCTGATAGTATGGTTGTGCTGGTGAAAAAATCCCTCAGTTTTCTTTATCTGGAAAATTTTTACTTTGCCTTCAATTTAAAAATATTTTTTGCTGGACATAGACTTCTAGGTGGACAGTATTTTATTTTATTTTATTTAAGGTGTGTGTGTTTAAATTTTGTTTTATTTTGTTTTTTACGTTGTCTTTTGGCTGCCACTGTTTCTTATATGAAGTCAGCCTTTATTCTTATCATTGCTTTCCCATATGTTATGTATCTTATTTTCTCTGAGTGCTTTTGAGATTTGTCTTTATCTCTGATTTTAGGCAATGTGACTATGATATGAGTTGGTGTGATTTTCCTTGTGCCTAGTTTTTGCTGAATTTGTGGGTTACTGTTTTTATCAAATTTGGAATTATTTTGGATAGTATTTCTTCTGATTTTTGTTTCTGTCTATAAAGATATTGTTAGTTGGAGTCCAGTTACACTTATGTTAAACTGTACTGTCTTACATATTATTGAAGCTTTCCTTTTCATAATCTTTTTTTTTTTTTGTCTGCTTTGGTTTATATAATTTATGATGAACTGTCTTCAAGGTCACTAATCTTTCATTCATTGTCCAGTTTGATATTAATCCTATACAATGGACCATTCCTTGGAGAAAGATAATCACGCTTTGTAAAGTGGAGGGTCAATGAAAAAGGGGAAGTCCCTCAACAAAATTATTGACACAGTGGCTGCAACGATGGGCTCAGGTATAGTAAGAATTGGGGGCTGACATTGGACCTGGCAGTGTTTCATTTTGCTGTATGTAGGCTTGCAATGAGTTGGAGACAATGGCACTTAACAACAACTATTTTTTAAAAGTTAAGAAACTGTGTTTTCGGTTCTAAGATTTCTATGTGGTTCTTCTTTCTTTTCTATAGTTTCCATATCTTATAATTTTTCACATCTTCACCTATTAGCTCCATCATTAACATTTCTCATTGTTATTTTAAGAGGTTTACTGCTAATTCTGAAATTTAAATCTTGTGTGGGTCAATTTCTGTTAATAGATTTTCCCCTTTTGATTCTGGATCACATTTTCCTGTTTGTTGCCTGTTTAAAACATTAAAAAAAAATTATAAACTAAACATTGTGGGTGATAAATTTTAGAGATTGTTATGGATCAAACCTTCCAACCACTCTGCTGGAGAAAATGTGGCTATCTGCTTCCATAAAGATTTATAGCCTTGGAAACCCTAGCTCTACTCTATCCTATAGGGTTGTTGTACATGAGAATTGACCCAATGGCAATGGCAATGGGTGTGATTTGGTTTTTAGTATGGATTGTATTATTTTCTTTTGAAGGATATTGAGTTTTGGTCTAACATGTAGTTAAATTATTTGTGAATCACCTTGATTTTGTTGCAGCTTGGTTTTAGGCTTTGTTAAAGTCAGTGTATTTCAGTTTTACTCTTAGCTCTAGAGTTGTTTCTTTAGTACTAGCTTGTCATCTTTAGTCCTAGGATGTGGCCTTTCTGGAGTTTTGATGGAATGTCTCAAACTTTAAACCCTCTTTGCTACAACGGACAATTATCAAAATCTCCATCAGCTTTTTAGCTATTGTTTTCTTACTTAACTTTATGGAATCATATATCCTGCATTGATAGTTAAGGGCATGTCCAATGATCTGAGGGAATTTGAGGCTCCTTTTTCTGTAGCTTCTTCAATTATAAGATTTCTTCTGTCAGTGGAGCTCCTATAATGGCCCTAAGCTTCTTCATCTCAGGCTAATAAGACTGGTTTCTGCTTAAGCTCTAGTTTTTGTACATCTCATAGACTGGGAAGTTATTGTTGTTGTTAGATGCTGTCCTGTTGTGTCTGACTCATAGCTACCCTATGCACAGCAGAATGAAACACTGCCCAGTCCCACACCAGCCAATGATCTTTGTTATACTTGAGCCCATCATCGCAGCCATTGTGTCAATCCATCTTGTTGAGGGCCTTCCCCACTTTCATCATCCCTCCACCTTACCAAGCATGACATACTTCTTGAGGGAATGGTCACTTCTGATAACATGAACAGAGTAGGTGAGACGAAGTCTGGCCATTCTCGCTTCCAAGGAACGTTGCAGCTGCACTTCTACCAGGACAGATTTGTTAGTTCTTTTACTAGTCCATTGCATTTTTAGCATTCTTCACCAGCACCACAACTCAAAAGCATCATTCTTCTTTTCATATGTTGTTGTTATGTGCCGTCGAGTCAGACCTGACTCAGTGACCCCTTCTTGGGTTTCTGAGGCAGTATCACTAAGGAAGTGGATTGCCCAGCCTTTCTTCCAAGTAGTGGCTAGTGGGTTTGAACTGCCAGCCTTCTGGTTAGTAGTCAAATGCCTTAAGCACTACACTATCAGAGCTCCTACACGAAGTGATTGAAAATATCATGGCTTGTGTCAGGCGTACCTTAGTCCTCAAGGAGGCATCTTTGCTCTTTGGCACTTGAAAGGGATCCTTTGCAGCTGACTTGCCCAGTGCTATACATCTTCTAATGTCCTGACTGCTGTTTCCATTGTCTTTGATTGTAGAACTAAGCAATATGAAGTCTTTGACAACTTCAGTCTTTTCTCTATTTATTGTGATGCTGCTTATCGGTCCAGTTATGAGGATTTTTGTTTTCTTTATATTGAGATGTAATCCATATTGAAGTTTGTATTCTTCAGTCTTCATCAGTAAATGCCTCAAGTCATCCTCACTTTCAGCAAGTAAAGTTGTGTCATCAGTGTATCACAGGTTGTTAATGATTCTTCCTTCAGTCTTGATGCGATGTTCTTCATATAGTTCAGTTTCTTGGATTATTTGCTCAGCCTATAGATTGAATAAGTATGGTGAAAGGATACAACCCTGACACACTCTCTTCTTGATTTTAAACCATGCAGTGTTCTCTTGTTCTGTTTGAATGACAGCCCCCTGTTTAATGTACAGGTTCCTTGTGAGTACAGTTAAGTGTCTGGAATTCCCATTCTTCTCAATGTTCTCCACAATTTTTTATTATCCACACAATCAAATGCCTTTGCATGATCAATAAAACACAAGTAAACATCTTTCTGGTATTCTTTGCTTTGAGCCAAGATCCATTTGACAGCAGCTATGATAGCCGTTGTTCCACATCCTCTTCTGAATCCCACTTGCGCCTCTGGAAGTTTTCTGTCAATATATTGCTGCAACCATTTTTGAATTATTTTCAGTAATATCTTACTTGCATGTGATATTAATGATATTGTTCGATAATTTCCACATTCTGTGGGATCACCTTTCTTTGAAATGGGTACAGTCAGTTGGCCAGGTAGCTATCTTCCAAATCTCTTGGCATAACCAAGTGAGTGCCTACAATGGGGCATCTGTTTGTTAAAATATCTCAATGGGTATTCCGTCAATTCCTGGAGCCTTGTTCTTCACCAGTTCCTTCAGTGCAGTTTCGACTTCTTCCTTCAATACCATTGGTTCTTGAACATATGCCACCTCCTGAAATGGATGAAGATTGACCAGTTCTTTTTGGTATAGTGACTCTGTGTATTCCTTTTATCTTGTTTTGTTTCTTTCTGCATCATTCAATATTTTGCCCACAGAATCTTTCAGTATTGCAACTTGAGGCTTAAATTTTTTCCTCAGTTCTTTCAGCTTGAGAAATGCCAAGCGTGTTCTTCCTTTTTTGTTTTTCTAATTGTAAGTCTTTACACATTTTATTATAGTAATTGGCTTTGTCTGCTCAAGCTGCTCTTTGAAATCTTCTGTTCAGCTCTTTTATCTGGCAGTTCAAACCTACCAGCCACTCCTTGAAAAGAAGGTTGGGCAATCTACTTCCGTAGTGATACTGCCTCAGAAACCCAAGGAAGGGTCGCTGTGAGTCGGGTCCGACTCGACGGCACATAACAACAACAACAATTACAACAACAACAACAACAACAGCAACAACTACTACTCTCCATTCAAGGGCAAGTTTCAGAGTCCCTTCTGTCATCCATTTTGGTCTTCTCTTCTTTCCTTGTCTTTTTAGTGACCTCTTGCTTTCTTCATGGATAACATTCTTGATATCATCCACAATTCTTCTGGTTTTTGGTCATTGGTGTTCAATGCATCAAATCTGTTCTTTAGATGGCCTCTAAATTTAGGAGGTATATATTCAAGATCATATTTTGGCTCTCATGGACTTGTATTAATTGCCTGTAACTTCAAGTTGAACTTGCATATGAGCAGTTGATGGTCTGTTTCACAATCAGCTCCTGGCCTGGTTTTGGCTGAAGATATTGAGCTTCTCCATTGCCTCTTGCCACAGATACAGTCAATCTGATTCCTGTGTGTTCCATCTGGTGAAGTCCTCCTGTGTAGCCACAGTTTGTGTTCTTGAAAAAAGTCATATACAATGAATAAGTCGTTGGTCTTGCAAAATTCTATCATACAATCTCCAGCATTATTTCTGTCACCAAAGCCAAGTATTCTAACTACCGTTGATTCTTCTTTGTTTCTAACTTTTACATTCCAGTCCCCACTGATAATTAACACATCTTGATTCCATGTTTGGTCAATTTCAGACTGCAGAAGCTGATAAAAATCCTCAGTTTCCTCATCTTTGACTTTGGAGGTTGGTACATAAATTTGAATAGTTGTATTAACTGGTCTTCCTTGTAGGCATATGGATATTATCCTATCACTGACAGCATTGCACTTCAGGACAGATCTTGAAACATCCTTTGTAATGATGAATGCCATGCTTCTTCAAATTGTCATTCCTGGCATAGTAGATCATATGGTTGTTTGATTCATAATGGCCAAAGCCAATCCATTTCAGGTCACTAATGCCTAGGATATAAATCAATATGCGTTCCATTTCATTTTTGACAGTTTCCAGTTTTCCTAGATTCATAGTTCCTATGTTCCATGTTCCGATTATTAATGCATGTTTGCAACTGTTTCTTCTCAATTTGAGTCATGCCACATCAGCAAATGGAGGTCTTGAAAACTTTTCCTTATCCATGTGATTAAAGCTGGTTCTACTCTGATGATCCAGCTCTTTCCCAGTTACATTTTGAGAGCCTTCCAACCTAAGTGGATCATCTTCCTGCACTGTATTGGACAATGTTTCCAGGATGTTCATAAAGTTGTGCAGTAATGTATTAGAGAGTGTTTCTCTGCTATTCATAAGGTTTTCCCTGTCCAGTTCTTTGAGAAATAGATAGCTTCTTCCTCCTTCCTCATCTTTGTCAGTCTGCAAGCTGTGCTGAAACGCGTGCACCATGTGCAACCCCACTGGTTTTGAAACACCAGTGGCACAGCCTCAAGCCTCACAGCAACATGCCACCACAGTAGGACAAACAGAGAGACAAGTTTGTCTCCCTTAGCGTTCGAAACTTCTCTACCCACCCCTTCCGTGGATCCCTGCCCCTCTCCTGTCACTTGGCGGTGGGGCCTGGGTCTCTTCCCTTACCTGAATCCCTGCCATTCCTCTTCGCTCTGTCGTGTTCCCCCTGCATTTTTCTCTCCTTTCCCCTACTTTCCCAAAATTACTCGTGGTAAAAGCTGTGTGAATGGGCCTCTCACCCATTGTGTTTCCCTTCTTTGAATGGTAGAATTCCCTCCTTCTTCTGCCATGTTTTGGTCACTCTCCTTCAAATAGTTCTTATTTAGTTTTTTAATTCTATCCAGAATTTGTAATTGTTGTTGGTCTGTAGGTTACTCTGACATAAACTAATCCTTCATTACTGCGAGCTGGAATTTAGGATTTGTAAATTGATAATTTTAGATAACATTTTACATTGTAAAAGAAAGTTGATTATTTATGCATCTAATTTATTACTTTCTAATTATGTGGTACAGAAATAGGTTATCTTTTTAAAAACTGACACATTCCAGGTAAACTTAAATCTCCTCTTTACTTCTTTTTCCATGCCCAGTCTCCTCTGTCCACTCTGGTATGAGTTTGATCTGCTTCTTTCTGTTGCTGTACTTTGTTTACATGTATTATGTACTAACACCAATGCTGTATGTGGTATTACTCATTTTTTAAGTTTTTAGATAAATTATGATATAGTATTTTCAGAATTTTAGGTCAGTCAGCAAACTGTATGTTGAAATAAGTCCAAAATAATACATATGGATGAATTGATTTTTTTCTTTATACTCCTGAGTAGCACTTTACCATATGCTGGTTTTTATTGATTGATTGATTGATTGATGGCCCTTCTGTTGGTTTCTAGGCTTTGCCATCAGCATTGATGTCTGCATGAATGTTCCTGTATACTTCTCTTTATACATATATGTGTTATTAGGGTAGAACTAGGATTAGATTAGAAGTAGGATTACTGATTTATGGAAGATGTGATGTGCATTTGGCATCTTGCTTTCTATTGCCAGATTTCCATCCTAAGAGGCTTACTGTCTATCTACTTTTGATAAAAGGAGCACTTGTGATACAGTGGTTAAGTACTTCACTGCTCACTGAGAGGTTGATGGTTTGAACCCACCAGCTGCTCCATGGGAGAAAGATGTGGCAGTCTCTTATAAAGATTTATGGCCTTGTAAACCCTATGGTGCAGTTCTACTCTGTCCTATTGGGTTGCTGTGTGTCAGAATCAATTTGCTGGCAATGGGTTTGGATTTTGGCCTTTTGATAAATCTGGCTGTTAATGACCACATTCTGGCTGAGAACATCATGTTTGGAGCCTGTTCTGGTTACATAGTGCTGCTCTGACAAAATACCACAGATGGGATGCCCTTAACAAACAGGAGCTAATTCTTAGAATTTAGAGGCTTTAAGTTTGAGTTCATATGCCAAGCTCTAGGGGCTGGGTCATAGCCCCTCCACTTTGGGCCTCAGCTCTGCCTCTTGCTCCCAGCCCACTGAAGCTAGAGGCTTTTCTTTGCTCAGACAGCTACTGGCTACTGAGCCTGACAAGCTCAAGATTGACAAGTAAAAAGGCACACTCCGATGTTACTAAACCACACGGCAGGCCATTAATTTAAGTCCACTCTAAGTCCCAAGGTTGGCAGAACATGGCAGACTGCTGAACAATGACAGCTACATGCAGGGTTCAAGTGTGCCATAAACTAGAGACCATTCCCCAGGGCTTCTCCTTATATACAGGAAGCAGACCACATCCCTAGGGCAGCTACTCAGCTGCTCTCAGTAGTTTCTACCATGGAGTTGATTACCAGTCTCATCATGGGGAATACTACATCCAGGTGCTCAGCCACTCAACCTGACCCAGCCAAGTTGACACACAAACATAACCACCAGGATTCTAAACCACCAAAGTTTCACCCTTTGTCAACTTGGCACCTGTATAGATCTTTAATGGGTGGTAGCTGTACAGATCTCCTTCACTGGGTGACTCCAGTCCCCTAGTTCCTGAGTGGCAACCTCACCCCCTTGGCCTTGTAGACCCCATTCCTCTCCCTCTTGGGCATGGCAGCCCTGCCCCCTGACTTTTGGCAGTGACTATCACTCCATTCCCCTAGCTCACATGAACGAGCAGCCCTACACTCCAGAACCAAGTTGAGGAAGGTCTGGCTTTTTGAAACCTAGGGGGCTGTGGTGGTTCCACCCACAAAGGCTACATCGAGCTACCTGGCCCTCAACCAGGCCCAGCCAAGTTGACATACAAACTTAAGCACCATAGAGCCATACAGCCTTGTGTGACCATGAACATTCTATTTCCAAGAATCTTTTCTCTTGGAGATATTGTGGTTACTTGAAATAATATATAAAAATTTTATACCCTGATTTCTGGTAGATAGAAATACTCAAATATTAACTTTAAATATAATTCTCACTATTATTGTATTGGGAGCTCCAGTAGCGTAGTGCCTAAGGCACTTGACTACTTCTCAGAAGGCTTGTGGTTCAAACCCACCAGCCACTCCTTGGAAGGAAGATGGGACAATCTATTTCTGTAAAGATTTACAGCCTTGGAAACCCATTGGAGGTCACTATGAGTTGGAATCTACTAGATGGCGGTTTTTTTTTTTTAATGTTTAGGGCATTTGGCTGCTAACCAAAAGGTCGGTGGTTCAAACCCACCAACTGCTCCGTGGAAGAAAGATAAGACAGTCTGTTTCCATAAAGATTTACAGCCTTCGATATCCAATAGTGGTTGCTATGAGTCAGAATCAACTCGATGGCAGTGAGTATGGTTGTTTTTTTTTTTTTTTTTTCTTTTTCTTTTTCCTGTTTAATTGATAATGAAAGGAGCCCTAGGGGTGCAGTGGTTAAGGCTGCTAAGCAAAGGGTCAGTGGGTGGATCTCACCAGCAACTCCATGGAACAAAGATGTGGCAGTCTGTTTCCATAAAGATTACAACCTAAGAAATCCTATGCACCAGTTCTACTCTGCCCTTTTAGAAGGTCTCTATGAGTCAGTCAACTCAGTGGCAATGGGAGTAATGGGCAATGGTAGTAAAATCTCATATACTTACTATTTTCCATCTATGTATTCTTTTCAGTGAAAAATCTGTCCATGTCTTTAGCCAGTTTTCTTATTGGATTATTTTTTGTTTATTTTTACTGTTGTGAGATTTTTATATATTCTAGATATGAATCTTATATATATCCATATGTATACACATATATGTGTGTGTGTGTGTGTGTGTATAAATATTCTAGATACGTGGTTTGAAATTATTTTCTCTCCACATGTAGCATGTTGTTTCCTCTATTAACAGATTTTTTTTTTTTTTAACAGAGGAAATGTTTTAATTTTGTTGAAGTCAAATTAAATCAGTTTTTTGTTTTATGAATTTTGTTTTTGGTGCCAAGCCTAAAAACTCTTTTCTTTGCTCTAGATCCTGAAGAATTTCTCAGGAAATAAGAATTGTTTTTTCCTAAAAGTTTTATAGGTTTGTGTTTATATTTAAGTTCATGATTCATTTTGAGGTAATTTTGTATAAGGTATGAGTGAGACTTAGGTCAAGGTTTATTTTTTTTGCCTTTGGATATTCAGTGGTTCTAGCACCATTTTCTTCATTGAATTGCTTTGACTTTTTTTGTTTTTTTTAAAAAAAAAGTTGGGCATATTTGTGTATGTCTGTTTCTTGTTTTTTCATTATGTCCATTGATCCATGTGTCTATTCCTCCTCAGTGTCACACAATATTGATTAATGTAATTGTAGGTCCTAAATTTAGAGAGTGAGTGTTCTCACTTTTTTCTTCTTTTTCAAAATTGCTTTAGCTAATCTAGTTGCTTTGTCTCTTCATGCCATTTTTAGAATAATCTTGTCTATAGCTCCAGAAATATCTAGCTTGTATTTTGGTAGGAATTTCATATATCAATTTAGAGATGATGGAAATCTTAACTGAGTTTCCTAAAAGATGAACGTTATATATCTCTCCTTTAATTTAGGTCTTCTTTGATTTCTTACATTGCCTTTGGTAATATTTAGATTACACATCTTTTGTATGCTTTGTTAGATTCACACCTAAGTGTTTCATTTTTTAAAAAAATTGTATGTTGTTGTTGTTGTTATATGCCGTCGAGTCGGCCCTGACTCATAGCGACCCCTCCTTGGGTTTCCGAGGCAGTATCACTACGGAAGTAGGATTGCCCAACCTTCCTTCCGAGGAGTGGCTGGTGGGTTTGAACCGCCAGCCTTCTGGGTATAGCATATTTTAAATTTTGGTGTACATACGTTCCTTGCCAAAACATAGAAGCATAATTGATTTTTTCAGAGTTTCTCATATTAAAATGAGTTTGAGGAATTTTGTTTTGTAGATTCTGCCTCTTCCTCTTTTTTTCACCAATGTAAACAATCTACTGCCATCTGCATATAGGGACAGAATTATTTTTCTCCTTTCCTACCATATGCCTTTTATTTCTTTTTCAGGCATGGTAGAATTGCTAGAAGTCTTAGCCCTATGCTGAGGAAAAGCAATGAGAATACACATCCTTACCTTTTTCCTGATCTTGGGGGAAGCATTCAGTATTATGTTAATAGTATTATGTTAACATTAAGCATTATGTTAACGGTAGTGTTTTTTGTTTATTTTGTCATTGTGTCGGTAGGTGATCTTTTAAGTTGAAGAAGTTTTTCTTGTTTTTATGAGAAGTTTTTTTTTTCTTTTTAAATTATGAGTGGGTGTTAGAAACTGTCCAATGCTTTTTCTGCTGCACTGATTGACATGATCATGCGATGTGTCATGTTTACTCTGTTTATATAGTGGATTTTATTGATTAACTTTCAAATATTGAACTAGGTTTGTATCCTGCAGTAAACCCCACTTTATTGTAGTGTATATTCATTTTATGTATTGATGAATTTTCTTTGTTAATATTCATAAAATTTTGGTGCCTATTTTCATCAAATGCATTGTTTTGTAATTTTATTTTCTTGTACTATTTTTGACTGGTTTTGGTATCAGGAAAACACTGTTGTTCTTACATGCCATTCAGCAAGTTCCAACTCACAGCAACCCTGTTCCTATGATATTTTGCCTAGTCTTGTGCTCTCCTCACTATCATTGCTGTGTTTGAGCCCATTGTGGTAGCCACTGTTAAACCATCTTGTTGAGGGTCTTTCTCTTTTTCACTGACCACCCCCCCCAATAACATGTTCAAACTCCTTAAGATAAAGTTTTGCCATCCTCACTTCTAAGGATCATCCTGACTGTACTTCTAAGACGTTTGTGTTCATTCTTCTGGCATTCCAGGGTGTATTCAGTATTCTTCACCAACACCATAATTCAGATGTATCAATTTATCTTTAGTCATCCTTATTCATTTTCTTTCTTTTGTTTGCCTATGAGGCAACAGGAAATACCGTGGCTTTGGTCAGGTGCACCTTAGTCCTCAAAATGACATCTTTGCTTTTTAACACTTTAAAGAGATCTTTTGCTTAGATTTGCCCAGTGCAATACATCATTTGATTTCTTTTTTTTTTTTTTTTTTTTTTTTTTTTTTTTTTTTTTTTTTTATTAGGATTTGGGTGAAGATTTACAGAGTAAATTCACTTTTCATACAGCAGTTCACATATACTTTGTCTCATGTCATTGACCAAAATTTACAATGCAGCAGATCCCCTCCCACTTCCTCCCCATAGTTACCTCCTCCCAGTGTCCATCCCTTCATACTCTTCGAGAGGCCCATATTCTGCCAACCCTGTATAACATCATTTGATTTCTTGACTGCTGCTTCCATGGATGTTGATTGTGGATCCAAGTGAAATGAAATCCTTATGAACTTCAATATTTTCTCTGTTTATCATAATGTTGCTTTTACTGGTCCAGTTCTATGAGAATTTTTATTTTCTTTATGTTGAGATATAATCTGTACTGAAGCTGTAGTTTTTGGTGTTCATCACTACATCCTTCAGGCACTCTTCACATTCAGTCAGCCACTAGCCACTAGCTTCATAAAAAAAATGATACTCTCTTCTTTTTTGTTTTGGGAAAATCATGAAGAATTGGTGTTAATTCTTTAAGTGCTTAGTAGAGCTGTCCAATAAAGCCACCTGTGATATGTGTCTGTTGTATTTTGGGGCAGGTTTTTTTTTTTTTCCTTTCCCTTTATAGGAGGGAGCAGGTTTTTAAGTACAAACTCATTTTCTTTAATATTAATGGGGCTACTCCCATTATTTCATATTGGGCAAGTTGTGGTGTCTATATTCTTTGAGGAATTAATCCATTTCATCCAGGTTGTCAAATTTATGTATATATGTTGTTATGTGCCATTGAGTCGGACCGACTCATAGCGACCCCTCCTTGGGTTTCCAAGGCGGTATCACTGTGGAAGTAGATTGTCCAACCTTTCTTCTGAGGAGTGGCTGGTGGGTTTGAACCACCAGGCTTCTGGGTTACCAGAGATCCTTATGTATATGTAGTTTTTCATAATATTTCTTTATTATCCTTTTGCTGTCTGTCTGTAGGTTCTGTAATGACATCCCTTTTCATTCCTACAGGCAATTTATGTATGCTCCCCCCACTGCAGTGTTGCTACTGTTTTGTCACTTGATACTTTGAAACAATCAGGTCTTTGCTTCTTTGCTTTTTCCTTGCTGTTTTTCTGTTTTCAGTTTTATTGACATTTACCCTTGTTATTTTCTTAGTTCTGCCTGATTGATCTGAATTTCTTTTGCAGTTCTTTTCTAGGTTCTTGAAGTAGGAAGTTAGATTATTTATTCGAGACTATCTCTTTTCTGATATATACATCTTTCTCACAACAGCTTTAAGTGTGCTTCACAATTTTGATATGTGACAACATTTTAATTCTTTTCAACTTAATGCATTTTTAAATTTACCTTATGGTTTGACCCGTGGATTGTATAGAAGTATGTTTTTCCAAGATTTGGAAATTTTACTCTTACCTTTCTGTTAATAATTTCCAGTTCACATTAGTATACAACTTCTCAGGGATAGATTCCCCCCACCCCAAAATCCACCCCCCTCTTTTTTTTCCCCTATTCTGTGTTATGACCTAGGATAATCTTTCTTGCATGTGCTTGGTATTGGGATAGGGAGTGGGGATGGACTTACTTAATTCTGAATTATCTTTGTTGTTGTTGTTTCGTGCCATAGAGTCTGACCTGACTCTTAGCAACCCCTCCTCGGGTTTCCGAGGCAGTATCACTACCAAAGTAGATTGCCCAATCTTCTTTCTGAGGAGTGGCTGGTGGATTTGAATCTCCAGCCTTCTGGTTAGCAGTCCAGTGCCTTAGGCACTATGCTACCAGAGCTCCTGAATTATCTTTAGGATGAAAGAATTAACCCTTTCATTACCTAGCTTATGTAGAGGAATGTATTATGTAAAATTGCCGACCTTAAATGGGAAGTAAGCCTTGACTTATGCCTCCTTTTGACATCATTTAACCAAATTCAAGTCCACCATTGGCTTTTGTCCTCAGTTTACTCCCAGGATTTAGCTTGACATTTCTTGTCAAGTTTTCAAGGTGGTGTTTTTCATATCTTATGCAGAATTTTTAGGCTTTTATTCTCAGTGGAATAATTACTGAATAACAGTCCATCATTCTCAGGAAGCTTTAATAATTTTCAGTATTATATTCCAGTTCGTAATTTGTCTTAGCAACTAGATTTCACTGGCTCTTAAAATCTGAATATCAAGGTTTAAATTGAAGTTATATTTCTTAGTTTTAGAAGTTCTGTTTGGTTTTGAAAGTCTTCTTGGTCATTTTATTATCTTTTGCTCCTTAGTCATATTTTTGATATCTTTTATTTCTGTGAGCATATTTAAACATATTTTATATTTTGCATCTGATTATTCCAGTAACTAACGTCTTCGTAGGTCAGATTCTGCCTTCTTATATTTGGCTGAATTTTATTCTTGGTGGTTTATTTCTTATATGTTTGGAACTTTTCTTTGAAGCTATGAGCTCATGTTATTGAAATGTTATTGGAATTCTTTAAGGCCTGGTTATGGTAAAGTATCTTTTTCCAGGGAGTATTTCATTTGTGTTTGGAGACATTTTGAAGAACTACCATATTGACATCACTTTTGACTTTTTTGTTTAGGTAATACAAATTATCCTATACAATTGAATAATCTTGACTGTGAATTTTCTAAGAAATCCTCCGTTACATTTAGAGCCAAAACTGACCCTTGCAAATTTGCAGTTTTTGGAGTTATAGTGGCTCTTTCTAGTTCTCCTTTATGACCTTTTGGTGTTCCCTCTTTTAGTATGGATAACCTCCAGTATGTTTTCCCATGTTGCATTGTTTTCAGGCTGCTGCTCCTCTCCCCTTTGCAGAGTTCTTCAAAGGCAAAGGAAG
This sequence comes from Orycteropus afer afer, assembly GCF_000298275.1. Taxonomy (NCBI): domain Eukaryota; kingdom Metazoa; phylum Chordata; class Mammalia; order Tubulidentata; family Orycteropodidae; genus Orycteropus; species Orycteropus afer. The sequence goes on along the minus strand of NW_006921745.1, from coordinate 1,656,758 downwards.
TGGTGGCATAAATTAGCAGATATCCCTGGGTAGCTTCTACTATGAGGTTTACTTGTCTTTCTGGATTTGACTTTTTAAAAAATTTTTTGCCTTAGGTTATTTTTCTTATTCAATTATCACCTTAATGTACATTCGATGAAAACAAAACAAAACAAAACAAAACAAAACACATACAAAAAGCCTCTTTATCTAACATTCTTAAGGATTTTGTTTTGGGAAGGGTTTTAGGGTATCTTGTATACCCCATTGCCCTAATTTTTCTTAAATGTTATTTTTAATGTTTCTTTTATAGGATTCAGTTTAGCTGCATTTAAAAGAAACAAGAGGAAACTAGAGCTGGCAGAAAGGGTGGAAACAGATTTCATTGAACTAAAGAAAAGAAGACAATCAAGTGAAAAGGTCAGGAAGTATTTGAAATATTAATAACTAATGCATCATAAAGGCATCTTTAATCTACATTTAGATACATAAGCTTTTAGCCCATTGCTGTCCAGTAGAAAAATGTTTCTCACATATATACTTTTAAGCTTTCCAACAGCTTCATTTAAAAAAAAGTGAAATTAATTTTAATTATGTATTGTATTTAACCTATTGAATCCAAAATATCATTTCCTTATGCAATCTATGAAAAAATTACTATTGTACTATTTTACATTTCTTTTTTCAGCATTTTACATTTTTTTTGTATGAAGTTTTTAAAACAAGTGTGCATTTTACAGTAAATATTTCATCTGTATTTGTTGTTGTTGTTGTTGTTACGTGCCGTCAAGTCAGCTCTGACTCATAGCGACCCCTCCTTGGGTTTCCGAGGCAGTATCACTACGGAAGTAGGATTGCCCAACCTTCCTTCCGAGGAGTGGCTGATGGATTTGAACCGCTAGCCATCTGGTGAGCAGTCAAGTGCCTTAGCCACTATGCTACCAGAGCTCCCCATCTGTATTTAGAATTCTTAAAATTAACAGTTGAACGTGTTGATTTACATACCCAAATTATTCCAAACATACTTAAAATTTTCCATTAATTATCTGTTTTAAAACTAAAATTTAATAGTATTAAAAATTTAGCTTTTTGTTTGCATTAGCCTCAATGTAAGTGCTCAGTAATTACATGTACTTCATGAATACTGTTTGGACTGTGCAGTTCTAGATGCTGAGTTTTCATATGGCTATACTGGGGTTATCGGTGTGTATATAAGGAAATGTATATATACCACTCCTCACTTTTCAACATGGTTAGGTTTCAAAGATAGGTTGTTATGTAAAATCTGTGTTATGGAAGGAGGGGAGGAGGAAGAGGAGGAGGAAGAAGAGAAGGATGTGGAAGCGGCCCTGGAGTGACTTTCTGAACTACTCTGCTTCCGGCACAGCTGTGCTTTGGACCCCAAGGCCCTGTCCTTGAGCCAGTGCTCATGTGTACCTGGGGCCCAGAGGCTGCACTAGAGGCATAGTAGGTGGCTGTGGGGTTTAGGTAACTGGTAGGGGGTTCAGAGTTGAGATTGTCAGTGGGGCCTGCTGCCCATGCCCATGCCCCCTACAGCTGCTCTCTTCACTGCCTCAGCTGTCTGCTGCCACCCTGCAGACTAGGAAGAAGCCCACTGAAATGAATGATGTGCTGCAGGGCTTGGATCTCTGGTTGAGAGTCTGGAGAGTAACAGCTGCTGGGAAGAGAAGCTCATCAGCCTAGGCAGTGGAGGAGGAGAGGGGGACCATTTTCTACTGCAGCACTCAGTCCCTGAATTACTCCCAATACCCTTCCCATGGCAGACCTTGGTCTCTCCAGGGTGTTTGATTAGAGGGGAGCAGCAGCAGCAACCTCCCGCACCTCCTGGGCTCTGTGGCCACTCTTAGGACCTTCTTGGAAGAACTTCCTCAAAAGCTACCCCAGTTACCTCTTTCTCACAAAGAGTTTAATAGTGGCTCCAGTGGTAGGAATAGGAACAAGAAGAGGCCTTCTGGAGAGCTGGCTGCTTCCCCTGTGAGCTTGACTGACATGGGTGGCTCAGTGGGCTGGTAGCTGGACACAGTTGGAAACCCAAATTAAAGCACAAAATAGATAGTAGATATTTCACTATTGTCATAAATGCAAAGTGTTGATAACAGGATAGTAGATAGTGAGGTGTAGTGAGTTGCATGGTATGGCTTTTCTAGTCATAGTCTTTGTAATTCCCACTGGATTACTGTGTGGGACCATACAAATATGTGTCAACTGGGCTGGGCAGCTGGTACTAGTTATTTCCTATATTAAGATTGGCAATTAACTCTATGGTGGAATTTGTTGTGAGCATCTGAGTAGCTGCTTTTAAACTCCTGATTGTTAAAAGTCATCCACCTGGGGTATTTCTGTTGGAGCAGCAGGAAGTAATCTTCTGGGAAAGTTTGCTCTCTCTCAGGTGTGTGGAACTCTGATGTAAGGATTGGTTAGTTTTGCCACTCTGTGAAGCTTAAAATGAGCCCTCCTAGAGGCAGGGGAGGAAATCTCACTACTGGTTGAGAGAGATGCCTGGCTGAGAGAGATCCCTGGCTGAGAGATGCCTGGCTGAGAGACGGTGGCAGTGGAAGCAAGAGGCATGGGACAGAGCAGCAGGCTTAACTGGTCCACAGAGGCAGAGGCCAGACTGAGAGGCCAAGGGCCAGAGAGGCATGTATAAGGGCAGCAGAGGGGAGACTGTCCTGATCAAAGAACTGTACCATGAGTATGTTCCTGAACTTGAATTGTAGCATGTTGCTTCCCTAATAAACCTATAATCTATGAATTCTGTGTGGTCACTGTAGTAATTATCGAACCCAGCAAAGGGGTGGTGGGTGCCATGGGAGGGAGGGTTGGTGTCAAGGTTGGTAAGAGGGCCAGAGGGTGGTAGCATGTCTTGCCTCACAGAAACAGGCCTTGGGATGCTGATGGTGATTCTGTCTTCCTCTTGTGTGGTTAGTGGAGGTCAAAAGATGCAGCTTTCATGCACCTTTAGCAATGAGGAATAGGTTTATTGGCTTTATAGTTTTTTTTTTTTTTTTTAATGCTCTTTAATTACATATATCTGTTCCATGTTTGATATTCTTTTTTTGCTTCCATGCATTAGTTTGCCATCATGAGTTCATGTGTAGCCTTCCTTAGGTGTTTTAGGATGTGTTGCTGTTGTTATGTGCCGTTGAGTCGGACCTGACTTATAGTGACCCCTTCTTGGGTTTCTGAGGCAGTATCACTACAGAAGTAGATTGCCCAGCCTTCCTTCCGAGGAGTGGCTGGTGGGTTTGAACCGCCAGCCTTCTGGTTAGCAGTCAATTGCCTTAAGCACTATGCTACCAGTTTTAGGACATAAGAAGTTGAAAACTATAACATTCATATTCTGACTTAAATTTGGAGGTAAGTAGCACACAGTTCATGATGGACATCTGAGGTCACACAGCCATTCAGTGTACCTGAGTATCTCATTAATATTCTTTGATAATTAGTCCTTGTACAATTGCCTATATAAGAATATATGCTTTCTATCATAATTTTGTATAGTTTACCCATATGTAAATGCATAACAAAACATCCTTTATAGTGATAGATTTTTCCACAGTATGTTGCCACGTGGATCAATTGATCAGTTTGGTCCAAACTTGTGTTTATTTTTCTTCTAGAGTTAAGTAGCATTTCACAGCCAAATGAGTAAATTAATTAGTATCTCAGTGAAAGTAGGTAGCAGTATGGCTCTGTTTCTTCAGTTTCTGCATTCTGTGTGATATTTGCAGGAGCAGATTTAGCAATTTTTGTCCTGTTTAAAAAAAAAAATTGTGATAACATTTACATACAACGAACCATTCAAGCAGACATTTCCAGTTTGCTGTATTCCATTCCAGTCAATCCTCACCCTCTGTGTTGTTGTTGTTGTTATGTGCCGTCGAGTCAGACCCGACTCATAGTAACCCCTCCTTGGGTTTCTGAGGCAGTAGCACTATGGAATTAGATTGCCCCATCTTCCTTCTGAGGAGTGGCTGGTGGATTTGAGCCACCAGCAGTGGTTAGCAGTCAAGTGCCTTAGCCACTGTGGTACCAGAGCTCCTTCACCCTCAATAGGTAACCAGTATTTTGATTTTTATCACCATAAATAAGTTTCATTTGCTTTTTAAATTTTATGTATATGGATTCATAAAAAAAATGTACTCCTTTCTGTTCTACTTCTTTCAAAAAATGTTTTTGGTTCATTCTTTTTTTATTGCTGAATAATATTTTTTGTATATTCATACTGTAATTTATCCATTCTCCACTTCACGGACATATTATTTATTTCTAGTCTTTTACTATTATTAATAAAGCTCCTATGAACGTTTTTCTACAGGTATTTTTTTGTGGGTATCACATTAGGATTTTTATGCATGGAAATATAATAGATATTATAGACAATGTCTTCAGGTGGTCTTATTTAAATAGTTCATTTTTTTCACTCAGGAAATGGTGGCGTAGTACCTAAGGCATTTGACTGCTAACCAGAAAGCTGGTGGTTCAAACTCACCAGCCACTTCCTAGAAGGAAGGTTAGGCTATCTACTTCTGCAGTGATAGCGCCTCAGAAACCCAAGGAGAGGTCACTATGAGTTGTTATGACTCAATAGCAATGCATTGTGTTGTGTTACCAACTTTGTGTTCAGAGTTGGATAGTAAGAAAACAATGGTGAGCAAGATGGTAGACGTTTATATTTTAATGTGAGCTTACATTTTAGTGGAGACTGAAACATATAATCATATAATTCACACAGTTACTCTGTTTGGTAGGTGCTATGAAGGAAAAAAAATTAAGATGATGTTATAGAGGATAACTTGGATATGAGTACCAGAAGGAAGATTCCTAGTTAAATGGTTAATAGAGACCCCTATGAGGGGACAAATTTGAGGCAGCACCTGCAAAATAAGAAGTGAGTTTTGAAGAATCAAAGGTAGAGTGTTCCAGGAAGCATCATCTGCAGGTGCTGAGGCTCAGATGAGAGAGAGAGAGAGAGAGAGGAAACTTGGCATATTGGAGGAATAGGAGCTCTGGTAGCATGGTGCCTAAGACACTTGACTGCTGACCAGAAGACTGGCAGTTCAAACCCACCAGCCACTCCTCAGAAGGAAGACTGGGTAATCTACTTCCATAGTGATACTGCCTTGGAAACCCAAGGAGGGTCGCTGTGAGTAGGGTCCGACTCGACAGCACATAAGAACAACAACAGAGAAGGGGAGTCAGTATGCCTAAAGTGAGAGTAAGGTAGAGAGAGGGTCTAGCTCATTTAGGAATGGGTAGATCATGGCAATGGAGCCCTGTGACCCAATCAACAGTAACAGATTGTGGAAAGGAGCTGGGATTTTATTTCAAGTATAATGTAATGGGTTAGCCAATGATAAATTTAAAGCAGGAAAACAATGCTGTCTCTTTCACATTTTAGAAAGTTCTCCTGGGCTTCCTACATGGAAAGCAGATCAAAGTGGGAGACAGAGTAGAAGCAAGAAGACTTATTAGGAAAATATTACAATTGAAAGATGATGACAATTTGGATTGTGGTAATGGAGCTGGAGGTATATCCAGGATATATTTTGAAGGTTTCTAGAAGGAAAAAAATTTCTTATGCTTATATCCTGGTGAAGAAGAGAAAAGAATGTTTTAGCTTGAATATATTGAAGTTTTTGGTTCAACATTTGAGTATTATTAGCTCTGGTAGCAGAGTGGCTAAGGCACTTGACTGCTAACCAGAAGGCTGGTGGTTCAAACCCACCAGCCACTTCTCGGAAGGAAGATGAGGCAATCTACTTCCGTAGTGATACTGCCTCGGAAACCCAAGGAGGGGTCGCTATGAATCGGGTTTGACTCGACCGCACATAACAACAACAGCAACATTTACAAAGATGAGGAGGGTTAGGGACGGTATTGCTTCACAGTTGTTGTTATTATGTGCCGTTGAGCCGGACCCAACTCATAGCGACCCCTCCTTGGGTTTCCGAGGAAGTATCACTACGGAAGTAGATTGCCCAACCTTCTGAGCAGTGGCTGGTGGGTTTGAACCGCCAGCCTTCTGGTTAGTAGTCAAGTGCCTTAGCCACTCTGCTACCAGAGCTAATAATACTCAAATGTTGAACCTAAAAGCTTCAATATATTCAATATACCCAGAGCTCCTGCTTCAGGGTAGGAAGTGGAAATCAAGAATTTTCTTAACCCATCTCCATTTAATTGACTTGTCTTAAGCAATGCTTTTACTTTTTACTATAAAGCATATTATCTGATGCAAACAGCACCTGGATACTCAAAGCTAATTGGCTACCTTGTATGTGTCATACTCTCTACTTCTTTCAGGAAAATTATATGCCACCAGGAGCCCCATTATGCCAGCTGTTTTTATCACTATAATTACATAACTTGTTAAATCTCATGTAAATTGATGAATATTGTGTTTTAAAGGAGTTGTCTGTTTGAAAACTAAGTGGAAAGACTTGAACAAACAGAGCTGATTTGTTAAAAATTGCTGTAGAATTGAATATGGGCAAGCCAATTGTAAAAGATTGAGAAAAATAATAAAAAATCTAGATGCATTCTGCATTCAGAGTATTTTGTTAGGTCTTTGTGTTCCTGTTCTATTTTAGGTAAAATGAAACTGAAAATCATAGAATAATTCAGTGTGTTATAGTTTATGCAAGAGAGATGATGTGAAATATTTATCTGTAAACCCATAATCAAAGAAAAGCACCTTGGTCCCACATGAAAAGATTTGCTAATGAATGAACATGTGTGCTATAAATAAAAATAGAATGTTTAAGTCATGTTACTTTTTTTTCTTTTAAATTTTCCTTAATGATTCACTGCTTTACCCAGAGAATTTTCAACTTTTGAAAATTTTAACCAACCACCATCATATTGGATAAGAAGATTTCTTGTAAAAAACCTGATATGGCAGGTGGAATTGGTAACTGTGAAGTTGGTTGTATGAGTCCGAAGGTCATGGGCAGGCCAGGTGGGAGATACCCATTTGAAAATTATTGACATCAAATGAAATATAAACCATGAGACTAGATGGGGTCACTTACAGAGTGAGAATAGATGAAGATCTGAAAATTGGACCCTGGTTCAACATGCAGAAGTTGGGAAGGGGAAAAGCTGTTAAAGGAGACTGAGAAGTAGTTGTCAGTTTGGCAGAGAGTTGCAGCCAGGAGAGTGACCAGGGAGCCAGCAGAGGAGCGTTTCAAATAAAGTGATCATCTGAGTCAAATGCTGCTCAGATGAGTTAAGAGATCTGGCCATTAAATTTGGCTTGTGGAGACAGTTTACCTAGGCAAGCACAGTACTTCTGATGTGCTGTTGTTGTTGTTGTTGTTGTTATGTGCTGTCGAGTCAGACCCGACTCATAGCGACCCCTCCTTGGGTTTCCAAGGCAGTATCACTACGGAAGG